>NW_024962334.1:26443017-26719586 GCF_019238085.1 Lagopus leucura | reverse complement strand
AAGGGAAAGGGAAAGGGAAAGGGAAAGGGAAAGGGAAAGGGAAAGGGTAAGGGAAAGGGAAAGGGAAAGGGAAAAGAGAAAGAGGAAGAGGAGGAGGAGAAGGAGGAGAAGAAGAAGGAAAAGGAGAGAGAGAGGAGAAGGAGAAGGAGAAGGAAAAGGAAAAGGAAAAGGAAAAGGAAAAGAAGAAAGAAAAAAAAAAAAGGAGAAGGAAAAGGAGAAGGAAATCCAAACAAGATCCAAAGCAAGCGTTGTTCACTCCCGCACAGACTGATGTGATCAGCTTAGGCTAGAGGGAATCCATTGTTAGAATGCTACAAGAGAGTGAATCCAACTTGTTTTAAAGGCATTCAAAATGATTCATTTTGTGGGGAAGATTGTATTGACATATTACACTGTGACATTTTATTTTATTACATGCCTCTTTTGTCAGGAACCAATGGTTTCCGAATGATACAGTAAGAATAGAACAAATAAGTTTACATTCAGTCTGTTCACTTTAAAGCACTATTTTTCTTTGCCTTATAAGTTTCCAACGTGATCAGGTAGTGGGATGAAACCTGTCATGTTTCATTGTTGGATTTCTTTTTAAGCTATCTAAAAATCTTTCTCTGTTCTGGTATAACTAAATAAAATAGTATTTTTCTTTCCATGAGCTCTGATGATATTTGATAACACACACTGCAAAAATCAAACCAAACCAGAAAACATCTCCCCTTGGGTATAAAGCTGGAATCTGGATTGTATATGTATGGAAGAGATGGAGAAAATATCACTCATGCAAGGAGACAGCATGACTGAGAGTTGTTTCCAGTCCACAGCGCAACTGCCAGCAGTGATGAATATAGCTGCCCTGACAGAGAACTGTAGCTTTCTTGTGACTGGCAGGGAGATTTGTGCTTTTTCCTGCTTTCAGGAAAAACATATTTAACACCCAGATTTTTCATTCTCCTTCTTACATTCCATGCCTTCTCTTTGCCATCATGTCTAGTCATATCTTGGCTAACGACAAGCCTTGTTCACCTCTTCCATTTGCACATTTATTTATTTTATAGTGTATCATTTATTTCTGTGTATTATTTCTTCGTAGTGTAACATTTATTTCTGATTATATCACATAGGAAGTCCATATCCATAGTCTTATCCACGTGTCTACCTGACAGGAAGATACATTTTCTTAGCTTGTTTACAGCCAGCTAGATGTTTGACCTAGCACAAGGTGCAACAAGGAGAGAGGTGCTCCACGACCATCATTTCACAACACAAAGTGAGTCCATGCTTGACAGGATAACAAATTCCGTAAGAGATATAGACTAGTATTTTTCATTAATCATCTGTTAAAAAATGGGAAGTTAATCAGGAATGCTGTCAAGAAAAAGACACTTTACCCCACCTCAGGGGAAATGACAAGAGATGGACCTCTTCGGCAAGACTGGATCTCAGTTTTGGGAACTGCATAAATCACTGCAGGAATTAGCCTAATCTGGAAATGTGCTGGCTGAAATACAGGCAGAATCTACCCCGAAGCCAAAGCAGAGTATGAAATAACTAAGAAGCTCTCTACTTCCATGCATATTAATCAATTATCTGGACTTGACAGTTTTAGTAGAAATTAGGAGTCGTTTACTTGCACTTCGAAGTTTGTCTTGTCCTCTTTGTCCTCAGTACTTATTTCCCTGGAAATTAAATATATTTCATCTGCATTTCTGGACAGACTTGTAGTCTTAAGCATCTCTCTCCATGGAACACAGAAGAGTAGATGTTCCCTGGTCCAGGTCCCCACCATTTCTGTATGCCCTGTCATTATAGCAGTTCCATTTTTGTGCACTATTTGGGTGCCAGCTCTTGATCAAAAGCAATTCAAGTATCTCCATCTTGGTCAATCTAGTTCTGCACCTGCACATGTGCAGTAGTTAACATCAGTACCAATTTCCGTCCCTTATTAATTGTGCTGAGCCATGTAGGAATGCTGCATCTCCCACAGCATCACATTTGATATTTTGAGAGATTCTTTTGTGATAAAAAAGCTATTTTCCTACTTTGGCCAGCTCAACAGCTGCAATCCATCCGATTACAAAGATTGTTTTCAGCGCCACCTTTCCCAGGACCACAGTCCTGATTGCTGACTAGGTGATCGCCAGAGCATGACAAGGCTGTCCCTGGATATGGACATACATGACAACAGCTTTGACTTAGTATAAAATTTATGTTTTCCACATGAACCAACCCTTTCCCCTCTTGACACACTTATTTGGCTGCAACAAACAGAAGGCAATTCTCCTAATTCACAATGGAGTCTAGCTTACCCTTCAGAATCTGAGCTTCTTTGTTACATTATTCCTTTGTTACATTATTTTGCCATCTCACATTTTCCAATCCAATGTTGTTCCCAATGATTTCAATAGAAGTGAGTCATATTCCGCACCCAATTATATTAAATTATTATATCATTACTGAAAGAAAGTCACTTGCACTTTAGTGGGGTACTGATTTTTCAGACAGCATTTTTGTTGATCATTGTGTTTAGGGTAGGTCCTTACTACCAGAACTCTTTCTCACCTCACCCACTTGCTTTCTTTCTTGCTTCTGTTCTAGCTGTTAGCTACGTGAGTTTGCCTGTGGTGCCACTGAGGTAACATCTGCCTTTATTGGGTTTTTAATATGACTCTTTTTGACTATCCAGATTGCTTGATTTTACTCATCTCTGCTCCTTGAGTTTCTGCTGAGCTTCCTATACTTTGTGAAGAACTTCAGTCTTTTGCAGTGAAGAGCACTTTTAACATAGTTTAATGAATCTGTGATGAATATTTACAGGCTTCTTACACAGCATATAAGAACTCTTCAACAAGAGACAGATAGATGTTCTCCCTGTTACTGTCATTCACCATGAAAATACTAGCGGGATCACTACTAGCGTTTAGATTTAGGAGAGATATCTCAGTTAAAGAGAACTACTAGATGTCTATCATCCCTGTATACAGACAGTACAGCTAGGATAACGTGAACCTGGTGAGGTTTAACAAGAACAAGTGTAGAGTCTTGTACCTGGGGAGGCACAACTGCATGCATCAGTACAGCTTAGAAGACGACCTGTTGGAGATGAGCTCTGTAGAAGAGGACCTGGGGGTCCGGCTGGATGACAGGTTGGCTATGAGCCAGCAGCGTGCCCTTGTGGTCCAGAAGGATAAAATTTGGCCATTCCTCTTGAGCAAAAAGTTCTAAAGCTCATAAATTCTTTGTTTCATATCTTCTACCTCTGATGTCTTTTACCATTTGTTTCCATTTTATCTTTTTGCTGAAGTAAAAAAAAAAAAAAAGAGAGAAAAAAAAAACCACTGCCTATGAATTTCAAGAAAAAATGACTTATTAAGGCATCCTAAAGATCATTAATTACTCAGAAAGTGGGAAAATCCAGGCACTGGACATGTGATCTTAGATCTGCTCTTTTCCTTGTGCATGTTCTATGTCATTAGCTGCGTGGTCACATACTTTTCTTAATACTGCACAGTAATTTAATTGAGCTTCCAAGATTACTAGGTGTGTGTGGATGTGGTACCAATTACTATTTGCAGAGTGTTCCATCTCTCCTGGAAGTACGTGTATTGTTCCAGAAATCTAGCTATTTTCTGCAGGCCTTTCCAGGCAGTTCTTACAGTTCTTACTTGTGTGGTTTTGGTTGGGCTTAATTGGAGTACCAACACTTGAAGAAATTTGAAAATGAAGGGAGAAAAATGCAAGGGATATGGAAGAGAAGGAAACAACCTCAAGCCTCGTGGGTCATCTGTTCAGGGACAGTGATTATTTTGTACCTAAAGGAGAATTTTCATGTTTGGATTGTATCTAGAGCTCTTCCTATTCCAGCTAGTCTCAATGTGACCTTGGTATACACAGGGAAGGAAGCAACCTTGTTCTTATACCTCAAGATGGAAATCATTGTGCTTTGTTGCATTTAAATATAATTTCAAAATCAAAGGTAATTTCTAAATAAATAATTTCTAAATCAAAGGTAACTTTTTTTTTCTTAATAGAGAGAACAGCCTCATGAGCTTCGAGTTGGGACAGAACTTGGCCTGGTATTTTACTGCCCCGCAGAAAACAAGTGGCTGACCTATAAAGATCTGGCACATTGTGATGACATAATTTAGGCTTTTAAGTGTGTAATTTGGCAAGCATTATATGTCTTCTGGAACAAACCCTAACATGTCAAGAGAACACCAACATAAAAGCCCCAGCAAAGGCATCACTATGCCTCCTGTCCCTGCAGGCTGACAGTGGTGCCTAATGGGCTTCAGCACCAGAGCATGCAGCCTGCCCTCCCATCTTCACTGCTGCTCTCAGCTCATACCAGATCCTCACTGTGCAGACATCTCGGCTTTGTTGCCTTCCTACTTTCTGCTCCAAACAGGTTTCCCAGGCTCTAATGTGTTGAATTCACTTCAGTGTAAATAATTAATGAAAGCATTACTTCTTCTTTAGACTCTGTTACTACCAGGTTCCAGTGGGAATAATAAAAGATCTGGAATGGGGAGTTCTTCGTTAGTAATGATGAAAACCGTGGAAACGTTATCAGTGATTGAAAAGCTAGCATAATTAGATGAATATGTATGCACATGAGCATGCACATTGTTGGTTTTTCTTTTCATAATTATTAGCAATAATGGCATATCAACATTCTTAATAGCAATTTTGTCTTTGTGATTATAAAGATCAACAGTAATATTCTCTAAGATGGAAAGAGTAGAGCAAAACCTGCATAATGTATTTTCAAAATGAGGATGTATATTCCAAGGAATGTTGTATTAAGTTTAGTGTACTCAGTACAAATACTGTTGACTATGCAAACCAAGGAAATAAAACTACACTGCAGTGATTCCTAAAAGATGGGTGGCCTTTTGTTCTGCTGGCTGTTCTAACAATGAAGAGAAACTTCTTCAGTCATATTCTGCTCTACTGCGTGCCCTTTGTGTGCTTAAGTCTGTATCAATACCAACTTTGTTTACCCTTTCTCAATTTATTAATTAAACTGCAATATACTCGTGTTTCATCATGAACAACCCCACGCTTTACCTGCTAGTCTGACTCTATTGTGTGGTTTCTATGGCCTGTCTCTCAGAGGGATGTTATTAGCTACATTTCTTCAAAAGTCCTTGCTGAAGGTAGCATAACAGCAATTTTCTGTAGGACTCACAGCTTTATTTCCCCTTCAGTCTCCACTAGGGTACACAAGATATGGAAGTTACTTCAGGCAAAAAGAGGTCAGTGCAGACAGTGCTTTCTTTTATTAAATCCTCTCTAGCTCCTCTGCTTGATATCCACTATGTAGCAAAAGTGGCTCTCTTTAGATGATGCTTGAAGTGTGTTACCTATATATATATATAGCCTATATTTATAAAGCAAATGGCAAGCAAGCAAGCCTCTGAATTCCACTGTGCAATAAATATAAAAAAGAAAAATAACATTGCATTGTGTCTCTGCTAGGTGGAGATGAGGACAGTGAAACTGTGGACATCAGTAATCAACTTATATTGCAAAGGCTGTAAATCATCACCACCTGAAATCCCACAGGGCGAATCATGCAAGTTCAGAGGAGCCTGTAGGATCAGCATATGGCTCAGCTGGGTTCTGGGAGAGCTCTGCTAGGATTCACTCAGCTGTAGATTTAATTTCTGTTTTCATGTTTCATCTAGTAGTCACCATCAGAAGCAATATCAAAGGAAAATGGGAAAGTTTGTGTTCTGACAGATGTTTATGTTTCTGACCAGAAAGGAGTTTCTGGTTTATATTAGCCAGGAAGTTCTCTCAGTGAATCTCCCTCTAAAGAAACATATAAAAACTTTGTCTTTGGATAGTTTCTTTAACTGTCTTCATTGCTGAAATATTCCGTAATACTTTCAGGGAATGTATTTAACTTCTTTAATGCTCTTTCTCTTGCCTCAACTGTAAAAGTGTGGACAGCAAGGAAGGCTATCACATTTTGACTGCAATGTTACAATATCATTTAAAATGTTCAAAACCCTGAATCATGTGTGTCCAACCTTCTGGCTTGCCTGAGCTGCACTGAGTGAAAAAGAATTGTCTTGGGTCACATACACTGAGGTTGCTCTGAAAGTAAAAATTTCTATTTCCATGGAAAAAACAACTGATACAAAGAGCACAACAACACTATTTGACAGAGCAAAATCTCAGCTATGAAACACTATTTTCCAACACAGTCACCACTGTTAAACTGTGCATTCTCACCAGCAATGAACAAGAGCCTGCACGCCATGGTCATAAAAATCTGCACTAGAGGAAGTGACCTGCTGTCACTATGTCCTGCTGTCACTGTCACTACTGCTGAAACTCACCACCTACTGCCTCACTGTGCTCAAATCCACTGTTGAGATTAAGTAAACATTCAGCAAGCATCGATGAATGTCAGTGGGTGCCCTTCCACGTCAGATACCATTTTGTCAGACTGCCCCTCTGCTGCCATCCGTCACAACGCAACAACATGTAATGGGATATTGGTGGAAAGGTTCAACCTCTACTGCCAGATCACCATCATCTGCCTCTGACATCATGAGCCAGCATAATAAAATGGGAGGCATTACTTTCCGTGCTGCTCTCGTGAAATATATAATGTAATTCATGTACCTAAGTAACAAGACTTATTTTTAATCTTTAATGTCTTTTGTTAAAACAAAAAAAGAGAGCAGCAAAAACACAGAATTGGTGAGATATTTGACCTTGTGTTAGTGAAACTAAGCATCGAGCTATTTTAATGGCAGTGGCCACAGCTCCTAGTGAGCTCTCAAGGGGTTTGTTGGAGATTTTTGATGAAATTTTACTCTTTTTGTACATTAGCCTTGTCAAGAGTTGCTCACAAATATACATACTACCAAAAAGTGATTACATGAGTAAGGCATGATTGTGAAGGGAGGAATGTTCTCTAGTATGAGAGGGCTTGCAGAAGTAAAGAGGGTTGGACATGGCTGCCCTAAGTGATGTGCACATTCTCAATACACATTCTCTGGGATCAATTAATAATACGTTCAGTAATTTGTTGTAATTTACTCTCTAAAGAACCATGAAGATTTGCAGCTGATAGGTAATATGAACTATGATATATATTTAAAAAGTTCTTAATCTCACAGGCACAATTTGTGGTGTAGAACCCACATAGCTTTAGCTAAACTGGCTAAAGGACCAATATCTCAGAAATATGATTAATGTTTGATATAAAAAACTGCAGTGGGAAAGGTAGAAACACCAAAAACTTCTAAATGCCTGAAGGTGGGCATTAAGGGAAGGAGCAGAATCATGCCGGCACAAGAGGAGCAGGAGATGCAGACTGACAGTTCTCTTTGTTGCAAGCTCATTCTCACTTCTGTTTTTGAAACCACAGTTTGACCTGGAGCATTTTGGATGAACCTCTCTAATGAGAAATGGGCTGAAATGGAAGACACCAAAACCAATAGTGAAGGTGAATCAGAAAGACCTACAGGGAAATGGCTTAAGCTTCCCAAGGGGCAACACAATGCTTGTGGAAGCAACAGAATGCTTTAGGAGATCTGGCTGACATGATGATAACACAGTTTCCAGGTCTTGATTGCACCACTCGGTGGAGTTTCAAGGTCTTGCTATGATTATATGAAGCAAGAAGGTCTGGAAGATATTAGGTGGTGTAAAATTGAGGCGATCTTGAAAAACACTTCAGCTTGAATTTAGTAGATCATGGAGTAGCCCATCCAGGATGAGCAGAAGCATGTGAGGTTTCTTGCTGAACACAATAGGATCATTTTCTGCTCTGTATGTGGGATAGAGGCCTGTATGTTTGCAGTTTTCTCTGCTGGTCTTTTCTTTCCAATGCTGCTTTTTCCTAAGTGAATGTTTCCTTCTGAGAAATGGAGGCAATGGCAAGCTATACGGCTTTCCACTCCCCCTGCAAATGTTCTTTCTTTCATCCATGGGGAGA
Source organism: Lagopus leucura (assembly GCF_019238085.1). Taxonomy (NCBI): domain Eukaryota; kingdom Metazoa; phylum Chordata; class Aves; order Galliformes; family Phasianidae; genus Lagopus; species Lagopus leucura. Next base: position 26,711,632 of record NW_024962334.1, on the reverse strand, counting down.
AAAAACCTTTCATTCAGCTTTTCATCTCTCATTTTGCCAAAATGATGCCTGCAGCAAGCTGCACACTCTCCCTGTGTGTACCCAATGCAATATTCACTCTTTTCCCTTTTCTTGCTTGAGGACAGATTGGGGACGTTACCAAACAACAGGCACATTATAAACAGCACTTCTTGCTTCATGGTTCTAAATATATACATGTCCAAAAGAAGAAGGTACCTTCTTCTGAGCTTTCATATTAAAAAACATCAGAAGCACTTTGGTTATCCCCAAATTATAGTTTAAAAGCAGTAGGGACCACCTTCAGAAGGAAAATAAGGACCTGATGTGTTTGTCTGCAGCTGTTCTTGGATTAAAGGTGTAGACACCAGAGAGGAGAAGGCAATAAGGCAAACACTGCCCTGATTCTCATACGTCCACTGCACAAAATTAAATTCCAGCTCTAACTGGTTAGCACTGAATGGCGAGAAATCCTCTCCACCCTTGTCCTCAGTGGACCCATTTGCTGGCACAGCATCTCTCTCTTCAGCAGCATTGAGAATGTCTGTGGCTGTAGGATGCAGGACTGCATTGCAGCCTTTGCAAACAAAATGGGGCATGAGGAGGAGGGGAATGGTTTGGTGTTCCGCCTTGGCTTGGGAATCAGAGTTTCTCCTTGTTTCCTTGAAAAAAAAAAGAAATGGAGACCCAAAAGGTACAGTCTGGGGGCCTTAGGCCATTTTGATGGCTGACAGTCTCCTGTATCAGACTGCTGATAAAGCAGTGGTATCAGTTGCTTCAGGGAACGTTTATACCCACCACCAACATGTAAAATACTGCCTGAGAGTCTCCTGAGAGCCATCCGCTAACAACAAAATTGCTGACTATAATCACACAGCACAAGGAAGGGGATTATTTTCTATCACAAATTGTTTTGCAATATTAAAAATATTCATTTTTAAAAGGCTGCTTCCTGCAGGGAGTCAACTTCTGCACAGGCATTTGCAGGAGTGCGCAAGCCCATGTTTGTCTCTGAAGGAGTCAGAGGCAGAGCTGCTTACTGATTGCAAGGCCTTCAGAAAGAGCACCAGAGTGGAAGTTGGCAGGGTTCGGAGAGGTTAAACCAAGTCCCTCTGGTGGCATTTTTGTGAGACAACTCCCAGCTGAAGTGATCTGAACTTCTGCTACTGTTATTAAAATGTGCCAATAGTTTTTTTTTTCTCTTTCACTTCAAATACCCTTCACTGCATGCAAATGTCTTTTTGGAACAGGTTTTTGACAGCTTTTTAATTACAGTAATTAAAAACTGTTTACAAAGTCAGCTGAAAAGAAGGGTGAGCTCCATCAGCTCGTGGCTTTCCCTGCCTCAGGGCTCCTGGGGACAGAGCTGGTGATAATTCCTGCCTGTGACAGCCATCCCTCTGCAGCAGCATCAGCCCAGCCTGATAGAGCAGTCTGTGTCTGAGGCAGAATCCAACGTATCATGTTGTCATGCCCATGGTACGACCTCAGGCTTTGAATAAAATATGGTAGCTGGCATATCCATTTAAATGATTAAGCAATGAGCTGGGGACAAATCTCCCCTGTCATTTCTGCATCTGCCCGCTGTGCCGAGTACACAAAGAAAACATCAAGACATCAGTGTGAGATGCATTTTCAGTCTGGGAGCTTTTAGGGAAATTACAGGGTTCTGCAGAATTTCATTCCCCATTAGGATTGACTGGTGTTAAAGTGGAAAAGGAAAGATCCCTTGTACCTTTTTCCCCTCTGTGAATCTGCACGCTATGTTTGGGCAGAGCGCTCTATCTAATTGAGAATAATTGCTCTGTAAAACCAAGCCTGCCATTTCCCTTTTGTGGCAATCTACTTTTCCTTTGCCATTAACATTCCCAAAGTAGAGAGCTGCTGTGACATTTTGTAACGACTTTAAAATGCTGAGAGGAAGTCTCTCCTTCTGCCCCACAGAACAACAGTAAATAAAGGAACATTTAACCTTCATCTCTAAGCCCTGAGAAGCTTCTCTTTTGCCAAAAAGGTGCACCATCAGACTGTTTTAGCTCCTTCAGCAGCTGATGTTACATTGAATACTGTCTATCTGTGGGGACATTCAAGGTATCCAGTTATTACCATTGCTGACTTCTAAACAATATTTTATTATATACAAAAGCATTCTAACATTTTGCTTTTTCTTGTCTATCCATTTCAAACCGACCAGTGCACATAGACCCTTCCAGCTCAGTGAAGACAAAAGTCTTTTTGTGGACATTTCACAAGTGCCTGAAGAGGTCCTCCAGCAATTGCAAGACTCCTCAAAGAGAATGTCCCTCTTGGGTGGGGGAAATCTGCACCACTGACTCAAGAAAAAAGTTTAGAATACAAAATTCCTATCTCTACTCTGATCAGCATACACGGTCTGGTGCATTGGAGCGTTTAAGATTTCAAGAGCAAATCTGTAACTTCTAAAGGCAACAAGGGGAAAAATCAATGCAGTCTATCATTTAAAAGACAGGCATATGGATCTTCCTCATGTGATCATGAAAAACATTCTAGTAATAGTGTTCTCTGCTTTGTATCTCTGAGGCTTCACTCATATGACAGATGTCCTTCCCCTCTTTCTATTACTGGTTTCTTCTCTAATACAGTTGTGAAATTTCTCCTTTAGGGTACCTCTCATCCACTACTTTGGAACTCTTTATTACTTTTCAGCCTCTTGTAATGGAAGATGTTTTTGATTCGGGAGTTTACCAGCACTACCTTTCTTCTAATTCCTTCACCTAGCAAATAACCCTGAGCTGAAGGTTTGTAGATCTTCTTAAGTTCTCTTCATTTTCTCTTCTTTTTCTTTTAAAGCTGAGTTTGGGACAAGTCTCCACAGTTATCAAAGACTGTTTTGTTCCCTCCACAAGTAACCTACCACATAGCTCCAGTGAGAGTCTGATGGTACTGAAGAGACACAAATCGAGATGAATACTGTCATAAGTAAAACTCTTCCTAAACATTAACATACAGTTTTTATTCAAAATAGATATATTGAAAAAATTGGGAATTTTTGCAGCACTTGTATCAACAACCTTTTACCTGCTGCAGTGGGCCACTCTCAACCTTTAATATTTCCCACCATCCAACAGAATCCCTTATTTTTAACTCTCTCAATGAAAACTGGACTAAGGCAAAGAAATTGGCATCCAGTTTAATATGTTACTAGATATACGGCTCACAGGGTAGGAACTGATTGGCCATGGAAAAACATTAGAAACGCAATCTGATGCCATTATTCAGGTTGAGTATCAGGATTCTGCTCCAAGCACTATGGTTCAGTGACCTAGTGCGTCAGAATGCAATGTAAAGAGACAATGTGGACTCTGGTCTGAACATGATTTTCAGATTTACTGAGAAAGCTCCAAACTTCAGCAGACAGGAACACCATGTGGGACTCTGCTCTCCTGTGAATAACTTCCTGTCACTTCCCATTGATGGAACAGTCCTTTGCTCTCAGGAGGTAGTGCTGAGTGCTGATTTCAGCATCCTGCAAAAGGTATTTTGCAAGGAACTGGAACATTTACCCAGCTTCTAAACACTGAGACTCAACTTCAAACTTTTCAGAGAAACTCAATTTCCAGAAATAAAATCTCAAGTCTGGACAGTTTCCCAACTGCAATGTGGGCTAAAAAAATCTATGATGAGAAGAGCTTGCACTCTTCTTGACAGCTCGACTAATCTTGACTGATGTCTCTTACAGCTGCAAAAGTAATAGTACCTCAGACAGACAGCTAGGAAGAGGTTTTATCGAGACCCACAGCTTTGAAGTCAGGTTTCAGGCCCACAAGTGCTGACACACACTTTCCTTGACGGAGGAAGTTGTCATCATCTCCTCATTTCTGACTGCAAAATAAGTCCCAGGAGCTCTTTGTCTCCTCATTGTGAAGTCCTCATGAAGAACTGGATGACTCCCTGCTCCAGCAGGTTGTCTGTTCTGCATGCTAAGAACCTTATCCAAGCAAAACACTCCTGTTAAATCATTGAGAGTGTTGCCTGAATGAGTATGTGGCCTTGTAGATGTTAAGCTGAGTGAAAGCATCCTTACATGATTGATTTCCCAATCCTCTCAGCCTCTAAAGCATCCTGTTTCTGAACCCTTTGTTCAGGACCTGAGCCAGAAGGCAATTATGTCCAACCTCATCAGTGCTGAATTGGAGGAAATAACTCCCTCTCAGTGCAGTGTATGACAATGATGCTCACTCAGAATGTGTGCCTTGTCCCCTGTTCTTGCAGCAGGTGGATATATATCTGATTTTCTGAGGTGTTCTTCAGCAGTGCTATTGTTCAACAACTTCACCATCTTGCACAAGGGCTTTTGGTGTTGGCCTTCAAACAGGTCCTGAGCTTCATTGCAGAAGATTCATTGCATTTATAATTTCTTCTTCCCCAGCACAGTGGTCCTACTGTAAACAGATGTGAAGGAGAGAACAAAGAGGAGCCCAGTTGCCCTGGCTGCACCACACAGCTGAGTGGGCTTGGGTTCTATGCCTGTCATTCGATTATAAGATCTGTGGGTTATCCACAGCTCTCCAAGGCACCAACGGCCCTCCCTCCTGACAAAAGCAAAGTCCAAATTAATTATTCATTGCAGCTCAAACCATTTTAATAATTGACGATGAAAACTTAGAAAAAAAGCGAATGCTGTTGGTACCTTTCCCAGCCACCAGGCCTGCCAAGAAGAAGAGTTTGCAGGGAGAGATGATTCCTCTCCTATATGCACAACAGAGGTTGTCAGAGATGCTCCACATGGGGCTGGTAACCAGATTGCTTCTGCCAAGTGAGCCATGCTGCTGCATCCCACACAGCCTTCAGGGGAGGAAATAAAAATCTCTCTGTTTCCAAAAGTCTCCCAGGTGTGGACTTTTCCACTCCCTCAAGATAAGTGCAAGCTGTACTCTGCCCTAGTATAGATCAACATCTCTGGCACAGGTATATGTTCTGAATTGGGTTTATATGCTGAAAAGCCTGATTTACTGGGATGAGGATGCAGTCCGTGGCCCAGGCTGTATTTAAGCACCAGAACCTAAGTAGCTTTCTTCCATATGGATGGATTTGATGACTTCCCACAGAGCAGGTACCAACACACAGCCAGCCATGCCCAGTGTGTTGCTCCTCATTTTCCACAGCACATTTCACTTCACCAACAAGTTACACATTTGTCTTGTACAGTACAGCTGGGATGCCTGAGAGCGGTTTTCAACAAACCCCATTTTTGCAGTGTTAATACTCTTTTAACTGCTAATACATTGGTGTGCTTTCCAACACATTGTCATAAGAGGAAGAAAAGCAAGATAGCTGATATCCAAACTATAGATTTTTGTCCCATTTTTTCATCACTCTGATTAGTTTACTTAGAAAATATCAATGCTGAGAGCGTGCAGGAAATAACATCACATCAGGAAATCTTAGAAACATCTCTGTTTCAAACCACCTTCAAGATCATGGGTGCCTCAGCTCATCAAATCCAGCCACATCATCTTCATTGACCTGCACCATAAGCTTCACTATTCTTAACTTTGCTAAGTCTTTGGCACTTTTTGTCACCCTTCTAAATTTGGCAGACAAATTAAAAGGAAGAAAAACTATCTGCCATTGAAACTGTTGATGCTGCAACACGGTGTCATGTTCCTTCAGAGATGGACTTGAAGAGCAATCTAAAGGCAAAGGTCCCTGGAAGTACACCGTATCCTCATGCTCAGTGTGTGAAAGCTGTGGGCCTCAGAGCATGTCCTGACCTGTAGCACTGCCTGAAGTCATGGGCTGTTTGAGTGCTCAGAGTGTAGGCCATCTTCACCCAGACCTGATCGATTCCAAGCACAATGTGAAGACGCAGACTCTAGCTGTCCCTGATGCCAAACCTACCATTATTTATGTATACGTAATAAAAGACTTATGATAATTACACACTCTAAGTTACCTGTGGCATATCTACCACAATAAATGCCAGTTTAACTCCATGCATTACTGGCACTACCAGAGCTCCCTCAGTGCAATGCTGTGATTTGTGATCCTGCCCGATGAACTTTTTCTTCCATCTTGTCTATCGCATTTTGAAGTGCTCCTTCATTTTGGATGCTAACAGTGTGATCTTATAATCAAATGACAGACCATTGCAATCAGCTTGGTGGAAACTTCCATTCAAATATTCATTCACTGACGTATTCAGTCCTCAGGAACTCAATTATTCGTTTCATTAAGGTTATTTAAATGCAGATGTGAGTTAGAGCAAGAGCGTGAAAGACAATCATCTTGCACTCTAAAAGTAGCATGAGTTATGCAAAAGCTCATAAATCCTATGAAGAATGAAGCAAAGCAAACCCCTGCACATCATCTCCTGCCAGAACAGAATAAGAAGTCATGACGGCAGCTAAGGAAATGAAGACTCTGCAGTACACTGAGCTAGTCATGGTCACTGCCTTGACCCAAGATATGGAGGTTGGGCCAACAGCAGGCAGAGACCCAGATCCCATTGAAGGTGAGGGAGCCCTGGAAAGCACCTGGGAGCAGAGAGCTGTGGCAATGTCACTGCAAAATTTCAACAAAAAGAGAAATGTAGAACTTATTTTTGTAAGCTGTGATTGTTAAAATGTTTTATTTAAACCATGGTGTTTCCTTTTATTTTTCAAACTAATGAAGGAAATGCAGGGAATCTCTAAATCTGATAAAGCTAACTTTTGGTCTATTTTACCTCTTTTCCAATCTGTTTCCTCCTGAGGTATAATTTCTATATTCTGACTTCTCTGTCAGGCACAAGGAACACTCTCTGAGTTGCACTGAGATGTTTCTTCCTTGGAGTCAGAATAGGTGAGAGCCCTTCTGGTTGCAGCAGTGGTTATGTTGTGGAATGACGTGTGACGTTCCGATTTGTTGGCAGCATCATGATCTCCAGGAATCATCCCATCTTTGTCACCTGTTTGATTCCTAGAATAAACAGAAAAAGTGATAAGAGGTGTTTTGCACTTGGCCCAGTATTATGTTGTCTTTATTCCAACCAGTCCTATTGAAAACACAGAAAACATGAGAGTCCTTGGCAGAAACAGCTGTAAATGTGTTTAATGAGTAGCTGCTTTGTTGCTTTTACCTGCTTGTTTTATCCTTTGGTAATCAGTGACAGATATTAGCTTTGATGTGACTGTTAGGAAACAAAAATTATACTTCCCTGCATGTAAGCACACTATGTCAGATCATGGATTATTTTAAAATTTGAAAAGATACAAGAGAAACCAAGATTTTCACAATGGAAGAAAAGGTATTTATCAGTTGTAAGAGAGCTTATTTGACTGGAAATGAACTTCTACAGTTCATTTTTAAGACGGTTATTAGCTATGGAAAATGCTGAAAGGACTTCAAGTGATGTTATTTCTACTAATGTCACCACCAGTGACTAATAGGTTTGTTTGGATCTGATATGCAAAGACTGCTTCATGACACTGTGCTCTAACTAAAATACTTTTCTGATATATGTAATTTTTATATGAATAAACATCTTTCACTGGATTTACCTGGGGGGTATATTTTAGGTCACTTATAGCTTTTGTCAGAAGGGGAAAAAGATAGTTAACAGAAACATCAGTTGTGTCAAGCACATATTGCCTACATAAAACTCAGAAATGTGCATGGGGACAGATGTGCCATTCCTTCATCTCAGTTAATTGCCAACAACACAGCTTTATGCTGATTGCTTACTTCAATTATTTGGAAAGGAAGCCAGATTGACCATGGAAAGGAGTAGCAAAGGACAGAAGCCACTACCCTTCAGCAGCCCTGGGAATTTCACAGGCTTTATTTAGCATTCCTTTAAGACAGGTAAATATTAGCAGTGGTGGTGACCAGAATTCTCATTTCATAGGAAATTTCACTGGATTGAATTTTGTTCTCACTCTGAAGCAGAACAAAAATGCCATATGTTTTCATGAAACAAATATTTGAGGAAAAGGCTGAGTGGGAGGTAGGTCAAGTAAAAGTGTTCACTTCAATTTGTCTATTCTTTCCTCTGCTCAATAGAAGATTCAACACATTAAGAAATGAGAAAGCCATCTCAAAAAGAAAAAAAAAAAGGAAAGGAAGAGATCAAGTTTTCCCTCTTCCAAAAAAACAGTTGAACCATTCCTTTAATAAAATTACTCTCTGCACACATGCTTATCTTTGACTAAATAGTGTATTTTCTAATAAGCAAATACTGAACTAGAGAAAATTATCCATGATGCACTGTAATAGGATGAGCTGGTGGAGGAACACTGTGTGCTGGAGGAGAATAGTAGAGGCCAGGAATCTTCTCAAACCTTTTCTCCTTTATAGCTGTGTCCCCTGCAGCCTCTCTTCACCACATCTTGTGTGCCTGTGAAAGAAACATTCAGGCACAGACTGCCTATATTCTGGCAAATCATGGTCAACAGCCCTTCTGTGCTGAGGATCCAAAGGCTGGCACCTACAGCCAGGTGGGAAAAGGACTCCAGAGTTGGTTCTAAGCATTTCTGGCTCCCATTTCTGGCAAGAGTGTTGAGTACTCACTGCCCTACAAATTTTGCTAAAAAATGTGGTTTTCTCATGTTGGAGATGAATATGAAATGAACAGATATGCATTGTGGTTGTTTGTATAAGCATCACATGTCAAATTCAAATAGGAGGACCTAAAATAAAATTAAAGAGTGGCTGTACCTTTTGATGGGTAGGAAGATAACAGCCATCATTTGTGTTCAGCTTTTCCAAAATCTTCAGATGTGTACTTCATATTGTTATCAAATGGAATGAGAGTGACAAGCAAGTACAAATGTCCATAGAGTACAGTGAGAGAAATGCCAAATTGGACACAGGTGTTTCACAAATCCACATGCCTTGCTGTAGCCAGGAGCTTGGGTCTCCATTTTGAGAGGACAGGGTTTCATCACTGCTTCTAGAATAAATAAACACAGTCTGACTGGACAGAACTTTGTCAATTTAAGTTGCTGTCATTCTTTGCAGACCACAAGAAAACACCGATTTATAGCTGCCATGAGCCTGGACTGAGGTTTCTAAATGAGAATAGACATCTTAATTACTCATGGAAACAGCCATTAATTCCAGATTGCATTGAGAGCCAATGGTTATAATTTAATCATAGTTTTCCACTCATGACAGCCTATGACATCAACAGATTATTTAATTATAGCTTTCTTTCTCAGACCAGGATTATATAATATTGCTCTCTGGAAAACTAGATGAAATTAATTAAGAAGTAAGGTGTTACACATTATCAGGAGATGAATGGGCCCTTCAGAGAAAGTACTCAAATATTGCTGAATGCCTACCAGAAAATACCCAGAGAAATCAAAGTCATTGAGGCATTCAAAATCAGGCTGGACCAGGCTCTTAGCAATCTGATGAGCTGTAGATGTCCCTGTTCATTGCTGGGGAGGTGGACCAGATGACCTTTAAAAGACCCTTCCAACTCAAATGATTCTATGAATTCATGAACGAGCTGTTGTTTGCCCAGTGGCAAGACTGTTTGAATGCCCTCCATTTATTTCTAGCCTACGCCTACATCTCAATTCCTACTGAAACATACAAGCAAGTACACAAAATCCTATCGGTAGTTAACATGGTGTTTGTTTACTCAGCCTGCTGAGAGTCTATGTTTTTGTCGATATAGGGGAATTCAGCAAAAGCTTCCATCTCCAACTACTCAGTAAGAGAACCATGGGAAACCTTAAATAGATAGATGCTGGCACATCACACCATCAAGCAACAGCCACACTATTTGTTGGTGTTTTAGTACCCCCTTGTGATTGCCCAGACAGATACGTCACTCTGCCCTACACAAGTGATATCTCTGTATGCCCTGCAGAGCCCCTCAGAGGACAATCATCCTCTCTCCTCCTGTCTGCAGCCAACAGCAAAGCTCCCATCAGTCATCAGGTGTATCCCTGCTGGTTATAAAGCATAACCCTAATCTTTAAAAGGTGTTAGTTGAGAGAAAGCATCTTAGTACACTTGTGTGACAGGTTACATTGAAGAAAGCATCACCTCATGCAGTATTTATTAAGAAGAAAACAAGGGCTTTTTTTAGCACCTTTTTGTCTTTCCCCTCATCCCGTAGGGGATGAGTTGTCTTGCAGGTTTCATTCCAATTACAGGTCACAAAGAACAGAATATTTCAACTTTCAAGCCTCCCAGGAGATATTTAACAAGTTCAAGCTGAAGTCTGTGCCACAATCTGAAGTGCACTGTTGGCTGTGAGAGGAGATGGCAGCAGGTGGGACACTGCCCGGTGCTGTAGAAAGCTTTGAGTACAGATCAGAATGAGTTGTCTGCAGGAAGTGAAGGGAAGAGGGTAGCAAGTAGTAAGGGACACCTTGGCCTTCAAAAACACGCTCCTAAACAAGGCACTTTCAACAAGGCTGGGGGTCTTTGGAAATCTCCAACTGCTTGCTCTGATAATGTGTTGTCCTGGATCACTGTAGTTAATTTATGTGTTTTATCCAAACTCTGGTGGGGTCTGTGGGTAGCCAATAGGGAAAATGAGAACCCTTTCGTTTAAAGTCATTTTAGAATTATTTTTTTTTCCCTATTTCAGCACAGCAAATCTGGTACATACATAAAAGATCCTCTCATCTGCCTGATTCTCACCTTGCTGCTTTCACAACCCTTCCTCAACTGCACATAAATAAAATGGAAGTGTTCATGGCCTGAGATAAAGACAGAGATCAGTTATCAATTACTACCACAGGTAAAACACTCAACTTGGGGGAAATTATTTTCATTGCTAATTGAAGTAGAAGATAAAGATGACAAAAAACAAAAGCAAAAACAAAAACACTCCCAAATCCTTTTTTTCCTTTTTCACAAGCTAAGCTTTGCTCTTTCATTATTAGCTCTTCTGCATAGATCCCTCTCTGAGCAACAGAATGGGGGCTGTAGTTAGTCCATAACAGCTGATCCCTGTCACTTTTCCCTTTCCATACTTTTCCCCTACTACACTGCACATCTTCTTCACAGGCTACAGCCCTTCAGCAACCACAACCACCTTTCCCTTCCTTTTTCTTCATTTCTCTCCTGTCCAGGTGACATTTTGTTCTTTCTTAAATATGTTTTTCCAGACATATCACCAGCTGAGGGGCTCAGCTCTGTCCTATTGTAGGTCCATTGTAGATGGCTGAAACCAGATGCTTGTGATTCCACAGTTTGCTACCTGCATCTGATACAAGAGTAAAGAGGAGGCACTTTTCTGGCAGCTGCTGTATCTATGCCTGATACTTTATCCATCTTTAGAAAACTAGGGAAAGCCTGATGGGGGCAGTGGTAAGACCCAGCCTATCAGATTCATGCTTCATCACACCCCCAGCAAGTCTGATGGGTCTGTACAGTGACAGTCTCCTCCATGGTATTGGTTTTGTCAGGAAATTTGGGTAATTAATAATAAAAGCAGCAAAGACCTTGAATGATAAACTGTGACTCTATTGGCCTCACTTTGGGTTGGTAAGAAGGATGGAGAGATTGTATTTGTCCCCTGATTTCACGTAATATTTCAGTCCAAACCTCTGGGCACTCAGGAGTTTCCAAAAGGTCGTTGAGATTCCAGAGCACCACAGGAAAGGACTTCAGCTGCACCTGCAAACACCAGGAAATTTCCCATCCCCAGCAAGGAGCTGAGGCTGGTGATTGCTCCACAGGCACTCAGGGATGGAAGAGCATAAGCCAATGTCTTCCAAAGGTTATTTATTTTCATGCCATCCTGCCTGCAGCAGATTTTTCAAATTGTATTGTTCTCAGAAATGCATTATTCTATCTAAATCAGAAAGTCAAAAGATTCAAAAACTAAACGTAGTCCTGGACAAATCTTTTCACTGTGACAAAAACCTTGTTACTGGGGATGATGTTTCTTCCCTTAAAGACTGCCTTCAGGGAACAACCCCAATGGGGATGACACAAGGAATATAGCTTTTTTTTATAAGCCTGGATTGCTGCACGCGACATGCTGAAAACAGGGAAGCAGGCAGGAAAATACAAGTGGATTCTCTATCGTTACTTGATTTTTATTTTTTTCCCTCTAATTCTGTTTTGAAAACAACCTTTCTCAGCCTCATCAATTCCTGTCAAATGTGACAGTCTTCCCCTTCTTCAAAGTATCCTAGAATAGCAGCAAACATGGGAAAAGTGGAAACCTCTTTTAACAAAACTGTAACACTGATAGGCATCCAAATGTTCTTCCTGTTTTCTTTCTCCCTTTTGCTCTGCATATATGTGTCTTGTGGGCATCTTTAGGTTTGCTAGAGCATCATACTTGTTCCTACAATTTGATCTGGTCTCTAAACTTGTTTTTTTGTATCAGCCTGTTGACTAATATTGGCAGATTTGTAGATATTTTGCTATGGTTTTGTTATGGTTTGCTATGCTTAGTCCAAATTTGATGCTTAGCTAGGAAACATGGTAACTGCAAGGAAGGGACCTGCTGGCTTAGGGCTGATTGTAGCAACATCACAATCACTGTCAAGTGTTATTACCATCTCAAAAGAAGCCTGTCAACCTGAGGAGGTGCAAGTTTAATTTAAATTATTTTATCACCCCAAATTCCTCAAATAACATTTGGCCTTTGGAGAACAAAAATGGTAATTGCTGGATTGTCTTTTACCCTTTGTTAAAGAACGAAAGCTTTTTGTTCTTTCAATACCTAAATAGAGGTGATGAGGTAATCATTGTCATGCTCTGATTCACATAGTGCTGGAACAAATTGCTGAAGATAGGACTGTCCTGGTGGTATTGAAAATGGAATAGGCTTCTGCTCCAAAACAGCTTCTGTAAGTTAAATAATTGATGACATAATAGAGCTGATGAGTGTATACTCCATACAACTACATGGGTTGTACTGTTCATGTCAGACACAGACCCTCACCCAGCTCTGCTTGGCATGCTGCCCTGGGTCCTGTCTAAGCCTCTAAATCTTTTTTTACTTTGCGAAATTATCTTCCAACAGTAAATTTGGATATTCATGGGGCAAAACACAAGCTCATCTCCCACTGCTTTTTGCCTCAGTTTGAAGTGGATGTGCTGCTTAGTGAGCGTCATGCTTGCAGCACATAGAGAGCTCTCATGGGTGCTCTATTCTAGGGCCAGAAGGACCTGGCCATGTTATTAACCATCAATTCTATGGAATATTTCTCATGGAAAATTCCATAATTGGCTTGATGAGGTTGAGCACAGACCAGTGTCTGATCAGGACCATAGAAAATTTACTTATACTATGATTTAGTTTATGAAGTAGTCCAATCTACAAAAATATTCCATGTGATGCAGAATGACTGTATCCTCCCACGAGGTCCTACTAATCCCCCATCACATTGTAGACTTACGCACTGAGACATTAAAATCCTTTTCAATTACTTCTCTGAAGTGCCTGCATGACATAATTACTGATCTACAAAATTGTTTTTTGTAACAAGATATATATAAAAAATATTGCTTAATTACAATAAAAATAACTGTTTTCTTTCTTTTTTTCTTTAAGTATTTTTGGAGTAGGCATTGTGATGCTACATTAGGAGCCTTGTAGAAGACACTGCATTCCAGGAGCTATTGGTCTTGGGCAAGCTATGCCAACTCTACTGGGCCTTGTACTTGGGCACTGGGAAGCGCATACGTCAGCATGAAAGGATGTTGTAACCTAATGGAACACTGTGTGCTGCTCACTGGTTCACATTATAAAAGAGATAACATACCAGTGTGAAAGGAGAAGGTATATACTTGTGTTTATTAGAAAAAAATAAAATGAAACATGGTATAGGTGTGAAAAAGAACCTCTGCATGGATAGGATCTGTGCAGTATGCCTTGGGAAAAAAGCATTCAGATCTGCCCTGTGCTTCACAAAAGTAAGGTTCCCAGCTTCTGAAGGGATGTAAGATTTGCTTATTATCTGTGTTCCTTGCTTTATTCTACCTGATTAAACCAGCTAACATATTACAGCGCCACTAGTCCATCTCACCCCAATGCAGAACTGATCACTGCAGGTATCCCTCTGCAGCATCATGCCAGAGATTAATCAGACCCTCATCTATCTCAGTTATTCTCATATTAAAATCTTGCAGAGATAATGTTCTGTTTTGAAGACAAAGTCTAAGCCTTAGCATTGGCAAGAAAGGGAGGAGAGTTGTATCCAGTTAGGGCCATTTTAGGTGAAGAAGATCTGTGGGGAAGAAAGAGCAGTGCATCTCTTTTGGGACCAAGCTTTGTAAATTACTCTACGTCCCCATGGAGACTTAATCCTGCTTTCCTTTCTGCAGCTGAAGTCACTGATGGTGGTGCCACCTGCAATGAGAAGCGGCTGCCCTCAGATCTTTCCTCCTGCAATTTCTACCCCTACTCCCTCGGCTTCCCTTGAGCTACAAGGGGTTCACCTCGTTGCCTTTTGCCAAAACCTCACTGGATTCTTTGGAAACGATCTGTGCTTCCTGCCATCCCAAGAAGAGTCTGTGCCTTCAGATCTGTTAAAGCTAAAACACATTTTGAGAACAGTCTTTAGCAAGTCCTTCAGACTGAGTCTAGAAATTGGATTTTTGAATGGCTGGTCATATTGAATTGCTTACACTCTGTTACTGTGCAGCTTGATGTTCAACATGTCCATTCCATTTCTTGACCAACACACTGCTCCAAACTCCTGACATTAATTATCATTTTCTATCTCAACACAAGATATGCTTTTCCATCCCAAAATTTTTCTACAACAAATCCATAAATGTTGTTTCCTTTAAAATCATACACTAAGTAACACTTGTACTGAAATAACTATTTTTATGTAGTAATTGATCAACATTACAGTATCATGAAATCATAGAATAGTTTGAATTGCAAGATACCTTGCTGCAGCGGATCTGTGCATTTAGCAACTGACTGTATCGTTGGCTGTTACTCAGTGTTACCATCACACAGCTATTTAACTGTTGAGGAACATGCTCAACATTTTGCAGTATGGCAGATTTCTGTCTTTTGCACTGCTTGGAGAGTTTTGTTTCAAGCTTTTTACATTGAGGTGAACAAAATGAGCTTTCATGATCCTCTTCCATTCAAAGAACTACAGCATATCATTGCACAATACTGAGGTCATGCCATTTAAAGCATTATCCTTCCTTTCGGACTACTTCAGAATCTTTCAGATATTATGCCCAACAAAATCTTTCCAGAAACCTATAAAATGATTCTCTGAAGGAAGCACTCATGAGTACTTGAGCCCATTTGTCTCAGGGAATTTCTTTTTAATTCTCCATATGAAGTACTGCTGTAATCCAGAGATTCTCAATTTAATTTGCAGTTTATCAGAACTGATTGATTGGGTTTATATATTTAGAGTAAATTCAAATCTCTGATGCTCTTCTCAGACAACAGATGTAAATATTCAAGCTGACAGAGTTGTGCAAATGTAAGTCAGCATAAATTAGAACCACTTATTTTTTTTTTGTTTGTTTGTAAAGATCACTGTAAGAAACGGTGTCACATAGCTAACTTCCAGCACTGAAGTTTAGAGATTTCACTAATCTAGATGCTAAGCCATTTAAATGATGAAAAACAAACCTCTGAGAATTTCAGCTCACAAATTTGCATTTGTTTTCCAGAAACTCATTTCATTTGTTTCATTAAGAGTTCATGAATTGAAATTGAAATCCTTTCCCAGCAATCTTGGCTTTCCTGCTTTCTTTGTCAAGCAGCTCAGCAGCAGCTTTTGTCTCTCAAGGTGCAGTCTCACTTGGCAGCACAGCATTTTGTGGGAGCAGTGGAAGGTATTGCCTTTCAAAGGCTGAAACATTTTGTTGGTCTCAGTTTAGTAATATTGCCCTCAAAATGCACAAGTAAAATTCTCAGCAACAATAGCTTGTGGCAAGAATATATGCCTCTGATGTTCCCTGTAGTTAAAGCAGTTTTCATAAAATAGAAAATGCTTTTTAAAAGCTTTCTGATATAAAGTTACTGCAATCCTCCAAGTGCTACTTCTTCTTCCCCAGCGGACAAGTGAAGTACGCAGGCTTCATTATGTCAGTGATTACTGAATACATCTTCTTTAGAACAGTGTATACCACTCGGAGTACAGCAATTACAGAAAGACTGAGGGCTGTGCATATCCTCAAAAAGAAAAGTGAATGCATGCAAGTGGAACAGAAAGCCCACAGTGAAAGAATGCTGCTTCCTGTAAACAAGAGCATGCAGATCGGTAAATCTGCCTCCCACGCTTCCAGGGCCCAAGGGATCCAAGTCATCTGTAACAAGATTAGTCCAGCCCCTCATGCAGAAGGTGGTGAACTGTCAGGAAAGGAATAGTCTCCTAAGGCACTCCATACCAGCCCACCATTAATGACACCAGGAAGATAGTGCTATGATGGGACATAGTCATGGGGCTGAATGTCTCCCCAGCAATCCAGTTAGAGCTCCCAAACTTCATGGGGACTCTCCCTGAAAGCAGGGAAAGTGCAGACATTACTCCATCACTGCAGGTCTGCCTCTCCCTTATGGAAGGACAAAGCCACATTAGATTTGAAGACAGTGTCTTCACACGAGGGCATGAGTTCACTACAGGAATCTTTACAGATGAGAATCTGCCTCTCAGTCCATGTCTGTCGTCTCAGGAGAGAGGCTCACTCTGAATCACTTTTTATGCTCATAGAATACATAAGGATAAGTTTGCCAGCATTTGCCACCTTTTGTGTTAAATAGTAATATACATGACATACTATGAGATCATCTGATGTTAGTCCTAGCCTTCCACCAACATTAGCGTCAGGGCTGGAGTGGTACAGTGAAACTGAAGGCAAATCACAAATCCTTTCTGCAAATCTTCTCTCAGAGCTACAGTGGGCACAGACACTGAGCATGGACACATGGACTTGCTGTAGGCATCTGTAAGGATAACCCAAGTATGCACTGGTGGGATGCTACTGGAGGGCAAACTGGAGTTATAACACCATGATACTGCCTCATTAAGATGGGTGTGCTGAAGAAGATAGGTTTTGTGCTTCAGTTGATATACGGCATTAGCAAATAAGACCTAGCTTACTGGATCTTTTGAGTAAAATTCCTTATTTTACTCAATTTCTGTACAGTTTGTATCACATCCTTGAGTTGTAGTTGATGTCTGTATGATCTCAGTAAAAGTAAACAGCAATAATAATAATATATGGTTCAGCTTAATGATATACGTTGTTCTATTTATTTTCCCAGCTGATTAGTTTAATCAGATGAATCATATGTCATATTCCATAAGCCGTAACCATTTTATCTGTTTTGGAGCAATAGAGTGATCCAACACTTCCTCCTAATGCATCACAACAGGAAGCTGACTACAAAATATAGTTCTTTACTAAACACAGAGGACCGAGCTAAAGAACTGCATAAAGTTGCAGAATAGGATAATTCACAGGGTTCTACAGGCTGGGGGATTGCATGGCTCCTTTTTAACCTGGCAACTAGTGTTACATTTTGGGCGTTCGTTACTATTCTTAAATGTGTCTTATTCTGTAGGAAGAACCTCATAGACAAGAAACCAGTGGAAGAGCCTTATTGTACTTACCAGCATCATGGGTTCGGATAAGAAATGAAAACTTTGGCTGGAAACCAGGTTAAAAACTTCTTTTGCTTTCTATTAATGCACATGATTGGCAAGTAACTTTTTTTTTTTTTTTTTTTTTTTTTTTTTTAATGCCATGCAGTATGCAAATGACTTGCATACTCATCAGGACATAGTTTGTTTAAATTTTTCTTTTTAAAGGAGTCATCTGCAGAATTTTTCTATTTCTTCTTGTGATTTCTCTGAGAAGCAGTCCTGAGTTTAAGTTGTTCACCAAGTCCAAGCTTACTCACTGTATAGTACTCATCACATATTTTACCATGTGTTTTAAGTAAAACATCTCCATGACTCGTGTCAACCATGCGTTTTTGCTTTCTGAATGAATGATGTCTTTTTCAAAGGTAAATCTGTAGTGGGACAGAGCTCTAATTACAATTCTGGAGGATAGTCAGCTATATATGCAAGTATTTATGGAATACTCAGGAGTTGGAATAATTTGCATGAAAAAAAAAACAAGTCATTAAACCTCTCACAAAAGAGAATGTTACCACTAAAAGTTGCATGACTTTATCATGGGTATTCACAAAGCTGCTAGTGCTTTACTTTTTGTACTGTTCCATTAATGCCAAATTAAATTGTACTACAGATATGCACCTTAGTAATCACACGAACATTATGATCAGAGGACTGGAGCACCTCCCCTGTTGGGTTGAGAGAGCTGGATCTCTTCAGCCTGGAGAAGAAAAGGCTCCAGGGGAACTTATATCGGCCTTCTAGTACCCAAAGGGGGCCTACAGGAAAGATGGGGAGGGACTTTTTGTAAGTGCATGTAGTGATAAACGAGGGGAAATGGCTTTAAACTGGAGAGGGTAGATTTAGACTACATATTAGGAAGAAATTCCTTATGTGAGGGTGGTGAAACATTGGAATAGGTTGCTCTGAGAAACTGTGAATGCTCCCTCCCTGGAAGCATTCATGGCCAGGCTGGATGGGTCTGTGAGCAACCTGGTCTAGAGAGAGGTGTCCCTGCCTGTAGCAGGGGGTTGGAACTAGATGATCTTAAAAGTCCCCTCCACCCAAATCATTCTATGATTCTACGATTAAGCAGATAGTAAGATCAGTGTATGAAATGTACTTCAAGTAAACTATATATTTGTCTGGTCATTTGGATAAATCATTCATGCTCTATTATGGATGACATGAAAAACTGTGAATGAAAGAGGAAGAATTTTTTTCCTTTCTGTTAAACTGCCAACTTTTCACTTTCACTTTCTTTTGACTTGTGTGTGGTCTTGGATTTTCAGTAATACCATTGGCAGGGCAATAAAGTCATAAGCTGGCAATGTAGACATATGCTCTCGGACTTAATTATTCAGTGCATACTTGGTCTCTCAGGAGGCTGTTGTCCACTTCTGAGTAGTGATCAGCTATCTCTTGAAGAACATTATACCCCTGGAAATCAACAGATTAGTTGAATGTATCTCCACTCTCAAACAGCAAAATTCTCAGGACGTGCAGAAGGCCACACACTTCAAACCATGCAAATTCATTTCTTCATTTCGTTAACAAGAAGCAGTCCCACCTAATGATGCAGAAAGAGTTGGGGTAAGGTAGGAGTGTAGCATTGAAGGACTGAGAGGAAACTGACCTGGGACACTCTGCTCTTGAAGGTGAGCCTATGGGAAAACCAAAGTCTGGTGTTCTCTGCACGATGATATTTTAAGTATAAATGGAAAACAGGTGGTAGGCATTACGTTCACCTTCATCTACTCACAACCTGATGATTTGGTTAACAACTAGAAATAGAATGCTACTTGAAAAAAATCACAGCAAATTATTCAGACACTTGAGGAAATGAATAAATTACATCTACCTAAAAGCCATGCTAATGAATGCATTCCCTTTTTATGTCTACACTGTTGGTTTTTCGGTGAGCACGTTTATCTCACTTTGCAATTCTAGAGTTTTATGTACATCTGTTGTACATACCCAAGGGGACATCTGCAGAAAAGATATTGAAAAAATTGCAGTTCTGCAGAAAACTATAGTTTAAATCCCACTAATTATTATTGCAAGTATTGATTTATTCTGCAGAAAAACACTGTTAGCAGAAGACAACTCATCATACCTTTGTTGCCAAAAGTGACAGAAGGAGAAGAGGTATTCAAGCACAGAAAATCAATTTATTTACCAAAAGATTTCCTTCATTAGAAGAGAGGAAATACAGCGAAGAGTCAAATTAATTTTGTCTGGGACAAATGTATTTCACTTTTTTGCTCCTGAAACATAATAGTAAGGGGCCAGGGTTTTCAAGGCAATGAATTTTAAGAAGTCAAAAAGCGTCAGCTCATTAATTAAATAGTAAACAAGGAAAATTAAACGATGTGTTGAAAATAAAGGCAAAAGTAAAGAGATCTTTAATTGTGGGATAAGTTGAAGAACAGCAATTAAGATACTATTTGGAAGAAAACAGGAGAGGTGGCAGAGAACAAATCATCCACCAGGAAAACCTCCCTCATTCATTAAATATTTCATAATTCTTCATTATGAGCAGTTCTTCTTCCTCTTCCCATTTTCTTCTCTATGTGCTCACGGCACTTCGAGACTCCAAGCTCTGGAGTATGGCATTCCCTTTCAGAGCCTCACCTATTAGCTGCAGCATAATGGCTGTACATTCACTCTTTGTACTGTTTGAGTCAGATCCAGCTGGAACAGCGCATGGAAGAGACTGCAACATGGCACTGAGCCATGGTGAGAAGTGGGACCCAAGTGCACAGGATTGCAGGGTCAGCCTGGTGCCTCATTTAATGGATGCACTTAGAAGAGTCAGAATTAATCGTTAAATCCAGGAGCCTTCCTCTGGCAATATCAAGGGATGCACTTTGTAGAAGGCACCTTGTTTGCCACTAGATTAAAGAATAATTCTTTTTATTTGCCTCTAATGTTATCTGCTGCCTATGTGCACAGCAATTTTCCAGATGTTCCAAAAATGTTTATTACTATCCACTACTCACCCCACTACGTTTATATATAATAATTTCACTGACACTTGTAGCTGATGGTACCTGCCTTGGAATAGCCTTCAAAAAATTTTTGAGTGAAAAATAATTTTTGTCCCCACTTCTACTCACCCTGTAGAAAATGTTCCATCGCTCTCCAAGGTTCATCTTTCCCTACATAAGAAGCAGAGAAGGGGGACATGGTTTAGTGGGGGAATATTGGTGGTAAGTGGAAAGTTGGACTGGATGACCTTGGAGGTCTTTTCCAGCCTTGGTGATTCTACGATTCTATGAAAAGTAACAGCATGAAACAAATCAAACAGAATTTAGGCAGACCCTCAGGTCAAGCAGTAGCTAAAAGAGAGAGAAATATTAATTCGTGGTACAGGGCCACATAGTTCCAAACATTTGCTTGGGGTTTACATATGTGTTATTAGTGTCTACACTTCTAAAGAGTAGGGCAGGGATGTACTACTGGATGCTGTAGCATTGCACCTCACTGAAAGTAGGTCTGAAAAAGCCCATTTGTTCTTCGCATTTAAAACTATATGCTTATATTTCTGCTTTCCCTATCTCAATCTTTCTCTTTCTAAGTATTAGGCACTTAGAAAAATATTAATTTCAGTATAATGTTAGCTAGTGTCCCAAAACTGCCTTTATTAAAAAGGAATCTGCTTTCTAAGCCCAAGGAGAAGGGTGGGTGGGAGAGTGGATTCTGTTTCATTATCAGTTTGAAAGCAGAAGAATATAAAAAGATGAACATTAGTAGATTCTGCATAATCATCTAATTTTGTGCATATTAATATATAAGCACCAGAAAGTGTTTGGTAGCTTAAACATCATTAAGCTACTGCAGGATATTACAATTTATGTTACATACCAAAGGGGGCTTCTCTGCAGATTTGAGAGTGTGTGTGGCTGGGAGCTGAACACTGAGCTAAGCAGAAAGACAATGTGCCCTGCAAATTTTTGTATCTCTGTAAGGAGAGGAGCACTGGGTCAGTTGGCTGATTTTTTCCTCACTGACAGCTTCCTCAGCCTCTGCTGAGTTCATGCCAGCACACTTCAGGTCTAATTTGGAAAAGGAATCCTGCCATCCACAGCACCCTTAAAAGACTGCAGATCTCAGTGCTGGGATATGAGTATTCAGCCATTTGAAATGCAGCAGCTGCATTACTGGGGAGAAACCAGTATAATGGTAACAGTTTTGTGAATGCAATTGATAGCCAAAACTTAACTTCTAGTTGTTCGTTCATCTCAAGGAAAGAAGCAGGAAATTACTCAAGTCACCCAGCAGTCACAGTGCTACAATTGCACTAACTTGACAGTGTTTTCTGAACAGTATAAAGAGAAGATATCTCTTCAAACTCCTGAAAGAGAAAAACTTTAAAGGGGTGATATTACGATACAAGACTAAAATCTGCTGCTTAGAGCAACAGAGGTTGCACCAGAGTGATGTTTTTCTGTTTGACTCCTTTTCTGTTCCATGGCTTGTTTTAAAGTATCTTGAATCTAGACAGTGTTTTTCCAGGTTTCCATCTATCTTTTAAAAGGCTACAGGTGGGCAATAACAATCCTTTAAATCTAAGTACAGGTTTACAGAATTTGAAAATTACTTTGAAATTTCTGAAATTGTCCGGGATCGTGAACAAATTCCGCTTGTGTGCAGCACAGAGAGCCCAGCCTGCCGCTTTGGGTGTAATATAGAGGCTGTAAATATACTCACTTGGTTGGTCTGAAACAGTTAAGGTTTATTATCATGTTGGCCTGCATGTAAGACAGTTCTGAACCACTTTTAGGAGACCAGAAATACATACTGGCAGACATATAGTTGATAATGAAACCTACTGTATCAAAAAGAGTGGGATGCACTGGAACACAGAGGTGGTAGAATGGAAACACCACTGCTTCAGTTTTACTTTGCAAAGAGTCCTTATGCTGCAGCTGAAAACCTTTATTCAATATAAGCTGATTTACAAAGCTAAAAGCAAAGAGAATAGAAGCTATTACCTATGATAACATTAATTCACATCCAATCTTTTATTTTAAGATACTACTTAACCTGAATGGCCACACTGTAACCTAACCTCCCTATCATGATTTAGCACAATGAACTTCTGTTAAGTTAAATAAATCACCTGCAGAGCTGTTTAAATATTAATGAAGTATTGGGAAGAGGCACGGGCTCTGAGCTGTGTTACTTGGCTTGCTGCTATCAATATTAATGAGGTCTTGTGAGCGGTTCCTTTGGTGACAAGTCATGTTACCAGGTGTAAACCTATAAATATTAATGATGCGGACAAGGCAATCTATATGCTTGTGAGCTATGCTCTCCTCTAAGCAAGCAGATATATTCCATCCCTCACTGTTTTCATGTGGGCTTATGCAACAGCCTCAGCCTCCACTGTTGCTCCACTGACAGCAGCATGGTGTTTTGACAAACACATCTACCCAATGTGCACAAGGTGGTTCAATTTTGGAGATCTGTACAGAGCCCTCTTTGCCAAGGCCTGTCTCCATCCCACTATCTGTGTTGCATTCCAGGGCCTTCAGATGAGGATGGATCTGACAAAGCTGTGGCAGACCCAGGCATATTTTGTATAAGCAATGCAGATGGTCGCACTTATGTTTAACTTTTCTTGTTCCTCCTCATTGTAAAACTTTGTTTTCAGTTATTCTCAGTTTTCCCAAAGTTTTCAAAGTTTTCCCAACCCAAATGTGCCTGGAAAGATATGGCATTGCTCCTCCAGATCTGGCCTTGTGACACACTGTGCTCTTTGTCCCATAAGGCAGGAGAGGTTTCTCAGAGTTTTCCTTTCCCCACTCAGGCCTATCTTTGCTTGTGCTCAAGGTAAACTGTGATTTTCTATCTATTATCACAGGATTTGGGGGTGGGAAGGTTGCAAATATTAAGAATACTGCTGTCATGAGCTGGTAATATAAGAACTAATACTCCAAGGTAACTGTGTTGGGAATTTCCTTCAGCTTCTATATTTCTATGGCAAGACAAAGCTGAGAGGCTTTCAAAATGCCTGGAAATGGACATCAGTTTCACACTTAATACAGGGTTGAGTTCTTTGTTGTTGTTAGTGCTTTTGTTTTGAGAGGAACAAGTTTCTAAGAAAGAAGTTTCTCCGAGAGAAGTCAGTTTGAGGAAGAGAACTTAATTATGGGAAGGATGATAGTGGGACAGGAAACATTAAAAGGAATACTGGGGTGGAAAAAGCACCAAGGTATTGCTGCCTTTGTCAGAAATCAGTTCTTTGAGATTTCAGTTCCCTCACAAAGCTTCATTCAGGAATCCAGGTTATTTCTACATCTTCAGTAGGGAGCACTAGTTGCAGCTGGATATTTTTATAATTGTCCATGACTTCCTGATACTACTCATATCTTTATTTCTGCTTCATGAAAGCCTACACTTTTTGCAGCAAGCAATCACAAAACTACTCTGTTGGTTCTGAAAGTGTCTTTTTCCATGTCTTTCCTCTCCTTTTTAGTTTATGATCATTTTTCAGCATTTCTATTCAAAAGAAGAGGCTTGGGAGAATGACTGTCACTGTTTGTAACTGATAGTACCAATAACATTCTTTCCTCAAATAGAGAAAACAGAGTATGAAAAAGAAGCCCAGTAAGACAGTCCTTACTGGGCTTCCTTCTTTCTTCCAGAGTTACAAAGCACAGTGGTAATGGACTCATCAGTTTTCCAGAACCTGTTAACAAAATCAATGTTTTTGAGGACTTCTTTTTGATATGTAAGTACAAAACCATCAAGAGTCTCCTGTTTCAAGACACTGCAGAAACTAGTTTGTAACAGTACCTTGATGGTGCTTGAGAAATGTCAGTTCAGCCAGATTCAACTTTCTGAAAAAGACTTTGGATCATAGATGGAAAGTTCTTAGGTTGCATAATATTCTGTAAACTGGGGTTTTAAACCAAGCAAAGTTTATTGGTTTTAAAAGAATTTCTGTTTCTATGAGGGTAAAACATGGAGTAATCTTGCTGAAAAATTAAGGACTAAAAATGCATTAGTGTTCTGGCTCTCCATGCCTGCTCAAAATAGGCACTGGAGCAGGTTGCCCAGAGAAACTGGGGATCCTGTAAGCTATTCTATCATTCTATAATTCCTAAAACTTAACTAACAAATCTTTTAATTCTCGTTTGTTTTTCCATCAAGGCTTAGTTTCTATTGGAACTTCCAGATTATGAGGTTTTCCCATTCCAAATATTACTAGTCTTGTTCTCCTTGTCCTTTTGCTCAGTGGTAGTCACCTCCACATAAATAAATTCATCCTCATAGTGAGGCCTCACAGATATATCTGCTTGCTTCATTCCCTATATTTCAACTCTTCCTTTCAGAGAAACATCTCACCAAACGTACTTCATCGCTTTAAGACTACACTGCACTGAACAAAGCTATGTTCAGTGGGTATTAAAATACATCGCACAAATTAACTTTCAAGAGTTGAAAAAATTCTTCTAGATTTTATCTAACCTTTATGTTATGCCTAATGTGATTATGGCTAATACAGCTCTCCACATATTATAACCATTAATCATTATTTGCACACTGCTCATTTCTGTGGAGATACAATCTTCTATAAAAGAGAAATAGAAGATAAAAGTGTTTGCATTTTTTAGCATCTATTTACCAATAAAAGAGAGGATTTTTCTCTACCTGACTAGGCAAATTACCCACCAGGCAAGTATGCATATGAACTTCCTACTGCTAAAGTAATTAGTCTAATTCAATTAGGTTGAAACCTGACCTAGGGATGTTCTTATCATTTTATCTGGATGACTAAAACTATTTAGGGAAAATATGAATGACAAATTACTAATATTTTAATTCTTACAGAAATATAAGTCTTTCAGACTTATAAGTTTGTATGTACTTATAAATGCATACTTACAAGTGTGAGTCCTTCAGGCTAGCTGTAGAAGACCCTTCCCCAGTAATTCTCTTGGATCAAAAGCCTGCTTGCAGAAAGGAAAGTGAAGATGCATAAATGCAGTTAAATGAAAAATAGTACACTATTCTGTGTAGGGCTTCCAGCTGTTCTCATATGCACTATTGATGGTGGCTTATCTTACAAGAGGTATAGACGCTACATGTTCCCAGGATGGTACTTGGACCACAAGCATCCTTCTGAAAAGGCACTACACTGATCACCTCTCCCAGAGAGTGCGATGGACAATGTGTCACTTAGAAAAGTGGGATTGTATGGGAACTGCTGAGTCATGGCCTGAATCTCTGATTGATCACCTGAAGCAAGCAATGAGTCAGCCAGAGGAGCACAGGTGAAGGCAATTCACCTGTGCTGCTGGAAGGGGTGAAGCCTGGCTCCATGCCTCCTAGACCGATTTAAGCACTAGCTACCAGGGGGGAAGGGTCTCTTCTGAAGATCTGTTCTGCTGGAGTTTTTAAGTGAGCCCAGGATAGAGGTAAGCTTTCTATCTATTCTCTTTCTGTTATCGTAATCTGCTTTGCCTAAATCTCTTCTTTATTTTGTAATTATAGCATCTTAATATTCATTGATTATAAAGGGATAAAGCATTTGAGTAGTGAGATGCAAAAATGGATGTCTTCCCTCTAGTGTGTAAGGAAGAGCAGTTACTATTTCTGACTGATGCCTTCTGCAAAATCATTTTTTTTTTTCAGTGTGAATAAGTTAGTTTGAAGAAGCTTGTCTTTCATAAACATCATAAAATATCAATAAACATATGCTACTGTAACAAATGCAATACAAATAGTAAGTAAAATAAATGGAAGGCGTTTTGTGGAAAAAATAACTCCATACCTAAAACATTGCAGTGGATAGTAGAGAGATCACAGTCACTTACAACAGTACTCCAATGGAGAGAAATGGTAGCAGCAACACTTCTGAACGTTTCCCCTCCCACTATACTCACATCTTTGAGATTTTCTGAGCCAAGGGGGTGTCCTTGCAATTTATAGCCTTCACTATATTGGGATTTTTCTCCCAATTGAATGCGATGAGCATGGCTTGTTGTGAACCAAAGAAATGCATTCAGCATCCTGGGAAAGGAGTTCCACAACTCTGGTGTTGTGTGCCTTTTGGAAAACCTTCCTCCTATTATGGTGTCTCATAATGCCCCAGTTTCTTGGACTTGAAAAACTGGTGAATGAACAGGCCATATCCATCTCTGCACAGCATGTCATGACCATCTCCCCTTCAGTCAGCTCACGCAGCCCAAAGGATGATCTGAGCCTCTCCTGCCAACTATATGGTGCAGCAAAGGCTCTGTGCATGTTCATTGGGCACCACAGTGCAAAAGGGGCATAAAACTATCAGTGAGAGTCAAAAGGAAGGGTACAAAGATGGAGAAGGGTCTGGGGGTAAGATGTATGAGGAGCAGCTGAGGTCCCTGGGTTTGCTCAGAGCAGAGGAGATGTGGGGAAGCCTCATGGCAGCTGCAGCTCCTCACAGCGCTGAGCTCTGCTCTCTGGTGACAGGGCCTGAGGGAATGGCATGGAGCTGTGCCAGGGGAGGGACAGCTGGGGCTTAGGGAAAGGGTCTTCTGCACCAGAGGGTGGTGGGGATGGAATGGGCTGCACAGGGCAGTGGTCATGGCACTGAGCTCGCCAGAGTTCTAGAAGCGTGTCTGGAAATGCTCTCTGTTATATGGTCTGATTTTTTTGGGGTGGTCCTGCATAGAGCCAGGAGCTGGGCTGGATGGTCCTTGTATGTCCCTTCCAACTCAGGATGTTCTATGATGCTATGAGCAGGTTAAAAGTAGAATTTTGTTCCCTTAAGATCTATATAGTTTTCCATACCCCTACTCTGTGGTTTTTTCTCCAATGAAGAGCAGCAGTTTCAGTCTTTTTGTTTTAAAAAGCCAAGTGTTTTTCTGAAGTTTGAGGAAAACCTGTTAGAGGTCAATACATTTGTCGTACTTGGTTGGAACTGCAACTACCATGCTGAAAAACGTGTGCAGTGAGCTTAAGGACTGACAGACAGCATGGTGGTAGAAGCCTTGTTTTCTAGGAAGCTAAGCTAAAACCTTCATTGAATTCATCAGTTATTACTCATTCCAAATCACATTCTTCATGTGATCTCTTCTTCTATGAGCAGAAAGGAGTATTAGGGGTGCAAATCCTTTATTCGCTGACAAGATAACAGGCCTGCTAACATAAAAGCATTTTTATTTTACATATGAAAAGTAAGCCTTTTAACCGACTTAATAAGAAAGCATTTATCTTCTTTTTCTTCTATTGTTTTAGTGTTTCAAAAGCTGAGAAATCATGAATTAATTAGAGAATATGTTGGTTAGTAAATTAATTTCCCTGCATATAATTGTATCTCAAAATATCGGTGCTGATCCAAAGAAAATTTGAAATTCTACAGATAAAACATTAATATGGATGGGATAATTAAGTCAAATGAAAAGACTGATTATTTGGCAGTAGCAGAGGCAGAGGAAGGGGAAAAAAGACCTGCCTGACCCCAAGCTTAAATCCTCTTGGTGAAACTGGGCCCATCTTTGACCAAAAAAAAAAAAAAAAAAACCAAAACTTTTATGCAGCTTACTATCACATTGTAGGCTATCCTAATAATGTAACACCATTCTGCATTCATCTTTCCAAACGCAATTTGATGGCTTGAACCCAAAAAAGTTTTCTTAATGCCTGTGTGTGCTTCTTCGTTATACTAATACTCCATATCCTTCCTGTTACTCCAGTCAAAGCAAAACAACTCAGTTGCTGTCGGACTGTGTGGAAGCAATTGGTTTTTCTTGTCCTATGGCACAATTCCTGTCAATCAACTCCTGTTTTTGGTTGTGACAGTGTTTAAAAACTTATTTCAGGGAGTGTTTTTCCTTCTCTGCAGTGACTGCAGTTATTGGAGACACAGTGATGATACTGACACCTTTGAAACTGTGTGGCTCAGTATTGCAGAGAAGGCATGTTTTAGGAACAGTAAATGCAGCTTTGGACATCAGTTAACTTTCTTCACCAAGTCAGATTGTTTAAGTTAAAAAAAAAAAAACAAACAAAAAAACCCACAAACACAACCTTTAACATATTTTCTGTTTCTACAGTATTGTTTTATAATGTCCTACTGCAGCAAATAAAACAAGGTGCACTTAGCTAACATGGCACGCTGCTTAAAATTTCAAGTATCTTTTTTTTTTTTTTTTAAATCTTTTACTTACTCTCTACTCAAACAAAACCCTCCTAAAGAGAATATCCACCAGATTCTGTTTGTATGAATGATGGATGGCCCGTGCCACTGCTTTGAAGAAATATAAAAACATCTCTCATGAGACTGCCACAGATAAGATGTGCTTCTCTGAGATTACAGGCAGGGTTTCTAACATAATGATGTAAAATATGAATGTATGGAGAAGCAGAACTTACTGTTTACTCTGCTATAAATACAATTTGGAGCTTGTTTCTCCTTCCAGCAACTTTGTCATTCTATTTTGCAAATCTAAGGGTAAATTGGCCAGGCATCAGAGCACTCAGTAAAAGCGGGAATTTGTAATTTTTCTCTTTCAAAAACTGAAGTTGCATTCAGTCTCTGGTGTTTGAATGCCATAGGTAACATTAAGATTCTTAGAGTATGTCTGGAGTGTTTTTCACTAGAAAGCCCTACATATAACTGATCCTGCAATGCAAAAATTTATTATTTTGTTATATCAAAAGATACTGAAATCAGCCCAGCTAAGAAAGTAAAAAGTGTAAATTATCCCTTGGGATTGGATTACAGCTGTGTCACTATTTGTATAGAATTTAATTACAGTAAATGCCTTCACCTAGACAATGTCTTTATTATTGTCCAGATTTTGGACAGATTCCATATAATTTAGCAAAACTTAGGTCCCATCACGCAAGAGGAATTACAGGGTGATGCAAACAAGTGTATGTTGAGGGTTGTTGGTGGCAGACCTGTGGCATGTCACAGTGTGCATCAGAAGATGACCCAAGACATAGACCCTGCATTTCTGCAATAGGCATCTCATCCCTCCTGCCTGCATAGGGCTGTTCCCACCCTGGAGTGTTGCTGTGCAAAATTAGTTATAAATGCTCAGTTCTGTGATATTGCCACTGAAAAGAAGAGGATGAGAACCGTGCAGGAAATTTGTAGAATGGATCTTGAAGAAAGCAGAGAAGTAATACTGCTCTATGTAATTATAAATATAGTAACTCATTTTTGGAAAGGGAGGGAAAAAAATTATGTATCTGTTATTTTTATATTACCCTACTGCTATATTATATTATTTTCAGACCATCTACAACTTGAATGGAATTACTATGTGATGAATTATACAAATCATGTTTTCTGCTTATGAGCAGAAAAAGTCACTGCAACTGGTTCCCTTCCTAGTTGTACTAGCAGCCTTGGACAAGCCTTTCTCGTGTACAAATACAGAACGGCTCTGATCACCAAAGGTACATTTACGTTGCCTAAGCCAACAGCCCAGTGTGCTCCACCTCCTCCTCTGCTTAAGATGCACAGCACTCTGTTTTGAACTGTTTCATGTCCACCATCAATAACCATCTTTCACATAAAAGTAGTTTCATTTAAGAAGAGTTTATTGTATCCAGGAACACTGGAAACTCAGGCTCTGCTTATCTTGTAGAGTCCAGCTACAGACGTTTCTCACCTTGGATCACAGCATCATTTTTGCCCAGCCTTGCATCAGACAGCTCTTTGACCAGACAGTGGCACTGATGACAGGAAAGCATTCAGTCTGCTGTCACTATGATAACAGGAACACGTGGGGCTATAGTTGCAGCTGAGTAGCAAGAAAAGAGGGAATTAGAGACATATTTCCCAAACTTAATGACCACTGATCTCGTTCTATTCTACCACAGAAGAATTACAAGAGGTTATCCTGTCCAGCCCCTGCTCAGCACTGTAGTTTCTGATCATGGAACCAATTAAAACTGAAGAACCTCAAAACTTTTCTCCAGGTCCAAAACTCTACTACTTCCTTCACACAATTATTACCTCTCACATGTAAGTCTGAACTGTAGTTCTGCTTTCAGCTTGTAGCCAGTTGTGCTTTACTTGCTTCCTCCTTTTCCTCTATGCCTTGAATATTCTCAAAGGGTGGGTCTCCCTTTCGTATTATGGGACTAGTTCAAGTCCTGGTCCTCAGGACTTGCCAGTGATTGAGGACAAGTTTAAGACATGGTTTTATCCATGGGTGTTTTTTTTGTTTTTTTTTTTTTTTAACACTTTGGTGTTCCCTTACCAGCACTGTCCTCAAGAAGTCATAAAAGTTTCTTTCAGTCTTCTTCCAGGAAACACTAGGCTTTCTGCATACACAGCTGCATTTGGCTACTTTATGAGGATCTTCATGCTTTATTTCTGTTGCCACCTCCTGGACATCAGTTACAGATCTTTTTCCACAGGTCTCGGTAGCACATGGGTATTATGGCATTTGCTGAAGTCCTTGGAACACAGAACTCACACTATCACAGACTCTGTTCTCCATACACAGCTGCAGTGTAAAATTACAGGCTCATCTCTGTTTGAGAGGCGGTAACAGATAATTTTAGGAATTTGACATCAAGGGAATTGAAGTGATGCTTATGCCTTCTCTGGACTGGTAATGTTCTCCCAATCACTGATCCTACAGAAAGGCATGACAAAACTTATGCCTGCTTTACAGAATAAGTGAGTTGTATAAGAGGTAAAATGCCCTTACAGTTGAAGTAGTGATATCCATGGCAAAATCACTCTATCCCTTAGCTAAATGTGTTTACTGACATTTTTTAGAGAAAAGGTTTTTGCTTACCTGATGCCTTTTATGATGTACACTTAACTATCTGTGTAGAGCTTGGTTGTTCATTAATGAAAGAACTGCAATCTAGTCTGCCAAGTCTTTGTTTTCAAAAGTTTGCATAAAAAGTAAGGTACACAGTTTGACTCAGGAAGCAAATGCTGTCACGTTCTCTCTTTCTCAAGCAAAATATCAAGGGGAAAGTATAAAAACGTGGGGAAAATACTAATGTTTAATGAAATGCTTGAAAACATATGAAAAACAGAATGCATAATGTGTCCTGAGGTAATAGACCTCAGATCTATGAGTAATGTTTTTATCTTTGATGTGTCCAAATATATTTCATATGTTTTTCTTCATTTGAAGCACGAAACTTGGAGTAAGCTGATCAAACTTAGGGTAATTGTAACTGGTATTTTTCTGAATTATACATCTGCACATTAATGTGGGAAAATGTGAGTATTTAATGAGTATAAACTATTTTCATTCTAAGATGGGAGTAACCACTCTAGGTTCCCCTGATGAGGGAATCTGTCTATCGCCTATCTGAGGAAATGTTTAAATCCCTACAATGTCCAAATATCCACAGTTAACACTCTCAAAATGCAAAAACGTCCTCTTCTGGAGGTGTCACTTGAATCCTGGCCATGCTCAGAAGCTAGCTGCCTAGGAATTGAAAGAGGTTTGGGCTGTACAAATCTCTGCAATTTCATTCCAAATGGGTCCCCAAGGAAGAGTATTAACCTTCACTTAGATGTTGACATATTGCTTATAAAGTAAAAATTGGACCCAGAACCAATGTAAAAGGAAAGTTACAGACTATGGGTCAGAAATAGTTCAGAAGAGGTATGGATCCATTTGTGAAGCTTGCGAGTGCTGCAAAGCATAAGATTGCCTTTCTATCTAGTTTTATTGACCTGAGTTTTACCTGAAAATTGCCGCCTTCATCCTTTTATCAACTTAAAAAAATTACTCAGCAATATGCATTGCCTTTTATGTACTGCCCAGTGAATGCACACCAGTTATGGTAGATTCACATGTAAACTACATCTCAGATTACATAAAATGAGCTGTATTTTTCCAGTCATTTTAAATGACTGCAAAAACTCCCCTCAGTCCTGTAGCAGAGTGGTTGTAGATCTTTAGTTTTACAGAAGAGCAAATTGCTGATGATATGCCCAACCTTAGGCAGGTTAGCAGAGATCTGTGCTTTCTTCTGGGGAGAAAGAGACAGGAAGGTGATTGTCCCTCTCTACTCTGTCCTTGTGAGGCCCCATCTGGAGTACTGTGTCCAGGTCTGAAGTCCCCAGTACAAGAAAGATGGAGAGCTGTTGGAGAGGGTCCAGAGGAGAGCCACAGAGATGATCAGAGAGCTGGAGCACCTCCCGTATGAAGATAAGCTGAGGGAGGCTGGAGAAAAGAAGGCTGCAGAGTAACCTAGTTGCAGCCTTTCAGTATCTAAAGGGAGCCTATAAACAGAAGGGGAGTCATTTTTTTGAAAGGGTAGATAACAGCAGGACAAGGAGAAATGGTTTTAAGTTTAAGTTTAGGTTTAAGTTCTTTACTGTGAGAGTGGTGAGGTGCTGGAACAGCTGCCCAGAGAGGTCGTAGATGCCCTGTCCCTGGAAGTGTTCAAGGCCAGTTTGGACGGGGTCCTGGGCAGCCTGGTCTAGTATTAAATAGGGAAGTTGGTGGCCCTGCATGTGGAAGGGGAGTTGGAGATTCATGATCCTTGAGTTCCCTTCCAACATGAGCCATTCTGTGATTCTATGATACTGACCAATCCTGGGTGGTCTTTTTTGTGAGCTGGATGTTTGAATTCCATTTTCAAGCATTTAGTTCTTCTTGGCTTTAGAGAAGGAGGAACCTGAATTGCATTTCTTCAGGTGCTCAGATAAGCAGCTAATATTAAGTATTGCACTTCTTAGTTTTTAATATACTTAAATTCTAAAAAAAAAATTAGTAATTTCGTATGAAAGTGTGAATATTTCTCTAATTGGGAATACATGCGATGCACGTGATGTGGTTCTGTTCTTTGGAAGCAAACAGCATGCCACCTGAGCTACATTTTAATAAATAGCCATTCCTTCTTCACATTCTTGGCTGTGAAGGAGCGATACTGCTTGCAGCATGCAGAGCCCATACACCCAGCTACATGTGCAGCTGTGGGAGCAGAAAGCCAGGAAGAATTGCAAGTTGCAGAATGGCAGGTTACATGGGAGCTAGTACAGCTGCAAATTTCTTTATCACTTCTGTTTGATTTCATTATTCTGAATGTCCTGGGAAAATCAGCTTTCTGGGAAACCATTCAGGGAGTTCCTTAATGATTAATATAAACTTCCAGAAAATATTTGCATGCACATTCTACAATGCATCCATGAGAATACAGGCAATGAGACAGAGAACAGACAGTAAGGGCCAGCCCTTAATGAGATAAGTCCTGATGCATCTTCTGGTTAGCTAAAATACAGTAATTTTGCCTTATCTGGATAATGCTATGAAGACAGATAAAAGCCACTTCTTATTGCTGCAGTCAAGTGAAAGGGAAAAAATTCAGCAGAAAGGGAGATGCCTGCTCATACACATGCACTGTTTATGGGTAAGGCTTGGTTGAGAGCAGGGGGTCGTAGACCTGGTAGTTGCATTCCTCTACTGTGTGAAACCTGAAAGGATGAAAACTTCAGCTTCTAGCCAAGCGATGACCTAGTTGCATTTGCACTTATGAATACCTAGGAGCTTGATTTTTGTCAACTTCTTAGTTTAATAATTCCTTATTTTGCACCTCAAACTTAGTAAAGTCATCTAGTTGAATTGGACTGGAACTGGCAAGACTATGAGTCTGGTGCAGGCATCTCATTTCAGATGAATAAAAGTCTGGGAGCTGTGGACTTTGCCAAACACATGAGTTCTTCCAGATTAATATTGCATTTACTCTTGTCCATTGGTCTCTGGAGGGGGAATGTGAGAGCCAAGTCACTATAGCAAGTGCAGTGTGCATACCTGGACAGGAATGGTGAGGAAAATAGCTTATGGAGGGCTCAGGACAACAGCCCAATTCCAGTTTTAAGCCAGAAAGGACTGTTCAGTGGTGTTTTCTGACCTCCAGGATAATGTGTGGTTCCACTGTTTTGAGCCTCATGCCTTGGGTTTGCCTGATGTGTATCAGACTTGGATCAGGAGGGGCAACAGCTTGGAAACATGCTTCCAGCAATGTGACAGAAGAGCAGAACAATTCCCAGCTGGTGCCTCAAATACAACTGGGGAAAGTTCTGAATTGAAACCACCTTTTGTGAATATATCAGGTTTTGCAGCCGTTGATACTTGGTCATATTTGAGAAGAAGCCAGTGCCCCATCAGCTGTAAGATGATCATCTGCTTCAAAGTGAAACAGCCCTGAGGGTGAACAATCCCCCTGGGACACACCTTGGGACTGGGCTCAGCTTGCTTTTCCCTCTCCTCTCTCAGTGTCCGCTGTGCTGTAGAAGACCAGCATCCAGTGCCAGGAGGGCCCAGCCACGGGCCGAAAGGCAGAACATGGCATCCCCCTCCTCAGGCCCAGCCATAGATGTATGATCCTCGTGCCCCATCCTCCAGCTCTTTGTGCATACTCTCAGGTCTTTCATCATCAAAAAGAACTCTAAAAGAAAGAGATGCAAATTACCTCAGCGGAAAGCTCATTGTGGCAGTGACTTGGCATCAAGCAGTGGGGTCTGCAGGGAGGGAGAAAACTTCTTTGATTTCCTTGGGCATAGTGGACATCTCCAAGGCTTATTGAAGGGTGGCCTCCCTCCTCCTCTTTCTGCCAATGGAAGCTGAGCTCCCAGTTTGTTAAAGTGCTTTCATTACATGTGGCAAGGCTTTAAATTTGCTGAGAAATCAGCATGGCATGAGTGCAAAAGAGCCACAGTGAAGCAGTGAAACCAAATAGATGAAATAAACTCACATGCCACATGATGAAAAATTCTCAAGTTTCCATAGCATCCAACAGCAACATGTCTTCCTTCTTAGGAGACACTTGAATTGTAGCACCAATAACCCTTCTTTGGTTAGGCAGCAACTTTTTTAAAACTTCTGCATAATAAACGATGCCCATTTCACACTTTATTTTTCCAGCTGAATGATTTGGTAGGTAGTGGCCTACTTAAAAAGGATGTTGTCACTGACATGAGCTTAGAACTTCAGAGTTTAAGAAAAATAAATGTAATGTAAAGTTGAAAACTGGAAGAGAATATGGCCAAGCCATAGAAATAAGTTTTACTTCCAGTGATTATCAAAGCAGCAAGGAAGAATGTCCTTGCTATTTTCTCTGTTTCTCTACCTTTCTTTTCTCTCTTTCTTTGAGTATCTGAATTTCTTAGATCTCCCACAAATTTCCTTCTTGCGCAATTTCTTTTTCCTTATTTCACTTCTATCTCACCATACACAATGCCACCTTCAAAACCAAGTTCACAGATGTTTGTTCCAGGAATGCCAGATTACTTTTATGAGTTCATAGAACATAGAATCACCCAATGGATGATCCAGTCAAACTGTCCACTTAGCATCATTAGTTCCCACTAAACCGTATTCCTCAATACAACATCTAAATGTTTCTTGAACACATCCACCACCTCCCTGGGCAGCCAATTCTAGAACCTGACCATTCTTTAAGAGAATAAATTTTTCCTAACATCCAACCTCAGTCTCTCCCGGCACAACTTGAGGCCATTCCCTCTAGTCCTATCACTAGCTACATGGGAGAAGAGGCCAACCCCCACCTTACCACAGCCTCCCTTCAGGTAGTTGTGGAGAGCAATAAGGTTGCTGCATAGACTTTGATACATGGGTTAAGAATATAGAAGGAAGTCTTATAAAAATTGTAAAGTAAACAAAAAGCAGGAAAGTCATAAATAAAACCATTGAGGACTTCAAAGGTTTGTGAAGATGTGGTGAAATTCTGTTGGCATACCAGGAAGGAAAGAGTGAGACGCACCAAATGCAAACAAGGAAGAAAACAGTGTTATAAATTTGTGAAAGCTGTTTGACATAGCTATTACAAAACTATTAGTTGTAGGAAGATCAGCTCGTTTAAATTTTAGCCTTTTATCCTCGTAAATCTTTTTAAAATATGCTGTGTTTCTGAGAAAAAATATTAATATTCACTGGCCATGCAACTACATAAATTATCTTGTTTCTAACAGGAGGCATAGAAGGGACAGACTCATGAGTATTTGATCCCAAGTTGAACAACTATTTCAATGAACCACAGATTGTACCAGGGATGAGCAGCATTCATTCTCTTCTGCTGTTGCAATGAACACTGGAAGCTGTGGGGATCAGCAGGACTCAATTCCAAATAAGCCAGGTACTCAGCGTGATGATGACAGGTTCTGCTGGCAAAATCAGATAGTCACTTGGGTGTTGGAAACAGGGCAAAAGGATTGGTTTTGATGACCCATCTGCAAAATTGCTGCAGACCAAGGCTAGTTTTGCAGAGCTCTCTGAGAGAAGATTGTTCTTCCTGCAGAAATTTATGCAGAATTCCTGCAGCTTTACTGAAGGTGTGCCGGGGCTAGATTAAAAACTGACTTTTTATTTTCAGCTGCTGAAGAAGTAGGCTTAAACCTTCCCTTTCTCCTCACAGGTCACTGTGAAGCAGTTTTCATGTAAGCTTGGACAATCAAAGCAAAAAGCCTTGGAGTGAGATCTCCAGACTCAGAAGGTTTCATTTGTATCAAATAAACTGATTTATAAATATACTTGTAATTTAATAAGCATTCAGGAGACAAACAGAGTCTCTGTTTGCTACAGAACAAAGCAATGTCAGCAGTTTTCTACCGAGAGTGATGAACTTGGTTAATTTAAGCATCTGCTCCTTGGCTGCTCTATGTCCTTTGCATTGTGATGGGAATTCACACTTCAGCTTCTCTGGTTGTGTTCAGACCTGTGATGCTTATAATATGCCTGAGCATCCAGAAGTAGTTTGTGCCACATCTCGTGTTATGGTAAATGAGGAAAAAAAGCACACTTAGATTCATGGTTTATAGAGAAAGATGTTGTCTTTGTGAAGTGAATGCCATTCTGTATTTGCTTTTTAAAATGTGTTGTTAGAATGGCTATTACTTGTTGGCTTAATGAACAAAAACCAGCAAACATCATATCTTCCATGCTCCTAATCAAAACTGTTGGGAGAATGATGGTAAGGCATGTCAGAGGAGCTGCAAGTCCAGATCTTATTTTTTTCCTTCAGACTGAATGAAAACAGATGTAGGAATGCTTCCATTCTGGCAGTTGCTCAGCCCTGTCATCATTAGAGGAGCAGGCATCCATGGGCAGTTGGACAGCCACCCTCCTATTCCCTCTCACCAGCTGCCCCACAGCTCCTGCTGTGCTCCATGCAGAGGTGGCTTTTCTGCTCTCCCTCTGATCTCCAGATGGCTGAGAAATGTTTTTTCTCTTCCAAGAACACGGACACTCTCTCTCATAAGGAGCTCAGCAGAACTGCGTTTATTCCTTTCTCAGTTGATCATCTACTGAGCTACTAGGTTAGGAGACAGCTTTGAAACGCATCATGTACATGGTGCGTTTACAGTCAGTATCTTAACACCCTGCCATTTATTTATTTCAGCTGGTCCAATCTGTTTACCTGACAGCATGGACAATGTGGGCCTTGGATCAGAGTTAATGAAGCTCTCTGGGTAAGAAGCAATTGACACTGATGGCTTGGTAGGGCAGAGAGCAGAGATAGGAGTGTGAAAGACCACAGAGACCAGGAGAGTGGGAACACTATTGCCTTTTCTTTTCAGAATTAGAACAAAAGACCAATATTGGCATTTCCAGCTCTTGCCAGGTGATTACATGTAAGATTAGCTTTTCTTCCTTCTGTGCCTGCCCAGAAAAAGGCATTCTGTGGCACAGAGATCTCACTGCTCCACTTTACCTGTCTGTGAACACAGTGTAATTGGCCCTGTATTGTCTGATTTCACAAGCAGTAGAATTTCTCACTCTCTTCATGGATGAAGAGAGACAGAGATGCATAATTACCACATATGCTTTGCATGCATTAGTACATTCAGGCATATGCTGTGGAAATGTAAGCCTTCATTAAAAGAAAACAAGCCAACAAAATTGTCATGTGAAATTTAAGTACAGGCAAAAGTAATTCACTGAGCTGGCTATAGATGATTAGAAAATCAGACTGTTGTGAGCTCTGCTGATTTTTCCAATGCCACTTTGATGCTTTGCCAATAAATAATCTTATAGAGTCAAAATCCATCACTATGTTACAAAGACACTGCATCCTGTGATCAAAATCATTCTGTTTCCCCTGGAGACTTACATCTATGAAAAATTTAAGAGGTCATCAGTCACGGTCTCTTTCCAATATGTAAAAAGTTACAGCTCTGGGTAAGAATGTTTCTGTTCTTGTCACAACAGAAATCAGTCTGATCTATTCGGAAAACTGCATCACTTTGCTTAGGTAGAATGCATCTCATCCCTTGTTTCTGAAGTTGTATAAAATAGCTGTTCTATGGCTCACTCTGTTACTTTCAGACGCCTCATAAAGGGATGAAAAGAGATGTCAATACAAATGAGACTTACGCTCCAGGTTTAAGTATCTAGCACATTATTATATTGCATAAAAACTTGGGAGAACAATGTCAGATGCATTCATTTTGGCTCAAGTGCTCTGAAATTTTATGTCCTTGAACAATTCAGATTTGCATTATGCTCAAAATCTTTCATGGCTACATTTAATTCGCTATTTTCCCAGTGCACATTAGCTGTTTGTTAATGGAAAAGAACCACTTGATAATAGAGCAGCAGCTATTGTGTCTTATCATTAACTATGGGACTTTTTACTGGAAACCAAATCATCATCATAAAATTCAAATAAACATTTCACAAAGATCATCGCGGAGGATGTATTATATTAAACCCATCTGAAAAGAAATTCTCTGAGGTGTGTTTCATAGGCACTTGCTTCCCAATTTTTTCCATTAGTGTCAAGATTCAAGCCACAGCAAGAGCCTTTAAGCTGGTTCCTCGGCTCAATTAGGGAAATGTCTGGATAATAACTCCAATGGTGCCTTTCTCTGTGACTTCCATGGGAAATTTTGACCACTCTTTGGCTTATCACAAGTCTAATGATCTCCTGATTAATGAACAGAAGTCTTTGTGTTGGCTGATAGATATCTCACAGTCTAAGTGCACCAGAGGATGGGATCCGTGCAGTGAGGATGGGGTGGACATTCAATGCAGATGCCTTGTGCCCATGCACAATCTCACATACTTATTTGCAATATAAAATATAAATATTAACTCACTAATATTGTGAGAAGACATTTGCTTTTGTTTCTGTTGCAGAAGCAGGGTTTTTTTTTTGCAGACTTGAGGACATTTTACTATGTTCTGAGGCACACATAGGGCAGGGAGCAGGTAGCAGCTCCAGCTGCTCCGAAGTTGAGATGTGGCCCTTCCTGCCCTACCTCCTACTGCCCCTTCATGAGAAAAATCAACTGAGAAAATCTCTCTGGGAATCAGTTTTCCTCATTAGCCACGAAATATGCTCACTTTCTGAAAAGCCCATAGTGTAATGTCCAGATAATGCAGGTCAAAGAAAGATTAAGCAGTCAATTTGTTTTAGAAACAGAAAGAGAAAAGTGAGCTTGCCTTATTAGTCATTTCTCCACCCCCACCCAAACTATCAGATAAGTCTGATATAAAGTGCTTGAATTCATTACCATTTCCGAAGAATAGAGGATACTGAAACACATTCCTGTCAATTTTCCATCTCTTGCTGTCTCTGACGAAGGAAAATCCTTGTAATTTCATAGGTGAAGCTATAGTTACATCCATTCTGATGAACCATTGGATTACAGAACAGACAGAACTTGCCAGTTCAAAAATATTATACTGATCATACATAGCTCAGACTCCTGGCTGATAGAACTGACTTTAGATGAAGCCAGGAGCTCTGCTACTTCTGTAAAACATGAAGTTTTCAAAAAGACTGTAGATGTGGCACTGAGGGACATGGGTTAGTGGACATGGTGGATGGTTGGACACAATGATCTTGGTGGTCTTTTACAACTTCAGTGATTCTGTGACACTCGCAGGATTGCCAGGCCTAGTGTGGTATACCTGACCTCTTGGTCTATGGTCATTATGTTAAACAGAAACAGCATAAGGAAAGAACAAAACAAACAATTTTCCATCAACGCTTTTCAAAGTTCACCTAATAAAGAGAACACTGCAAAGCTGCAACAAGAGAACCTGATAGTTTGGGTTCCTCAGAGTTGCTGAAGTGTCATTTCAGTCACTTGACAATGAGCAAAGGATGAGCACTCACACTGCCCATGCTGGGGGTGCCAGCAGAGGTGCCCAGCATGGGCCTGGGGTGCATATGGTCCCTGGTCTGCACCAGGCCTCCAAGTTCAGACAGAATATTGGGAAAATTTTCTTCTGAGAAAGGGTATAGAGGCAGTGGAACAAGATGCCCAGGGAGGTGGTGGAGTCATCATCCCCAGGGATGTTTAACAACCACACAGATGTGACACTGAGGGGCATGATTAGTGGGCATGGTAGAGATGTGCTGGAGTTGGACAGGATGATGTTTGTGGTCTTTTCCAACCTTAATGATTCTATGATTATATGTTCCTCAGCCGCTGCATTGGGCAGCCCCTGTTGGCTATGGAGGAGCTGCATCCTTCCTCCCTGATGTGCTGAATCCTGGGGGCACCCCCAGTGTTGGGAAGAGGCTAATGCCAGGCTGCGTTTGGGGAAACACTTCAGGAACTGGGGAGTGTTTCTGTTGAACAAGGAGGCCTGGAGTTAGTCACACCTTTATTTAACAGATGAAGTGCTGGGTCCCCAGTTGGCCCCCGCAGTTACCTCCCAGTTAATTGTCCTTGAAGAGGAGGTTTAGCACCTCAGCGGAGCACCTTGCAGCAAGCAGAGGGACAGTACCAGGGAGCTGATTTCAGCACCCGAGAAACATTTTCTTGCTCAGAAGCGCTGTACGCTCCTGACAAACAGCACAGAGCGCCCGATGCTGTGCTATGGGATGGCCGCAGGCAGGGAGCTCGTCCTGGAGAGGCAGGGATAGCGTTTGTCCCATCGGAGCAGCCAGAACCTGCGCGACTGCTCCGTTGCCCGCATCCCCGCCGCGCCGATGGCAGCCCGGACCTGCACTGGGGTGGCCGCGGAGATCCGCGCGTCCCATCCCTGCCCGCCCTCCTTAAGCGGAGGTGAGGAGCTGTTCTCCCGTCGGAACGGGCTGAGGGGGAAGAGAAAAGCGGTGGTGCCCTCTCCCTACACCCGCTCCCTGTGCCCGCAGCCTGTGCCCGCTCCCTATATCCCCTGCTCCGGCCGGTCGGGGGGAGCGGCCCCGGGCAGCCCCGGGAGGCGCGGCGGGAGCTGGGGGCGGGGGCTGCCGGCTGGGGCGGGGGCTGGCGCGGGGCTGGGATGATAAAAGCGGGGGTAATTGCATTTAGGCAAATGAGGCAGCCTCGGCCCTCCCCGTCGCCAGGTCTATAAAGTGCGGAGCGCTCCCGCGGGCGGCCAATGCGCGGCGAGCAGCGCTCGGCTCCCGCTGCGAACGGTGCGTGTCCGTCCGTCCGTCCGTCCGTCCGTCCGTCCGTCCGTCCGTCCGTCTGTCAGTGTGTGCCTGCAGGCGTTAGAGTGCGTGTCTGTGTGCTTGTGGGGGTACGTGCTTGTGGACTTCTGTGGGTGTATGTCTGTATGATGTGTCGGGCTGTATAGGAGGAAGAGTGCCTGCGTGTCTTGTGCGTTCACACCTGTGTGCTGCATGCGCAAGCCTGGCTAAGGGTGTATTTGGTGGTGTGTGTGAGCATCCCTGGACAGAGTGTGTGTGGAGAGCTGTGTGTGTGCAGCTCGTGTGTCACGGGTGAGCTTATAACTAGACCTACATGTACATGGCTATGTGTGCATAAATGTGAGGGTGTATTCAGATGCACAAACATCTGTATGTGAAGGTGTGTGCCCATGTAGCTCTGTGCTTTGGTCTGAGGATGGGTGCACCTTGATGTGTGTCTGCATGCTGTGGTGCCCAGCTGCAGGGTTTATGCACACCCAGGGCAGCAGGCATGTGTCTGTGCGTGTGATCTGTCCCCTGAATGTGTAGGTGTGCAGGTTACCCTGCAGGCACTTACCCTGCACCCCACAGGACATCAAGGCGGCCATGAGGCTCCCGCTGGCTTTCACCGTGCTGCTGCTGGCCTCTGCACAGGCACTGGCTGATGAGATGGCAGCTCCCGATGACCTCAGCTACTGGGCAGACTGGGCCGACGGTGAGCAGAAGGTGAGTGCTGAGGTTGAGGGCTGGGTGGGTGCTGGGGGTGCTGGGACTGCGCTGAGTGCCGTGCTGTCACCCCACAGGAGGAGCTGCCGCTTCCTCTGGAGCACTTTCTGCAGAGGATGGCAAGGAGACCCCGGCCCCAGCAGTTCTTCGGCCTCATGGGCAAGCGGGATGCGGGTGAGCCAGACAAGGGCACCCCTGCATGCTGTGCCAGCATCCATCCGCACTCCAAAGAGGTCCCCTTCCCTTCTCTCTTTGTTTTTCTCCAGAGTTTTTCTGTTGCTTGTTCAAGCTTAGTATAAGATAAACCCCCAGTCAGAAAGGAACGGGTTTCAGGTTAAACTGCTGAGAACACACAGTAAGGAGTATGTTGGCATCAGATTTTGTTGTCTCTTCAAAGAGAAATGCAATTGTAAACATCACCTTAATTTTCCTTATGTCTCTGGAGCGTGCTTGGTGTCATTTCTGTATTTGATGCTTTAAAATAATGCAGTAACATCGTATATGTTTGCCTGTTTGTGGTCTTTTTTTTTTTTTTTAATTACTCTTCCCTTTTTTTTCTTTCCTTTCTCCTCCAACCAGGATATGGCCAGATCTCCCACAAAAGTAAGTTAAAAAATGTAAATATTTTAAATACTTATGTGAAGATACTCAGATGGAGAACTGCATGTTTCAGGGTGCAGGTGTGGCTGAGTTTAGCTGAGAAATGGCAGCACCAGAGGTGGATCACTGCTCCACCCCACGGTCATGTCTCAAACCTGTACTCAATATG
Organism: Lagopus leucura; assembly: GCF_019238085.1. Classification (NCBI taxonomy): domain Eukaryota; kingdom Metazoa; phylum Chordata; class Aves; order Galliformes; family Phasianidae; genus Lagopus; species Lagopus leucura. Next base: position 26,668,270 of record NW_024962334.1, on the reverse strand, counting down.
AGCCGCCACTGGCTGGGAGATCTCAATCCACATTAAAGTGAGGATGCTGCAGCTCTTAATTTCTCAGGGGGCTCTGTAAACCTTTCTTAGAAGCGAGGCAGGCTTGCTGCCAGGCTCAGAGAGGAACAATTAAGACAGCAAACTCTGGAAGATTAGAATTGTGAATTCCCAAATCCCTGAGCATGATTCCAGGGATAAGTGAGATGCCGTGAGGTGCTCCCTGTGCTGTCTGGGTTTGAGTCAGCCCTACTGACAGCAGGACTGGCTGCTGATCTGCCCTACAAACAGGAGCAGCCAACAGAAGCAGTGTGCATTACTTGCTTTGTGCCTTTGCCACACTGAGTGGAAGGTGGTGTCAGCAGTGTGCTGTATCCTGCTTGTGCACAAGGACAGGTGTATTCTCTATCTAAAGATGCTTAAATAGGATCTGAAGACCTAATCAGCTTAAAAATTATTTTCTTACTTTGTGAGACCTCCTCTGCCCACACAGAGGTCAATAAGTTCTCTGTTCATCACTGGATTTTGTCACTGGAAGACCAATTACAGAGTCAAACATCCTGCTGGCTAAAGTAAAAAAAAAACCTGCAGCCTTCCAAAGCTGCTTCAGCACCTGCGAGGTCTGAAATTGTTCCTCTGGGCCTGTAGATGAAGTAGCCAGGCAAAATTCTTCCCAAAGAGAAATCTCTGTTTGCCTCAAAAGTCAGCTTAGAGAAAGAAGAATGGCTCCTTTTCCATCCTTACCTGAACTACAGCTGTTGCCACATCTGATACGTGCCAGAGGCCAAAAGCTGGAGTAATTTATCCTCTACAAATCCAGTGGCTTGAAGAGTGCTCAGTGGAACAGGAAGGTAATAAATATTCCACAAATAGAGCCTGGCTGTCTGACTTAGACACGGCCAGACAGCATCGCACTGGTTCCATCTCTAGTAAGGCTCTGCCTGGTTGGTGAGGAGGGTTTAACACCTACAGGTAGAGTAGGTGTATCATACAGATGAAAGCTCTGCCAGGACGCTGCCTTTGACAAGACTGACAAAACTGTATCGGGAAATGAGTAAGAATCAGTTACTGGTTGTTGCTTTTCTGTCATATTTAAACAAAGAAAAGAGGCAACGCATGTCAATCTGAGTCAGTAACCAATATTTGTTCTCCGTGCTCTGAGAGTGGAATGAAAAATGAGTATGTGAGATGAATGATTTTGAAGTCTGTGTCTTCTTTCCTTGTAGAATGCATTGTCTTAAGAGCCCTCCTATTTAAAATGTATTAAAACACCCCCAAATATATTTTTTCAGGGCATAAAACAGACTCCTTTGTTGGACTTATGGGCAAAAGATCTTTAAGTTCTGGTATGTATGTGACTGAATCAGTAATACACAGCTGCTTAACTCTGTTGCCCCTGTTCTCACCCACGGGCTGGTAGAAGAGAGCTCTCTGAGAAGGGACTGGGGCTTTCTGAATCCACATGTGTCAGGGTGCCCCTGGCCCTGCTTTCTGGTGTGGCTGGACCTGCTGCTGGCTGCCACCAAGCTGGTGAATTAAGGTGATGGTCCCCAGGGCGCTTCCCTCACTCTTGTGTGTTCTTCTTGTCTTCAAGGTGCTATGACAAGGAAGCGACATTTCACTGATGCATCAGGGAAAAAAAAATCAGGGGCTGAAAACATGAATCTGTTTCAACTTGCACTTCAATTCCAGGTCTCCCACATAAAGGGATATTCTCTTTGTCTCTGCAGATTACTCTTGCTCAGATTTGGAGCAGGAGGTGAAAGAGCAGAGCTTTGCAATTGGCAGCATCTAACTCTGCAGGTGCAGCTGTTAAACATTCTGGGTTTTAATTTTACCCACAAAATGGAAAAAGCTACAAACAAACACTTAAATCCTTGAATGAATGCTGTGAATTTCTACTATTTTCCCATAGCCTTCCTCCCTTACAAGCATGAGCCTGTAGGTGATTCTGGGCTGCCAGAAGCTCCAGCTCTGCTGTGGGGCTGCGATGAAAAAATCATAAAGCCACAAATGCTTTAAATAAAGCCATCATGAGCCATAAAGCATCAGTTAATTCCCTAGTATAGGAATTTTTAAAAAAAAGAATGAAAAAAAACCCCAAGCCCTAATGCCCATTTCATGTCTCATAAATAGTTTTCTCTGTTTTGTTAAATGGATGATAAAAGTTAAATTACTAGCTGACACCTTTATATTATGTGGATACATGCTGTGATCTATATTCTGCAATTATGGTTGTCAGGAACTTTTATTTTCAATTAATCCCCGTTCAGACTAGTAATATTGCTCTCTGCATCATCTTGCAAATTGCTATGTATCATGAATAATTTCGTACAATTTTATCTGTGGTGGCAATAGCTATTAAATACATAATACCTGTAAATATCTCTGCTATCATAAAAGTAAATAGCCTGGAAGTAACAAATGGGGTTTTGTAATCCCAATGGAATCATTTGTGTGAGTATGAGGATGCAGTATACAGCAAATGTTTGAAAAAGGCAAGGATTTGATTGCTTTGATTTCAAAATTTCTGGCATAGTTGGAGTACTGTGCTGTGGTATTTAAGTATTTATCTGTAACAAAGGGAAATAATGAGGTTTTACCCTGCTGAGCTGTGGCTGATGTGAAAAACCACACCTCACTGTGATGGTGACACTCAGAAGTGGCAGCTCCTGCAGCACATCGTGCTGAATGCCCCCAGGCTTGCAGGGTGCTCACGCACGCCAGGCTTGCGCTCTGCAGTGCTTCCTTGGGGTCACAGCAGAGGTGACCAGCTCTGCCTGCTGAGGTCAGGCCCTGCCCAGAAGTGCTCTGCAGAGCTCCCTCATGTTAGAGCAGCAAAGAGGAAAGCTCTCCCACCACTGCTGAGCGCTGTTTTTGACTGGACTGCTATAGGTGGCAGTTGCCCATGGGGTGCTCTGGGTTTAGCCTAGCTTCTGCTGCAGCCTTTGGTACAAGTTATGGCTGTGAGTACGGGCTGGAGGCAAGGAAGGTTTATGCTGGGAACAGGAGGTGGGAATGTCAGTGCAGAAAGTCTTTTAGATTCAGGCACTGATTTCAGTGCTCAAGTCCCCTCTTCATAATGAAATACTGGAAGATAAAAAGGTTCTGAGGTAAGAGTACTTCAGGCAGCTCATAGATGAGAAGCAAAAGGCACAGACCCTCAGCATCCTGAAGGATTACATGTTCTGAGGGGCAGAACCAAATTAAGCAGCTGGGGGCTGTGCCAGGACCTCACATCTCTGCTGGCAGCAGCCTCCGAGCAGCTCTGTGGGGCAGGAGCATCACTGGGAGATGGGGAACCTTGGAGTTCTCATGGAGCTGCAGCCTCCCTGCTCCCTGGCTGCAGGCGCCATGTGGGCTGTGGGATTATGTGTGGCTGTTCACTGTGTCTCATGCTTTTCTGCTTCTTGCAGGGTCCTCTGAAAGGAGCATAGCACAGAATTACGAGCGAAGGCGTAAATGATACATTCCCGCGCGTTATTTATTAAACTTTATTTGTTCCAATGGCCAATGCGGTGTAATATAAACCGACCACTGTATGGAATAATTATTTATTTAACAATACTAAATGGTTTTGCGTTGTTTGGTTTCTGGTTTTTTTTTTTTTTTTTATTGAGTTAGACATTCAATAAGATGATTATTTTTCATGTAGTGGCAGCGACACATGTTGCATAGGAGTGTTGGGTCCTGGAAGGACATCTCCTTCAGGACCGGTGACCTTGGTGACGTCTCACAACAAAGCACATTGTTCAATATGACCTGTAGAGTTATGTTCACCAATCAGAGGTTCTTTTATTCATCAAAAGTGAGTCTGTATCAGCTTCACAACCATGCAGAACAGAGCTGATGTACAGTCTAGTGCCTCGATTTGTTTTCATGGTTTATAATGTACTGTAATTTCTGTATCAAAATATATTTGTATCATTGCAGCATGTTTTACGTTTTCTGACTACATATCTATATATTTTAAAAAGGTGGGAGGGGTAAGGTTTGAATGTGAATCCGAAGTCTTCATTTCGTAGCCTGGAATTTTATGATAGTAACATTTTAAATAAAATCTGCTCTGGGGATTTTGCAACATACTTCCTTTGGTGATAGTGATGGCGTTATTTCCAGAATGAGACACAGATCCAAGAAACTGATCTCAGACTAGAATACACTGCAGCATAATGACTTCCTTTTGCAGGGAGGCTGTGGGCCTCCTCCTGTAGGGCTGGTGAAAGCTTTGGGGGATTTGCTACTGGAGGCAGCAGCTCTGGGTCATTCAAGGTGCCACCCCTATGGAATCCAAAGTCTGCGCTGGCTGAGTGAGAAGGGCCCACTGTGTCCTCCAGTTCATTTGCTGGATTTCATCCACTATTGTCTGTTATTTGAAAGCCAAGCTTTTAATAAATTGTAGCCCTCTGATTCACAATAAAAACACCTGTTGACTTGGACCAATGCAATGTAAGAGAAAAACATGCGGGTATAATTACCTTTTTAATTAAAATATCTGGTTACTATATTTCCAGACAGTCCCAAAATGCTACATTCACCTCACCAGCTGCCAAAGCATCTGGAGATCTATTTTTTTTCCATCTGCTAAAAGCTATCATTCTCTGTTGCCTTCATTCAAGCCTTCATTGTAGACTATCCAGCAGTAAAAACATAGTCTATACAAGCTGAATTTCAAAATAAGCAGTACAAAAGGATTAACTAGTTGTTGTTTTCCATTTTTGAAGTGAACTCAGCAAAATCAATTTTCAAGTTTATCTGAGACATTCCCATAGCTGTACCTATTAACAGCGCTGATGGACACAGGCCCTTCCTTCTGCTGTATATTGATGAGATTCCCCCAGAGCCTCCTCTTCCCCAGACTGAACAGCCCCCGCTCTCTCAGCCTCTCCTCACAGCACAGATGTTCCAGTCGCTCCATCATGTTGGTGGGCCATCCTCAGACTCTGCAGTGCCCAGGTCTCTCCTGCACTGAGGAGCCCAGAACTGGACCCAGCATTGCAGGTGTGGTCTCACCGACACTCAGTGAGGGGCTGCGTTTGCTCCCGCTGAGCTCAGTGATCAGGGGAAGCTGTGCTGAGCTGCAAGCACTGCTGAGGGAGCACAGCCATATGCACGTGTGCACTGAGTAATGCTCAGTGAAGGGGGAAGAACAAATAGCCCCAGACAGCAGGGAGGGTGAGTCTCATACATGTGGAGGGCAGCACAGGTGTTAGTTAACAGCATCCAGCAGAGGTAAGGCATGAATCTTCTGGTGGAACCATTTTCCCTGGAAGGAAAAGCTGACCCTTCAGCTTCACAAACCCTCCTGTTATATGGATCCCAGCAGAATGCTTATTGACGTTTGAAACAGCTTGTCTTCATTTCTGATAGCATAATAAAGTAAGGTTTGTGCTAATTCATGTTTTGAACAAGAAAACTGGCATTGATGTCTATGCTTGCACAGAAACACATTCCCAGGTACAAATAGAACAACCATACAACATGAGACAGGGACTGAAACATTCCAGCTAACTCCGCCACCAGCAAAAAATGGGTAGCATTTCGGGGCAGTTTCCCCAGTTTGAGAAGGAGCATTTGGGAGCATGTTTGGAGCAGCAGCCCATCCCTGCAGTGTGCAGGGAGGACATGCTTCACTTCAGTGAGGCTCTGGAGGATGAGAAAGAGGAGGAGGGGAAGATTCCTGTTTCCCTCTGGTGTTCTGCCCGTGCTCATCTCACTGCCATCAGGGTCCTCCTGATGCTACAAGGCAAAAGTGCAAATTCACAGTCTAATTCTTATGCCTTTATTCCTGCTTTTATTAGAAACAATATAGTTTACGCGTTATTGAGAGCTAAAACTTCAGACGTACTTTTTAATCACTTGTCTTATTCTCCCTTGTGAGGCAGTTCTCTCCCTTAGCTTTTAAATACTTTTATGTGATAGACAGCATTGTAGCCCCAGGCCACCTGCATGTTCAGCCCCACAACTCAACTGCAAGTTCTGGGAGGGTTTCACTGAGCCCCAAACTGCTCTGTCACTTCCAGCCACATCCATGACACAGGCAGAGCCGTTCCTGTTTGTAACAGCCTGACATCATCGGTGAAGCTACAGTATGGCATCAATCAGTGAAATGGCAGCGAGCTTTTAGAAAAAAAATATTGAAAATCTGTCTAGGAAGTCAGCACAGAAAGCAATCCCAGAGTGATGCTGGTAATTGTCCCACTGGGGAGGTGCTGCAGGCAGTTTGACATTGCAGGCACCTTCAAAGCACTCCGCCTCCTTTTTGCTTCTATTTTCCCCCAGAAATACATCATACACATGCTTTATGGCTGGTGGCTGCTCACTTGCTGCCCACCAGCGCAACTTTGTGTCCCGTATCCCAGTTCCTTCTGGCTCCCCCATGTTTGCTGGCTCTGAACCGGGAAGCAGCTCCTCACTTCCATCATCACAGTTAATTAAGGCATAGAGTAAAACCTAAATGATTAGTGTTGCAACAAGTTAACACTTGGCTGAAATAAGACCCTATTGGCAATCCCCATGGAGGCTACAGTTGGTAATGTCTCTCACACACAAATGCACTCCCCTCCCCAGGCAGGGGATGCTGAACCCACACTCAGCAGGCGGCCTTGATGAAACGTGACCCAGAAGACAGTCAGCTCCATCCATCACCACCACTGCTCTGCTGTATTGAGGCTGTTTTCCTACCGTGCAGACGTGGCAAAATTCACTGCAGAAGACTGCCAGGGGTCTGCCCTTGCCTGCAGCTCACACCAGGGTAGCTTGGGTCTCGCAACACTTGCCCACCCAGCTGCCACTAGCGAGTCCTTTGTTGCTGTCCTGTAAGGCTGCTGGCTTTCAGTACAGTCCTAAGCAAAAGAAGAGGAAGAATCTGGAAATGTCTGAGCGGAGTGATCCCTGCAGAGGAGCCCAGTCCCCAGATATTGTTAGCTGGAGCAGAGTAGCACCAAGAGTTGTTTTTCAAATTATTCATGTGATTCTTAAAAATTCTGTTTTTTCCAGACTAAGCCAATAAGAGCTCCTTCAGAGCTACCAAAAAACATTATCTATATGAAGACTTTGTCCCTGTATGTACCTAAACTATAGCTCAGATAACTGCTTCAGCATAAAGAGAACTGTGCAAGTCCCTCTGCAAACTTTGTTATAGACCAAATTTTCCTGAGCAATTCCCATAGCCACAATATTGTAGACTTTGTTAATGAACATTGCCAGTATGCTAGGACAGGAGCATACAGCAGCTCTTTCCCCAGGGCATTGCCACAGTACTCTGCCAGGATGCAGCTGCCTGTGGGACTGCACACAGTGTGGTGTCCTCTTGCTATCTACAGAATGGTGCACTTTCCCTTATAGGAAACAGTTGATACCTGAAGGGTAGGTTTATGTTTGTTTTTGTTTTGCTTTCAGCAAGTGTACAGAGTGCTTGAATCTATCTACATCCTTCAGGGACACTATGTAGACCCTCCTCACATTACTCTCAGTGTTTCTGAAAGAGCACAGACTGAGACATTTGTCAACAGGAGGGGCATCTGGGATCTGTGGAATTCACAGAACCACAGAATCACAGGGGTTGGAAGGGTCCTCAAGTGATCATCATGTCCAACCTCCCTGCTAAACAGTTACCCTTCAACAGGTTGCATAGGTGGGTATCCAGATAGGTCTTGAATACCTCCACAGAAGGAGATTCCATAGCCTCTCTGGGCAGCCTGTTCCAGTGCTGCATCACCCTTACTGGAAAGAAGTTCTTCATGATCTTCCTGTGTTCAGGCTTTAGGCCATTACTCCTTGTCTTATAGCTACACACCACCAAGGAGAGCCTGGCCCTCAGCCATTTATCTCTCACCTCCTTTTAGATATTTATAAGAAATTGATATTTATTTCATAGAATCACAGGATGGTTTGGGTTGGAAGGATTTTAAGATCATCTAGTTCCTACTCCTTACCTACAGGCAGGGACACCTCCCTCTGGATCAGGTTGCTCAGAGCCCCATCCAGCCTGGCCTTGCATGCTTCCAGGGAGGAGGCATTCACAACCTCTCAGGGCAACCTGTTGCAGTGTCTCACCACCTTCACAGTAAAGAATTTCTTCCTACATGCCCTTACAAAAAGTCCTTCCCCAGCTTTTCTGTAGGCCCCCTTCAGGCCACTATAAGGTCCCCCTGGAGCCTTCTCTTTTCCAGGCTGAAGAGCCCCAGGTCTCTCAGCCTGTCCCTGTGGGGTAGGTGCTCCCAAAAGGCACAAGCACAGTGTAGAAAAGCACTACAATTCAAGCAACATCCTCCAGAAGAAAACCTTGCTTGGATAAGACATTCCTTTGTTGCTGAAGGAACAAACACATACAACAGGGCTACATTAAGACTTCATTTCAAAGCAGAAGTTAAACATTGAACCTCTCTGATAACAGATTTTCTGAGTGAAAAATGGGCTATAGTTATACCTTTTAAGTTATATGATGGGCACAACTGCAAAATTAAGTTTTCAGGATGATAAAAAAGCAATATTTTAAGAAACATTTTGCATATACCTGCAGTTATTTAAAGGTGAAACATTTTGCTTATGCACTTAGCTGTTTTTTTAATTGCTCACAGGATGTACCCATGCACTTGAGATTATTTTAATAGCTGTACACCATGCAGCTGAGGAAATTATGTTGCTTGCTGTTTCATTTTTCTTACAGCTTTTGTTTGTGAGACGCATCAAACGGTGCAATACTGGGACTCCACGCAGAAAAAGAGCTGCTGTTTGTTCTCATTAAGGCCTGCAGGGCAGCCCATGCTCAGTCCCCTGTGCTGTGCTCCCAGCTGCAGCCCGAGCAGCCTTGGGCCCTGGCACCTGCTGCATGTCCTGGCGCTGCAGCAGGTGCTGCTTGGGGTGGGCTGGTTTGAAGGAAATCACCTGGAAAGGAAGACATCAGCATAAATGATTTCCTTTTAAAGTGCACACTTCTGTTCGGTGCTGAGAGCTCACCAAGAGTTTATTTGCTTATCTTTTTCAATTGTTTTCTAAGGAAAGTTTTGTTTTATCATCATTGCTGGGATTGCTGCGTGTAAAGCACACAGCTACCTGCATTGCAAGAGGATGATTTATTGCACTGAATATGAAATATGAATATCTCATCCACCACTTACCAGTACAATGGCTAAATGAATATGGGCTGGAGCACTTTCCAGCTCAGACAGTGTATGTTTGTTAGCAAAAGAAAAAATAATAAAGTAGAAACAATAATAACATTTTTCTTCTGTCCCTCTCAAGCCAATTGAATTTGCTCTGCTTCCCAGATTGAAGTTTTTGTGTTGAACAGCAACCAACAAGCCCATTACATATTACAAACCATATTAGAGAAAGTCAGCTTGAACTATAACATTGATACATTATTAGTACATTTCAAAGATATTTATTTAATGGTAGTAGATTTTATGGTGAATTACGTAGTCAAGATAGAACCTTTCATATTTTCCTTTGCCAAGCAAAACAGATGTTTCAAAGCTTTTAATGCTAATTCTTACAAAGCTTGTCCAAGAGGCTCCTCGAGAAAGGTGCCCAAAGCCAGCACAGTGCTGACACATCTCACTTTCTCTGATGTTTTTGACATGTAGCGGGGTCATAGGATTATATGAGATTCCCAAACTTTGTGCTGTACAAGAAATGAAGTTTACAGGCAATACGTTAAGAAAATAAAATATTAAAATAGCTCAGAAAGGAGAATATTTCCATTGTAACAGAAATAGGATGTTTCAGTGAGTCTTTTACAAAATTTCACGAGTTTCACCACATTAGTTTGGAGGAGCTTATAAACAGAAGGGACATCACCTGTTTACATGGCCTGATAGTGATAGGACCAGTGGGAATGTCTTTAAACTAAAAGAAGGGGAAATTCAGGTTAGATGTTAAGAAAAAATTCATTACTGAGAAGGCAGTAAGGTGCTGGCACTGCTGCCCAGAGAGCTGTGGTGCCCCATCCCTGCAGGTGCTCAAGACCAGACTGGATGGGGTCCTGGGCAGGCTGAGCTGCTGGGGGGCAGCCCTGCCCATGGTACAGGGTTAGAACTGGATGATCTTCAAGGTACCTTCCAACCCAAGCCATTCTATGATTCTATGTAAAATCTATCTATCTTTCGTTGGTGCAAAGAGCATTTTTAAGATTTTCTCAGCAGGACTTTTGATTTGAGCTTTCAACCTTTTGGTCAACTCTTAGAATTGTGCAGTGAAAGTTTTCACTTCCTGACACAGAAAATACATGCAGAAGCTGCCATGGAGTATCGCTTCCTTAATCTTTATTAATATTTGGCTATTAACTCATGTGGTGATGCTAAGAAACAAGAGGGAATTTATTTCTATTTGTACTAGAGATTCAGCAGTTTTACCTGAATGGGATATTTCGGTCATCTGAAACTCAGAGCATGCAAGCTTTTTGGTTATCCAAAAAAATGAAGAAAAAAAAAGCATATTTAAAACAGTTTAAATTGTATCACAAAATACTGTATTGAGAAGAACTACACAAGTTCTTTCTGAAAGGAAACCATGAGCAGGGCCCAGTAGCACCATCCAGCAGCCAGAATCCCCTCTTTCATGCAGCTTTCACTGACAGAGATAACCGTGCTCCAAAAGACAGGGTGAGAAGTGAGCTCAGGCGTTCAGAGCAGCAAGGTGACCACAGTGCTCTCTGTAGCACACTGCTACACCTTTTACACACACCTCAAGAGATACAACAACCTCAATACTCCCAAACACACACTTTAAGCATTTGACCCAGCTGATCGTTTGGCCACTGCTGTAGTATTTAAGGGTGATTATGGCACAGTCCTAAAGTTCAATACTTTTTCAAAGCCCTGCTCCACTGAAGTGCCCATGAATCTGTTTTTGCCTCTACTGAGCAAAGGAGATCAAAAGTTATAATGGAACAAAAAACGGCCCCTGATTGTTTGCAACATTATTTCAGGTAATGTAATTGAATGTAATGAGTGATACCTCCTGTACTTTGGTTTTGATTGATTCCTTCAGATTTGTCTAAAATAGAAACAAATAAACAAGCAAATAACGATCCTGAGATTTAGATTAAAGATAAACCTTAAACAAGAAGCACTTTCCATAGAGTATTCTCAATGGAGCCATCCATTTTGGCCTGTCAAGTAATGGTGTGGCTTCAGAGGCAATTACATTTGTTATTTACCTATCTTCCTCCCCGTGTTTGAAGTAAAAACAATGTGTTACCTTGCTCCACTTTTTGCTTAGCCTTGCACACCAAGATATCTCTTCATCCACTGAACTGCAGCTTACGGGGAACAGAAGTGGGAGAAGCTGTGGAGCTGCCGAGCACAAAACCACTCCATCTCCTGTCCTGCAAGCACCACGTGCCAGGCATCACCTGGAATGTGCTCTGTGGCTCTTGGGACTTAGCAGAGGTGAGACAGGAACTCAAAGGCCAAATGTAAATATTGTTCTATTGTCAGCAGCCTGATAATAACAATATTTATCTTAAATGTGTGCTGGTTGCCCATCACCTGTTCCTTACCCAGTTGTTAAAAACTGCTGATGTCCCTGTAATACCAACTTTCTATGAAATAATCTGTAGTAAAGTATTGTATCTGAAGACAGAAGAAAGTTTTGTTCCACTGTGACACCAGGCTTCCTACCATCCCAGCTGCAGACCTGCTCTTTGGCACTTCAAAATTAGCAATGAGAAATCAGCTGGGAGCCAGAGAGCTGCAAATATTAAGGGCAGCTTTTATCCACCGGGACAAGGTAGCATCTTTCATTCCCTCTGAGGAACTGTGACAGAGCCAAGTCATCACTGGAAAGTATTTGCATATTAAAATTGTTTCATTATCTCATAAAAGTCTCTAATCAGTCATTGGTGTGCTAAGAGAAGAAGAACGTTAACCAAAAGGAAGAGGAAATAAATGCAAATACATCTTCACAATCCCAAGCAGCAAAAGACTACAAAAATATCAGGTAGATTTGGGACAAAAAGTAATGACAAAAATAATAAAAATACGATTTTGACCATGATAAAAGGAAATACACCATAGTAATTGATTCTTTCATAGGCTACCTCAGTAAGACATTTATACAGAGGACACACTTCTACAGAGAGTCAGCCACTGCATTTATCTTCTTTTTCTATTTCAAGCTGGGGCAGTAAGCCATGCTTAATTTTAAACATGACAGAAGGGCTGTCTGACAGCTCCAGCTGTTTCAGCTTGTGCTCTTCTTCACCACAGCAGAAGTATCTGAGCAAAACTCGACATGAATCACCCTGAGCTGTTTTGAAATCATTTAATTCTTTAACAGATAAGGAGGTATGATTTAAAAATAAATAAATCATGCTGAGGGATTTGAACAAAATTTCTGTAGCCTGGCATCCGTCACAAGTCAGATTTGGAAAATACAGGGAGACAAGGGAAAAAAAAACAACTACAACACACCAAAGAGACACCTCTAGACCTACCAGCACCATTGGTGGTTTCTCCCTGTGGAAGGCTGTAGGTTTCTGGGAGCACAGGTATGGCTCCATCCCCTTTCTCACCCCTCACCTACATGAGCTTCTGACTTTTGCCCTCATGACATTCACCTTACAATTGCACACTGCCCACATATACTCAAATTATCTTCCTCCCAGACCAGGTCCTACAGGCCCTCACTCGAATGAGTAACACTGCTGGAAGTGTTCCAATCCTCAACTACCCTGGCCTGGCCAGATCTGAGCTGGTGGCTCTGCCTAGGCTCACTGGCACCATGGCATGACCCTCTCAGCCACATGACCTTCCTGATGCCCCAAAGGGCAGCAAACATTCAGCAGGGACACAGCTGTCCAGGAGCATCTCCTGGCACACAGCATCAAAGTACGGCCTCAATCTCATGGCTATGCTGCACAATTACACTTAAAAGAGATAGGAAGCCTGCTTCACTTCTCCCCCCAGAAACATATTTAAGTTCTAGATCCCCATTTTTCTCCCACAGAGAAGAAAAAATAATAACAAAAATTCCACCTTCCTGCTGAAAACTCCAAACCAAGATCATTGTATCAAAGGGAGCACATGCAGCCAGAAGTGAAGAAAACGTGCATCCCAGCTGGCCATTCCTGAACTTACCTCCACAGCATCTTCAGAAGGCAGAGAAATGAAATGGCTCTGCTAAAGAGGGGAGAGGGGCTGAATTGCTTTTTGCAGCTCATCAGAGAAGTTTATGTTGGAGTGAGGAGCTGAGCACAAGTTTCCCATCCCCTTAGAAAATGAGAAGTTCAAAACCTGTGCTGATAGCAGCATCTCACTGTGCCTCACAGAACGACATGTGAGGCATTATTTCAGAAAATGGAGCTGGGTATCACTCCAAAATGCACACATCTCATATCTCAATGAGCTTTGAGTTGGTAATGCACCTTTTGCATGAGTAACTCATCCACTGCCAAGATAAGCAACTCTACCACCACCTAAACCAGATTCTGCACTAAAAATTCATACTGATTTATGGCCCATGAAGCTCTAAATTCCCAGACACTGGCTCTGTGTGGAATCCTCTGTGTCAGCAGACTTTTTAGCTGCGGGCAGTGAAGAAAAAATCCTTTTTGCAATTCAGAAAAGACCAGGAAGGGCAGACTGCTCAAAGCTGGGATTCCTGCACATTCCTGAAATACACCACAAGGAATCCGAACATCTGCAGAGGGCAGTCCATCATCTGCCCAGGTAACAGCAACCTGTTCACCCACCGTGCAGCTCCCCTATGCTTCCTCACCTACCTGATTTGAGCTGGAGGAAACAATCACATCATCTTCCTGCCCTGTCCTCAGAGGCTGCCATAAGAGTTACAATTAGCATCAATTAGGATAATCATTCTATTTGCATTTTTAAGCTATTATTAGCAAGCCGTCAGTCAGCCAATAATTTGCATCACTACCCCCCTCCTTTTTGTGCTAAAATAATAATGGTTTTAATCAAAAGCAATTTGTATTAATATATGTTTTGCCCCAGGTGTTAAGAGCAGTCTTCAAGAGCGGTGGCGAGAGATGTTAAATAACACCATTTATTAATATAGATGACTACTGATAGCCTTGGAAGTAGCAGAAATGGAGGCTCTTTTTGCAGGCAGCTTCTTAGCAGGACTCCCGGGCACACAGAGGGTCACACACTGCATGAACACCTATGCTCCTTATATTAACAATCACAAGAATGGTGTGGAGGGGTAGACCTCAGAATAAAACCAACGTTTCCCATTCCCCTGCCCAGTGCTACCTTACACATTCCTTAGAACTAGCATTATCTACTTGTTTCACACTTCTGATTTGTAATATCATAACTGGTTTTAAATTACTTTCAAACGCAATAGTGAGTGCACTCAGTGCATTTAGCTCTGAGCTGCCTTCTCACCTGCAGCACCAGCATAATAAGCTCTGCGCGGTATCTCGCGAGCAAGTTTAATTAAACCTTTCCTTTCTATTATCTTTGCTCCTATTCTAATCTAATGCTTAATAAAAAATCCCATCAACAAGCGCATGTGAAAAACCGAGCTCCGGACATAAAGCGGAACGGGACAACAGCGGCTTTCAGGATCACGAGCGGGCTGCTCGCGGCGCCAGGCTGCCAGCGGCTGCCCTCTGCCGGCCGGGAAGGGCCGAGAAGGAATTCTGCCTGCCCTGCAGCACAGCCGTGCTCCGCCCTGCCCAAATGCAGGCTTCTTCGGAGAGAAAAGTGGTCCCTGCTTGCTGATTCCTAATCGGCTATAATAATGTGTGAACATAGTCCTGATTATTTTTTTCCCCAAATTAAATGGGGAAAGAAAAGGAGGTGAACGCAGAAAGACAAAAAGTAAAACTTTTTGGAGAAGCGAAAGCTCCGGGGAGACCTCCTTGTGGCCTTCCAATACTAGAAGGGAGCACAGAAACAGGAGGAGAACGGCTGTTCATGAGGGTGGATAGTGATAGGACGAGGGGGAATGGTTTTAACTGAGACAGGGGAGGTTTGGGTTAGATATTAGGAGGAATTTTCACTCAGAGGGAGGTGAGGCACTGGAACAGATCGCCCAAGGAGGTTGTGGATGCCCCATTCCTGAAGGCATTCAAGGCCTGGATGTGGCTCTGAGCAGCCTGGTCTGGTGGTTGGTGACACTGCACATAGCAGGGGGTTGAAACTCGATGATCTTTGAAGTCCTTTTCAACCCAGGCCATTCTGTGAATCTATGAAAACCACTAAGAAGGGTGTTGCATGCTGGATCTCCATCCCACTCTCCAAGCTACAAGTCCAAGTCCATCTTCAGCCAGCTGGCCAACCACATGTGGCTGTTGCCTTAAATCAGAAAAAAAACCGAAAGAAACAAAAACAAAAAAACCCAAAAAGTACACGGCTTCACAAAAGTCATAAAGGCTGTAGAATTCATGCCTATATATGGGGAATGAATTAATAGGTTTTTACTCCTGAGACCCCTACCATATATGCCCTTAATGAGAACAAGGCACATAAACAAGGCCTTCCTCCTCAGGACTCCAGAAAATAGTTATAATAATTAGGATCACCAGTATAGGATCTTGCCTCTCTAAGTAAATGCCCAATGCACTGTGAATTAAAAAGAATTATGGTAGTTTTTCTTAAATATCTGACTCTTCCACAAGACTACTTATCCCTCCTACAGCCTACCACCTGCTTGTTGCTCTTCCTTATCTCACAAGTGAACAACATTGCAGCAGAATGTGCATTAGAGTGATGAGAGAACATGTGCTGCACCTATTTTTTTACTGCAGGCCTTTTCATACCAGCTGAGCCTTGGAAAGTTCACAGTAATAGATCTTATCTTTGCACAGCAGAAGCCAATCAATACACTCTATACTCCTTGCCCAAGTCAAAATACACTTTAGTGCTTAAAAAAAAAAAAAAAAAAAAAAAAAAAATCCAAGGCAAACATATGACCCTTATGTAAATAGGTCTGCAGGAACGTATTATCTTACTCATGGCATGTTGATAACAAGTATGTGCAAGGCCACTTCTAGTAAAGCTGGACAGTTCCTGAGCTCCACAGTACTGAGAGATTTCTGGATCAAAGAGGCAAATTCAGAAATTCAAAGAGATTCAATGGATTAGGAGGGGTGAAAAAAGTAATGGACAATCAATCACCTTATGAAATTTTTTTTTTTTAATACCAGAAGTGCTTATGGCTTCGGTTTCCCTGTCAAAAGGGACGTTAAACTAGACTACTGTCTAGCACAATGATAGTCAAGTCAGTCTGCAGTGCTCATACTTTTGTTTCAAGTTACCTTTAAAAAAGCCCCTGTTCCTACATAATTATTAAAAACTTGTCCTGAGTAAAAAAAAAAAAAAAAATTTTTTTTTTTGGTAGAGCATTAAAAATTCTTATGCTTTATGAAGTCTTTCTTCTTTTCTTTTCTTTTCCTTTTTCCATTTTCTTAAGCAAGGTCCCTAATCCCATTGTCTTCAAAGGTGCTTTGTCTGACGACCTATGGCTGAGGGCTGGCTCACCACACAGTCGATGACACGCAGCTGAGCGGCAACAGGCTACCTTTCCATCTCACAGTAAGTGAAAAAATGCTTAAAATATTTAGTCATAGTAAAATAGTCATAGTAACTTCCATCAGACTGACACAAATCACCCCGTTAACGCTCTATTTTCAAGAATAATAAATACATTTAAAAATTGAAGCCCCTGAGTTAGAAACAAAGACGTAACTCAGCTTCTCTTCAATAATAGTCACAGCTAACCTCAGACAGGTGGTATATTTAAAAGATTCAAAAGGGACAACTTGTGGCTTTACGCTAACAAGATTCCCATTAGTTTCATTTAAGTATGATCCAGCACCACCACCATTATCAACTCTAGTAAGCACCTCTGCATAGATACGTATTCTTTTCAAAACTATACCAAGGTTCTCATGAATTACTTGAAAGACATTCAGAACAGAGTAATATATCCAAACCCCACACTGAGGCATACAGATCTCTGAACAGCTCAGGTGAACTTGCCTTATTCTCACAGGACCAACAACAGTTTGCGTCACTTTGCCTTGAGTCCTCAATGCAGAGTTCACAATAAAATATGTTAGATGACTACGAGGCAAATCAATACATTTGAGACCATCACATAAGGAACCAAAGTTTTCCAAAAAGTATTTTCCCATTAATTTCAAAATTTTGGTACAGAAGGATGAATTTTGTAATAGAATAACTACAGAAAGCTCTTACTTTCAATAGCATTTTCAAAATCTATCTCAAAGACCACTTAAGCTTTAGATTTGCATATTTATTTTTTCTTTTAAAAGGAGAGCGCATGCAAATTGCTTGCAGCACTTGTATTTAGGATTGATTCTATCAACAGCTACTCTTGAGCAGCTGACTTGTAATGTTTCAGTGTGCGAGCAGAAGGATCAGTTGCTTTAACCCATCTTGGCATCCAGTAGTGGGGCAGCCAGCTGCTTCGCCCTGGGTAGTGCTTCTCAAAGATCTGACGGTAGTAGTAACTTTCTTTTGTTCTAGGAGGATTGAAAGGATATTTCTCTGCTGCCTTTTCCAGCAGAAGGTCATCAACCTGTAGAAACAGTAGAACTCACATTAGGCTGCTTTCTAATTTATGCAAGCTGATTTGCTCAAAGTCAGACATGAGAATTCACCACAAGTGGCCTATAAGTTTTTTAAAAAAACCTTTAAACCTATTCTAAAGGCAGGCAGAGGTTTCTCACAGGTGAATTTTTGTCACAGGCTCCTTTCCATCTTTATGGATACATAACCAAATGTCCAGCACTGTTAATGTTTCTCTCTGCGTTACATGAGATTATATATAATATCCTTTTGTTATTATGCTCAAGAAAACCCTTTTTTCTTATCCTTCTCTTTGCTGTAAATCAACTTGCACAACATGAAGCAGACTTCCTCCATGTAAATGGCATCCTATTCTTTTCTGTTCATAATGAGCTGTTCACTCTGCTTGTAAAACTGGGCTCCTATCATCAGAAGATCTGGGATACAGAGGCAGAAGACACTTTTAGCTGCTGACGTGGCTAAGAAAGGAAGGAAGAAAACTTGCACCAGTTGACAATTTCTAAAGCAGCTTCCCCTCAACATGCTGTGTAATTCCCCACAGCCATGAAATAAAATTGCCTCTACTACACCAGTACAGGCTCAGTAGAGGCAGCACAACACTAAGAACTGCTTTCTTCCCTGTGGATAAAGTAGAGAAGGACACACACACAGTTGGTAGTGAGACAGACAAGTGCCCATCCATAAGCCCAACTACACATATTTCTGTGTAACAGAGCTCTGGAGTTATTCTCAGTGATTAACTACCTCTGTGCACCAGAGACTACCCTTTGTCTGAAGTCAGAATGCTGCAAGTCTTCAGTGGTCACTGGTGCAAAGAGAGGCATTAAAAAGCAAAAGGGCTCAGGTGGGCATAACTACAAAAAAAACCAAATGAAATGAAGAAAGGATATTAGAGTAATTATACTGTTACTCCACCACAGAGTAAGTTCATGCAAGTGTTTTCAACTGAAGCAGCTGCTTTACTTATAGCCCAGAAATTGTGTTTGCCAACACAGAACCTAATTTGCAATCCAGATACTTAAATGATGCTCATTTCCTTACAGTCATTTCTGCCAGACTCTAGCATTTCTTTGTACCTATGACTTCAAATGTCTTTAAGCAACTCCCATCCCAGCCCCATCTCTGAAGGCATTTAAGGCCAAGCTGGATGGGGCCCTGGGCAGCCTGACCTAGTGGGAAGCGACCCTGCCCACAGCAGTAGGGTTGGAACAAGCTAATTTTTAAGGTCCCTTCCAACCCAGGCCACTCTACAATTCTGTGAACTTGGAAGGCTACTGATTAAAACTTTTCTTGCTCCTCCACCATGAAACTCAAGTTACTATCACATCTAGATTTATTCTCCCAACTAAGAATATGATCTGTTTCCTCTCTGGCAGTAATATCTCAATGTAACTAAATGTGAAAGAGAAAAACCCCAAATACTGTGGTACTATACCTGTTGATCAATATAGTCCTGAAGAATAGAAAACCAGGATTTCTTTACTGATGCTATACCATCACTGAAAGCTTCTTTGGGTCTCCAGAGTATTTCTTTGGGAAGCAAGTTGGAATCTTCAAAGGACTGTCTTAAAAGGTATTTTTCGATTCCATTCTGTTTGCAGAACGAACAATGCCATGAGTTTCAGGAACTGCAGTACAAAGATTTAAATACTTGACTAAGAAATATTTCCTTTCAAAAGATCTGGCCAGAAAAGAGCACCCAGTAGCCCAATATTCCAGCAAAATATTTAAAATCATATTTGGTCACATGGAATTCAGCAATTCAATCATGCTTAGAACACATAGCTGTTAATTCGTTAGGTCTGCATTTGGGTTCAACCCTAGTTTTACACACCTTTGGGATTCGCAGTTCTGCTGGTAGAGATAAATAGTAAGAAGTAAAGCGATGATCCAAAAATGGGACTCTTAGCTCAAGACTAATTGGGGAGAAAAACAGAAGAGATACTGAATTAATCCAACACACGAGACACTTACAAAATCCTTAACAGTTAAACTGTCCTTGTCTTTCACATCAGCACAAGATTTTCTGCTTTTACTTGGGAGAAATTTCACTTGTATTCATGTCTAACTCATGACTAATTCATGACTAACTCCATTTAATTCATCAATTTAGAGAGTTAAGTTTATTGTCTGAGTGGATTAACTACAGATTTCAGATGACTTATGATGCCATCTGCCGGACAGCTTCTGGTACAATGCATTTACAAACTACAATCCTGCAGGATTTGCAACATCTGTTGTTTCACATAAACAAAAATACATTGAAAAATCTGTTTGCTTCCAGAGAACTACCAAGAACCTGCAAGCTGCTGACTGGGATTTGCATCAGTATTTGTAAAGACGTCACAGAATCAAGCAAAGATTTCTGAAATCCACATTTGTTTGTATTTTCAGAAAACACTGAAAGAGAGCCTGTACAGACACCATGCAGCTGTTGCCTACTTCTCCTGTAGCATATGCAGGCTATGTCAGTAGCAAATATACAGATACAAAGTCTTTCTGCTCATACTCTCTTACAGATGACATGGCTTTTAAGGACACTTGAAAGCAATAAATAAAATTAGAGTAACGGAGGCAACAAATAAAATTACAGTGACTGTGTCTTGGGTAGGAAAAACTGCTCTCAGTGTTTTCCCTCAAGAGACATTAAGTTTCCCAACTTCAAAGGCAAATGGAGATTCTATGCTAGATACAGAGTTCAAGCAGAGTACAGACTGCATTCAGTTTGTTACTACTGCTCTTAAGACTGATGTTCTTCTCAGAGTAGTTTAGATCCAGACAATAATGAAGTTATCATGTGTCACAATATTCTAAACCATTCAGAAGTTCAACCAGCAACAAGTGAACAAGTAATTCAGTCTTCTCAATGGCAAAGGAACTTTTATTATCTTGTTAAGCTCTTCTATCAGGTGTATTCAGCATCCAAGAGACCACACCTTACCCATGTGCTGCAGTAGTTCTGTCTGCACGAAGTACATCAAACAGGTAGAGCTCCTTCAGAAGCCTCTCGCTCTCTTCTGCAGCCTCCTCAGGAGATGGTGCCTGTAACCAGACGTGTATGTAGCATGCAGATCTAATACAGCTGCAGTAAGGGAACCATTACTCACTGTCCTACATTTGTGTGTGCAAGCGACAGCTGACAAAAACGTGTCAACTTGCACACTAAGATTCCCAGATACCTATTTATAGAAATAAGCAATCTCTCCTCAAGTACAAGGTGTAAGACCAATGCATGCCTTTGCAAATACATCATCATAAACTGGAAGCATACAGAACTCTTAATTTTAACCATATTCATTTTCAAGAGCTTAAGTAGGATTCACACGATCTCAGAACTAGCAAAGAATACACACAAGAAGTAAGAGACTGAGTTTGAAAAAGTCACTTTTCCACGAGTCCCTTGGATTTTATGCCCCCTCAGGCGTTAGTCTCAACAAGTATACAGCTGTGACAATTCTCAAACTTCACACCTTGAGATCTCAGTAGAGATCTTCTGTTTAAGGGGAGAACTTCTGTTTAAGAAGTCCAAGGGCCTGCTGGAAATATACGTACCTTATGGAAATATATATATCCTTGAGTCAACTCATCTGATCCTTCTCCCGAAAAAATGACCACACTGTCTGTTTTCTTGCGTATATATTTGGAGACAAGATACATACCTTAAAAGAAGTATAAAGTTATTAAAATACAGCTATATATGTTATACACAGTTGGTACAGTTTTAATTTAGTATCTTAGAAGTTTCTTGCCTACAATAATTTCTTCTGTAGCAGAGAACTGCAGTGCACTAACACTACACCTTGTTGTTGTTTAAAGCCAACCATCACCAGCCACACAAACCAAATGCTGCAGATACATCTAAAATGTGTACTTATAGTTTGCACTCAAAATATGCAAGATGTATGTGTTAGTCACCCTGGGAATGCTGGAAGATTCTCATGGGAACAAACACAGAAGTTCTTCTAACTCAATTAAAAATGAAGCATGTTTAATCTCAGCAGAGTCCTGAAAAAACCTTCTGGACTTAAATCTTTTTTTTTTTTTTTTTTTTTTTTTTTTTTTAAATAAGTATTTATTTATCAGAGTTATATCCTTCCTCCATTAAATCTTTCCAAGTAGTATGCTTTCATAACAGAAGTATTAAACAGGACGAGGGGAAATGGCCTGAAGTTGTGCCAGGGGAAGTTTAGGTTGGATACCAGGAAACACTTCTTTACAGAAAGGGTTGTAAAGCACTGGAATGGGCTCCCCAGGGAGGTGGTTGAGTCACCATCCCTGGATGTGTTTAAGATCCATTTGGATGTGGTGCTCAGGAATATGATTTAGCAGAGGGTTGTTAGAGTTAGGCTAGTGTGGGTAGATTGTGGCTGGACTCTATGATCTTGAAGGTTTTTTCCAACCTGAGTGATTCTATGAAAAGGACCTATTTTACTATATTTCTTAACAGGAAATAATCACAAAATAAGGATAGCAGATGAAAAGTTGGCTTTATTTTTTAAACAAACATTTTCAGTATTTCACACTGCAAAATCCTAGCCTCATGTAAAGTTCCATTCAAGGACCTAAGTTTTCAAACCTGTTTTATCTTTTTGGCTTATTAACTTGTTTACAAAGCTATAGGCTGATGTAAGTGTAACTGGGTAAAATGCCATAGCTCGCATTAGGCAGAAGGCCACACTAGATTAGGGTTTTTCATTCTTATCATGTTGGTAACCATTTTTTAAGGACCTGCTGGTGACTTCTGCCATTTCTCAGAATCAAGCATACATTAGGAGAAGTCTACCTGACTTCAGTGTATATGTATTACTAGAGGGTGATAAGAAATACTTCACTTTAGTATTAAGATTATGCAAGAAACGTGGTAACCATAACTGTTTCTCTATGGTAACATTCAATGCCTCAAACACTATTCCTCAAATACAGGTTATGCCTCACATAACCTGCACGTTTTCCCTCTTCTTCTAAGGTTCATACTTATCAGAATGGAAAACCTAGACCCATAGATCAAATATTTGTTTTTTATATCGCGTTCCTTTTTCATCACAAAGTTTCAGGAATAGCTTTTGACAATATCTTATAGTCAGTGACTTTGAAACTAATCACCAGTTTGGCCTCAATCCAACGTCACATTTGAGAGCTGGGGGCAAGAACTCGGGAGTTTCTGTTCCCAAACTCTACAGCAGTTAATGATGAAAACAGTTTTGCATAAAATGTTATTAAAGCAATACAAAGTGAGTATTGCTATTAAAAATCTTACCAATTGAAGCTCTTACTGTTGTTATATCGTAGGTTTCCAAAGAAAAGATAACCTCCTCTACTGCCTGAATTCCCTCTTCAGAATTAAATATTACTTCATGATGTTCACTGCCTATATGAGCTGCCACCTGTTGGTAAGAAGTCACAATGTATTAAAACATTTTTAAACACACCCTCTGAAAGCATCAGCTCCCTTTTGCTATAAGCAGTGAGAATTACAGGACTTAAGGACAAGAAAACACAATGCTGTAGCAGCCACTCCTACTTGCAGTGGTGCTCTGTCAAAGGGAACACTCCTCCCAACTGCACTGTGCTCAATTCTGACTGCAGAACATCCACATCTACTTGCCCAAAGCCTAACAGAATCTGCAGAGGATTTAAATACACTGGAATTTACTCAGAAGAAAAAAGACAGCTCAGAAGTTACGACAGCTGGATACCCAAAGGGAACCTCAGATACCCAACCATTTGTACAAGGCTCTTAATTCAAGATGCTGACAATGAACTTGAAGTACTTAGCTTGCATATAAATGCCATTAGCAGAGGAACAATAACATGGTGACTGACCATAAAACTCAGAGGTTTTAAGAGACTGAGACCATCCTGAGGTACTGTTTCCTTTAGTAACAATGAAGTAATAGTCCATCACAAAAGTCTTCCCAAAAAAATGAAGGGAAAATAGTTATGGCTCAAATCCTCTTTTTGTAGCAATTAATTAAACATCAAATGTTGTACTAAATGATTCACAGCAAACTGATTTACATCTTCAAATTTTAATCAGTACCAAAATCAATACTGTACCATGAAGTTAGCACAATTAATATGCAGTCTCTAATACTCAACAACTCAGAACGACCTGGAAACAATATTTATTATACCTTTCTGGCAGCCAGTAAATCAGGACTGTTTTCCATCCCAATTGCAAAGGTTTGTAGTGGATATTTTATGTTCATTTCTTTCATCAGTTTCAGAAGAACAGCTGCAACCAAGCTGGAATCTAAGCCTCCTTTTAAAAACAAAACAAACAACAAAGTGCCAAATTATTTTGTTAGATGACTGACTGACTGTTTTTTATTTCCCTCTAAGGGCATTAAGTCTAGATAGCAGAATTTCACATGCAGGTTTCATTTTTAAGCAAAGTGAATCTAAAGCACATCTGTAAAACTGCACATTTACCTCTGCTTAACATTGTACCACTCGAGATGCCCCTTCTCAACCCAGCTACACTAGGCTCTACTCTTCATTTCAAAATTGCTCTCCATCATCTTCTACATACGTTACTTTACTAAAAAAACTAAGGAAAAAAAAAAAATTTGAGGTGCTGTTTGAATAAACCAAAACAAAGCAAAAACATTTTGTTTGACCTACAACAGAATGGTCAGTGTAAGAATTCCACATCTCCCTGATCATTTTTTCAAAAGCATGCTTAACATTTTGAGTGAAATTCATTTTTGAAACTATTTCAGAGTGAAAAGGCTCACTAGCAGCATTCTTTCTTTTCTTCCCCTTACTTTTTCCATTAGAAGAGTATGGATGCATTTGAACAGTTTGAAAAACAAACAAACAACAAAATACCAAGAGACATCCTAAGGCTCTTCTATTTTACTCTGAGTAGTTAGTTCTACTGCTCCTTGTCTACTTCTACTTGTCGCTCTCCCTTTTATTTGCTATACTGAGCAAAGCACAGTCCCATACTTTGCAGTTCTAGCAGAGAACAATATGTTCTTCTGCTTGTTTCCTACACTTTGTACCTAGTTTTTCAGCTGAGTGCACTAGCAAACATTCCCACTCTGATTGTCCTCTGTGGGAACCCTTTCCTGACAAAAATTTCCCTATGGAAATTACATGAATTACATGCAAAGTGAGAGGAAAGACAGAAAACACAGAAATCAAACCGAGTGTTTGAGACTGAAAATCAGGGAATCACTGTTTCCACAGTGAAGCTGAGTTCCAATCCCTTTGTGATTGGAAGAGCAAGCAACTCTGTGATGCTCCAGGTATACTCAAAATTGTGAAGCAAGGAGATACTCTGGTAACTTATCAGTACAGGACTTGAGTTTTACCACTGATATGCAGTGTACATGTGGACCTGAGGAGTCAACTGTCCTCTAAATTGAAAAGTCCATTTCAAAAACAAATTTCAGATATTTACTGAGGCTGAGATATTCCAGCTCTGCATGCCTCCATGTTTCATTTCCCTCCCTCCTTCTTTTTATCATGTCACAGTAAAGAAATGCTTCAACAGAATCTCCTGGTCAGTTCTCTCTCATTCAGATGCACACTTGCTAGGATAGGTGAAAAATGAGTGTAACTGCCTATGTTCAGCGCATGAATAAACAGTGTTACCAGAACTCTACCCAGAAGTACAAAGTGCTACAAAAACACAGTGAATAAGATGTGAGTCCCATGGCTACAAAGCCTTACCTCTGCAAGACTGAACTACCACATCATTGTGTCAGAGAACAACTTCTTGTACCACAAGCTACTACCTCACCTGAAAAAGAGTGTACTAAATAATTTTGGTCCAGAAGTTCCCTTGCAATTTGGTAAACAAAGGGCAGTTTGTGATGTAGGCTAAGTCAAAGAATATGACATGTAAGGATTTCAGTCCCATTTGCTATCTGAAACAGTCCTCTTTTTTATGTTTCAGAGTATATTTGGTGATTTTGCAATAAAACCACCTTTTTCTCTTCTTAGTTGAAAATGGTTATTTCTTCAACAAGACAACATCCCAGCCTAGAGTAAACTTAACAAGCATACAACTTTCAACATATCTGTAAACTAGAAAACTTCATTACAGACCATTAAGGTCTCTTAACTAAGAAAGCAAATGGAAGATTCAGATCACTTCAGGCACATCACAGCAGCACAGTCAGTATTTTTTCTTCTAACTGGTCGATGATGGCTGAGAAGTGAGAGCAGACAGAATCATTGCAATTTGCAATTTGTGCTATTTACCTGACAAAAGACAACCAATCCTTCTGTGAGCCATCAAACGCTTTCTAACAGCATTTTCAAACAGAACACGGATGTTGCTCTTCACTGTTTCAAGATCAAAGCCTGACCAGGAGAAAGAAGACAAAACCAAAAGAAAAGCATAATTTCATAACCAAAGATTATGATTTTATTCCCACTTTTTCATCAGAATTAATAGGAAACGCTTTGCTGTACTACCTGAAGGCAGATTTTCCACTGTATCACAAGCAGCATGGAGTGGCTCATCTTTATAGCTATGAAACTTTACTACTTCCACTGACGCAACCTTGCCAGAGGGCTTCAAATCCAGCACTTCATAATGACCCGGAAGAAATGGTTCCACTTTAGGAAATAAGGATGTTGAATGCTTTAAGTTGATAAGTCCTATAAATGAAACAGGAGGAAAACAAAATAAAATAGAGAGATAGTTCAACCTGGATTTTCTAAGGTATACCTCACTCAACTTTAGATTTGTTTATGCAAGTGTTGACACTAGAGAGAGTTACTCACAAAGAAATAGATAAATAATACTGAAAGTGTTCGTAACAAAGGAAAAAAAAACCTCATCATATAACATTAGCATCCATTAAAAAATTATCCAAAGCTACAGAAAATTTCAGTGGGGTTTTAAAATTCTTGGCTTTTACAGATTGTAAATTCCAGTGGCATTATTTCCCACTGAATTGCAGGAATAAATTCTAATATCATTTAGTGAAGCATAAATCTAGCTTAGCTCTTCAGACTACATTCAACTCTGGGTAACTGAAATACCTTGGGCTCAATACTAATACTGTTTTAGAACACAAAGAACTATAAAATCAAAGTTATTTTAGGGATTTTAAGGACAATTAAACATTTTCAAGAGTTAGCGTCTGGTGTTGGTTTTTTTTGTTTGTTTGTTTTAAATGAGGCACAGATTTCATATTACTAAACATTACTTCTTTATTACTGAACTAATAGTTCACTTTCTCTTCATACTTAGAAGAGACTAAAAAAGCGTGCCTCCAATAACAATACTTAATACTAGATGCTCAATACAACTGTTTTACCTTTTGCCTCAGAACAGACACCCAAAAATCCATCATCAGTCAGCACCTTAAACAGTGGTCTGACTCCATAGGTGTCTCTTGCAAGAAACACTTTTCTGTTTGCTGTGTCCAGAAGGATGAAAGCAAATACACCATCCAGCATGGATGCTGTTTGTTCTATCCCTCCTCTGTTGTAAAGATGAAGGATAACCTCACCATCCACCAGCGTTTGATACTCAAATCCAAACTGCTTCTGCAACTAAGAAAAGAAACACACAAATGAACAGTTGCAAATACTGATTAACAACTGAAAAAAAAAAAAAAAAAAAAAAAAGAAGAAAATTTACTAAAGAAAACAAAGGTTTTTGTTTTGTAAAATAGAGCACAAAGTTTCACAAACATTTCCATCAAAGAAGGAAATTACACTTATGTACTCAAAATATTATCCAGGATCATCTCAGAGCCAACACAGATTAATTCTGCAAACTCAAGCAATGTGCATTATGGCCTATTTTCAGGGAAGCACTTCTGTTAGGAGAAATAAAATTGCAAACACACAACCCTGGCTTTAAGAAGCACATCTTCCAAAGAGAAAAGGCAGAAGGAGGCAGCCACTGGTTCTGAAAATTCCACTCAAAATAGGACCAGAAACAGAAGACAGCTGCATTAAGATCAAGCATAGTTAATGTTCTTCCGGTGCTGCTTCTAGAGGCCTTTCAACAACTTCTGGACACCTGGGGGAAGATGGGGGATGGTGGGGGTTTCAGTAAAACACCTGAAAGTAAAGAAGCCCCACATAATCAATGTTTTTGCATTTTAACTTAAGTTCTTTGATTTTAATTGCTGTTCATGAGACAAAGATTTGGCTCAAATTGATTAATTATTAAAATAACTAAGGCATTGCCCTAAATAAGATGGCTGCTTCACCAATGGTTCTTTCATAGGTAAGAAACAAAAAGGAAAAAAAAGGAAAAAAAAAAAAGGGATTCTTTATAAAAAAAGAAGGCCCTTAACTAAGGTAGGGAAAACAACCAAACAAGTTCCTGCTGACAGAACGTCAAGTTTTACATAATTACATTCCCCTTAGGTTTCAGTGACATGAACTGTGAGTGATTCTTAGTCCTTACAGCAACAGAAAAAAACCTCAGTGCAAAACAAAATTAATATTAGTCTGCTGATGCAATACCCTTTAGATACACTTTGCCCTGGTGTATGTACATCCTACCTTTCAAAAAGCCAGATACTTAATAGATGAAATGTTAGTCCCCTTCCTATTTAGCCAAATTCCCAATGACATCCCTGACAGTAGCTTGACTTCAAAACTTCTATGTGTTAGAAATACAAGACACTTCAGATTATTCATATATTTCTGATCCATTTTAAGCATTTAGTTGCAGCATGATTCAGAATCAGTCAAAAACTGTAAGCTGCTTTATAGTCTAATTTTGGATTATCTGAATCACTTGCCTTTACAAGCAACACATCTCAGCACTGGCACACAAAGTTCAGCAGCAGTATACAGACCATATGGACAATGCTCTCAGGCACAGGATATGGTTTTGGGCAGACTTGTGTGGAGCCCCACTGACTCGATGATATTTGAGCTCAGCATATTCGAACCATACCCTTACCTGTTTAAAATTGTAGATTTCTCCATTGTAACACAGCCACAGATAAGGGAACTTCTTCACCCGGATCGGCTGCATGCCATACAGCTGGTCAACAACCGCAAGGCGGTGGAAACCAAAACAGCAGTTGGTGAATCCATTGACATTCTCAAAACGAAATGCATCAGGACCTCTATGAGCTATCTTCATGGCACTCAGACACTGCACAGAAAGGCATTCATCGCTTCCAAACAAGGCCCAGATGCCACACATTGTGAAGCTGCTGAGTTACCTAGAAATGGAAAACACATTCAGTCAGAACACAGAATCACCTAGGCTGAAGGAAACGTTATAGAGCACAAAGTCCAATCACCTACCTGACCTATATGCAGGACATGACAACTGGAAATTGTGGATACCACATGTTGATAAATCAAAAAAGTAGGGTATCAATTGCTGGACCATAAAAAGAGCTAATGAAGAGAGCAGCAGACCTTATCAACACAAGGTAAAACACAGCATGCGGATATGATAAGCAGCCTTTGTCCAGCTCATGAAATTCAGTTTAAACTTATCCTCGGGTTGTTTTTCATACAGCACCAAGCTGGGTATCAGGTAAGATCTGTTGAAGTAACATCACACCAACAGATGCTTTCTGTTCTTTCACATGAGAGCTGTTCTTCTGCCACCAAAGGTACCAAGGCACAAGGGCAGCTTCACAGCTAGGAACAGAGCTAATCCCAGCACTTCTCCTTGTATTTAGGTACGGACGGGCTGTTTGGTCAGTTACGCTATATGGGAAATCAATTTTTCCATACTCTCTGCCAGAAGTACCGTGCAGAGCCAGCCCTTCCTAGGGGCGAGCATCCCTCCCCAGCCCCGCTGCCGGTGTCCAGGCAGGGCGCTGAGGCCATGCAGGGAACGGGGTGTCGGTCGCTGGGAAGGCACGGGGAAGCCATAGGACGGCCGAACCCTGCCAGGAGCGCTGCTGTAAGCAGCAGGGCAGAGATGGGCGTTCGGCCCCACCACGCGCCTTCAGAAGGCTCGCCCATCACCTCCAACCCACCGGCCGGACCAGAGCAGGTGGAGCAGGCAGCAGCAGCAGGGAAATAAGCGGTACCTCCCCCATGCCGTGCATCGGGCTGCCCCTCCCCCCAGGGTCTTCTGCTCTTCCAAACGGCGAGAAACACGCGACAGCCCGCCCCTCAGCCCGCCGCAGGCGATCACTGCCGACCTCACAGCACACCAGGACCTCGGGTTCCCCCCCCTGTAGCGGGCCTTGGCCGCCCCTTCCTCGGCGGCCTCATGCAGCCCCCGCGCGGCCGAGGAACGGCGGCTGGCGATGGCCCGGAAGGTGCGGCGGGGCGGCCCTGCAGCCCGCCGGCTCCCGCGCCCGCCCGAGCTCCTACCCGTGCCGGCCGCCTGCAGGGAGCGCCGCCGTCCACGATGCGCCGAGCAGAGAAAGAAGCGGCCGCGGCCGTGTCCGCTGCCAGGCGGCGAGCGGTAGCCGAGCTCCTCCCCCGCCGCCTGCTGAAAGCTGCGGGCAGGTTTCATCATACGGAGCCCGCCCCTGGCGCGGGCAGGCCGAGGCTGGCTCGTTGCGGCAGCCCCGATGGAGGAGGGCTGCCCCTTGGGGCCGGGGGTTTGGAGCGCGCCGGCCCTATCGGGGTGTTTTAAGGAAAAACGCGAACTTCTAGGCGATGTGGGACTCCTCAGGTTCACGGGGTGATTTGTAAGGGTGATCTGTAGCCATCAGAACTCATCCACGGGGCTGCGTTGTTGTGTTCGGTTTGGGGCCCCTCGCTGCAAGAAAGACGTGCAGGTCCTGGAGTGTGTGCAGGGAAGGGCAGTGGAGCTGTGAGGGGTCTGGAGCACAAATCTAATGGGGAGCGGCTGAGGGAGCTTGGGTTGTTCAGTCTGGAGAAAAGGAGGCTTAGGGGAGACCTCATCACCCTCTACAACTTGCCTGAAAGGAGGTTGTGGCGAGGTGGGAGTCAGCCTCCCAAGTAACAGCGGTAGGATGAGAGGGAATGTCTTCATGTTGTGGCAGGGGAGGTTCGGGCCGAGTATGAGGAAAAAAAATCTCAGAAAGAGTGGTGAGGCACTGGCACAGGCTAACCAGGGAGGATGGCATCCCCATCCCTGGAGGTGCTCAAGCAATGTTAAGATGTGGCACTGAGGGATATGGTTGGTGGGCATGGGTTGGTGGGTGGACTAGGTGATCTTAGAGGTCTTTTCCAACCATAATGATGATTCTTAGAGCTGTGTTACTTTGTTTGGAAAAGAGAGCATTTACAAGGCTGCACAGTACTGCATTTACTGAGGAGCTTGCCTTGGGAAACTTACATATGCTATTGGTAAAGGGATTTTGAAGCCTGTGTGAACTTCATTAATGGGCAGTTTTGCCTTTTTCCCTTAGAAAATGCTGAAGTGAATAAATTCTGCTGAGAAAACTAGAAAGAGAAGCGCTAAATATAAACCTTTATTCTCCACACATACTTCAAGAAAGCTGTTAGTAGTCACTTGCAATGCCACTTCATCATTTGCTTTAGCTGACTTGGTTTGAAACTTCAGTACTGTGCATAAAGTTCTTCAGATCATGAAGAACTCTTTACAAAGTTACTTTTTCAGATTTTAGTAAGCATGCTGTAGTACTGTATGCATGAGAAGTGCCTCCCATGCTGATCATGAATAGAGGTAGGAAGCTGCTGCTCAGCACAGCCTTGCTTACACCTACTGACGCGAAAGATTGGACCTGGGAGAGGTGCAGCTTTGGGCAGCTGTGCAGGTGCCAGATGGACAGTTCTCAGCAGCTTTGCACAGCGTGGGCGAGCACAGTGAAAGTGTGAGCTTTGGCACATCAGTCACTGCCCACAGCACGAGAGCACTGGTTCTGCTGGGGAGCACCTCATGCAGCCTCCTGTTGGTTTGTTGTTGTTGGTTTTTCTTTCTTTCTTTCTTTTTTTTATTCCAGAGATCTAAATGTTAGAAACTACATTTTGAAAATGTACAATAACAGGTAAACACTGCATTAATGTAGGGTTGTTGTTTGTGTGGTTTTTGTTGCTGTTGTTTGCTTTTTTTGTCAGGGTCTTTTGTTAATAGCTTTTCACTACCTCTTTTCCTTCTTTTCTACCTGCAAAGAAAAGATCTCTGGAAGAGCCTGTATTTTATGGGTAATTCCTGGTTCATAATGGGGTCTCATACAGTGTTTTATAATAGTGAATACAAAAGTATTTGGAAAAATGAGAATATTGTCATAAAAAGCCAGAGCGGGGAGGTGAGAAGCAAACTGCAGGAAGAAATATTGGACAAGCAGTCAGCCAGGCTGCCCAATTCCTCCTTAATGTCTGTGCCCCTGGGGCACACTGGGTAACAGCCACTTATTTATCCTACCTTTTATTACCCTTCTTAAAAATTGGAGCAAATGGCCACATCTGAATGTGTCTTGCTTGTTTCATCCTCCATTTTAATGAAGTCTATGTTGTTAAATGTAGGACTAATGGGAGGAATACCAGACATAATATATTTTCAGATGTTCGCAATTTCACCAGTCACTAACTGCAATAGCACAGGTGATAACTGATATGTCTCTGTCCTTTTCTAGCCTTTTCTCTACTACTGTCAAGTCGCTCTTTACAGCCCTTTTACATTAAATGCAGTCCTTTTACATTAAATGTTGAGAAGAAAAGCAGCTTTGCTCTTCTCAGCCATCTTTCAGTGCCCTGCAGACACTGCTAATGGGCAATAGTTTCTCCAAAGCTTTGTCTTCTTGATGACTTCCCTGAAGCAACTTTCAGCAGTATTCCAGCTTTCCCATTTCTATATGCCAAGATCACAGCCTTCTTTGTAAACTCCTAGCAAGCAGACTCAGACCTATATTTGTTCTTATTCTGATGCTTGACTGGTGTTTAACGGCGGATCTTTGCAGATATCAACTTGTGATCAATCCCCTTAGAAATGGGCCTGAATCATGGATGCTGGTTGGTTAGTTATATCTGAATCATTGATCACCTGAATCGTTGAGCTCTAATAAGGCTACAGTAAACTGACTGTTAAAACAGAAGTGTGGTTAGTCAGGTGTGTTCCAGTCCTTGGTGTACCCGGATTGAAGTACCTTTATGACTTCCTTTGTATCCAGTATCCATTTTTAGCATGGGCCCACTGCCCTTCATTTAGCCTTACACAACATGAATTGCAACGTCATCTCTAATCCTAACTGGTGTAGTAATGGAGTCATGAGAATAGGCTGTTTCTAGATGCCTTGAGTAATCTTTTTTTCTACTCTCAGGGAATGGATATTCATGATGTAAGCTGGGCACAGATCTCCAAGAATCCTCTATATTCCAGCTTGAAATTTTCCTTTCACATATTTGCTGCAACAACACATCACCAGACATCATCATAGGCTCACCTGAGTGGGATATGCTACTATGACTTGTTTGTGAGCATCCACAAATTACTTCTGTGTTAAACTCTGTGTTCTACAGACCTCTCCTGTTCCTGAATGCATACTGTAACAAGAACAAGATGCCATCCTGGGGGCAGGGAGAACCAAGTGGCAAGCAGCAAATGCTCTTCCTGGCAGCAGCCTAATATACATTCTGGGACAGGAACTGAGCTTGGAAACAAAAGGCTGTTTCTGCTGATGGAGCCAATAGAAACATCCTTACCCCACGACAGCCTCACCAACCTATTACACACTGGAAGAAATTACCTGATGGGCTGGACTCAGTGGAAGCTGGAGATCAATTCCTTCACAACTGCATGGGTTGGCATAGATAACATGTCTCATACTCTGCCTGTTTTTACAAATACAAAAATGTGCAGTTAGATACATGCACTTTTACTAGGTGATATCTGAAGTGCCAGGTCTGAGAATACCTCTCACATTTCAAATGCATGATTATATGTCAGGGATGTGTATGCAGGGAGCAAAGCCCTTTTCCTAGTTTGGTTTTCCTTCCCCAGGAGAACAGTAACATGATGTGCTAAATAGGAAAAAGTTTTGAAATTCTCAGGCAACGACATGCTTTAACACTTAGATCTGAATGGGAAAACAAACAAACAAACAAACAAGCGAAAACAGAAAACAGAAGCTGTCAGAATCAAAAGCTGTTTGCAGATCTGTAACTTGAAGTAAGAGAGGCTCAAATTTGTATTACTCGGTCTTTTACCTGCTGGAATTGTACCCCATGTCTGAGAGCTTTGTGCTTGCAGCTTCTAAAGAACTTACCACCCCAGAACTGTGCTGTTTGCTCCTATAATTTTGAATATATCTATTTTTCTTTCATTCCTTTGTGTTCTCTTTTCATCCTTTGGAGGTATGTAAAGGATATGCAGACTATCTGTCTGTCCTCCAGACAAAATCTTCTCTCTCTCGATACAAAAAGTGGTTGTCTCTTCCACTGGGAGTTCCTTTTGCTATAGTCTCTCTCATTTAATCCTTTTTCTTTTCTTTCTGCTAAATTATGTTAAGCTTCAAAACAAATAAAACTTGTTCTGACCTCAGAGTTAAGAGAGCACTGACGTGTTAAAAGAATATCTTTTCTAGAGCTGGGCATTCAGATCTTCAGTAATGTACTAGGAAGGCATGTCTAGTGCAGCAGCCAGAGAAGACACAAAGAAAGGTGATTTGTTACTGCCTGCACAAAAGACCAAGCATTTTACACTGCTGCAGCATCTTTTCTAATGCTCCAAGGTCTTCCATTATCCCTTGCGTTTCTTGGCGCAAATGAGAAAAGGTTGTTGAAAGAGCTGCCGGCCATACAGTGCAGATTGCAGGCTGGCATATGGCTTACCAACCGGTCTTTACCAACAGGTCTTTTGTGAGAAGGCCCAAGACCGCAGAAGAATGAAACGTTGCTGACTTTAACTGAATAATGGCCTTGGTTAATGCCAATTTGTGCTCTTATCCCTGGGGGCAGGGGACGAAACCCCCAATCCAAAGAACTGTTACAAATGCTTTTTTAACAACTTGCAAAACAAGACAGAAAAATTAGTTTTCTGATGCTAATTGTATAAAGCAGAATAATTCTCTTGAGTTTTTAGTCGTGCTGGTAGAGCTAGTTTAAATCCTGGTTCTTTTTCATACAGTACAAAAGATCAGATGTCAGCTGAACTAGGCTTTAACAGCTGCAGTCAGTGTAGCAGGATTAACAGCAAATTGCAATCTTCAGTTCATTTTTTCGCCGTGCAGCACCCATTGTGACATTTTGCCCAATTCGGTAGATGTTTTATTACAAACAAGATCCTATTCATCTAGAATACAACTAAATTCCACTGTAGGAGCCATGGCTAGCTGGTGTAATTTTGTAACAGCAAAACCTGTGTTTGACCATATATAACAGTCTTAAAACTCGTTGGAATGTATTTTTGATTTGGAATTACTTGACTTGGTTCTAACAAAGTCATTTTCACACACATCAGTGGTGCAAGTTTAGTCTTGTAAAGCATTGTATTTCATGTTCCTAAATAGAATTAAGATCAGAGGGGGAAGAATGACAATTAGTGAATAGTGCCTTTTTTTAGAGAAGGTAAAATCATCATTTGGTTTATAAAGGGCTGAGACACTGAGCCAGTCTAAAACATAAGGATGCAACTGCAGTTTCCCATCACTAGATAGTGCTATTGCCTCAAGATGAGAAATCGTCTTGCTTTTAGTATTGCAGCTACCAGAAATAGAGGTGAGGAACAAATACAGCAAAGGTCCTCAGTGAAAGAAATAGACTGGCAAATGCACTGTAGAAAATGCAGTGTAGAAAATAAATAACTGCAGTAATGCTCACACTAAGCCAAATATTTTCTTTAAATGAAAATATAACAGCAAAAATCATTTGTTTCCAGTTTTCTCACATATGTGCATGCTGAAATACAGCTTACTGCTTAGTCAGTATGTGGTGCCTTCTTTCTAATCTGTTAAATAGTAGCAAACCCTTCTAATGGTTGCTTTCTTTCTTTATTATAGCTATTTACTCTGCTTTTTTTTTTTCCCCTAGGAATTAGTTCTGAATGCTACACAGAGGTAATTTTTGTTACTGGTGTTATACAAATAGTAACACAGTATGTCTCTCCTCCCTGTTCTTCCATAGCTAGGAACTCTTAACAACAGACTTTGTAAAAATGTTTCTTTACATGTTAAGAAAAGAGAACATGAAGGAAAGACAATTCTTCCTATTTAAAAGAGAAAACAACCAACAAGAGACCAAAAAATCAAAAGAGAAGAAAACTTTTTCTAAAGGCACTCAAAATGCAGTATCAGTTCAAAAGGAGTAAAGAACTGAACAATTAATGGTTGGAAAGTAGGGAACTTTGTTCTGCATGCTAATTTGTACCTCATTTCTCATCACAGATATTTCAGATAATAATGCATTTCTACTAATGCAAAAGCTTGATTTCCAATATTAATTCCAACATTTTTATTAAGCTTTCTGTGTTATTCTGTTTTCTAAGGAAAAATAAGGAAATGTGAATGAACTAAAATCTTCTGTCAGCTCTCACCCTAGCACAAATATACGATACTGATGCTTGGATCTCTGGCAGCCACCCACGGAACCTTTTTGCTTTCACCAGGAACGGCTATGAGACAGGCAAACAAAAGAATGTACCCACAAGTGTTGGCTACTCTTCAAGCCATTCTAAAATTCACCTCTTTTGGTTGGGACCTTTGATGTATCATTTCTGTAGGATTTGGCAGAGAATGTATTCGCACTGGCTACCTATTAACTTGCACGTAGATGTAGAATAAATGGGAATTTACTTATCTGTACAGAAATATATCAGTAACAAGAATAAAAAGAGATGCATTTTTTTTAAGTGCCAAAGTTGGTTTATCAAGGCCATTTCAACAAACACAGCAGGGCCAGAAAGTACATTTTGTTATGGCAGCCTAACTAATTATTAGCACACCTGTCAGTGTGATTTATGTCCATACCGAGTAGCGTTCCTTGAGAAAATCTCTGGGCGTGGGTTACAGAATAATACCTGCCAAGAGCTACCTCTATAGAGCACCATGGATGAGACTGTTTCATTCCATCCACCCAAGGGAATCCTAGCAGACTTCATAACCTTTCAGTGCTCCTGCATGCCTTCCCATCACATACCATGGTACTGAAGGTGAACACCATTTTCTCAGTTTAGTGATAAGTAAACATCATTCTGGCAGGCTGCATTGGCTTATTTTGACTGAAAAAAAAAGTCATAAAGTAGTTACAGCTCCTAGCTCTGACTCATGTAGGTGTAGCCCAAGGCATTCTGAAGTGGGCTTTGGGTGCCTAAGCAGGACGGAAACATCGTGGGAAATGCTTTTCTTGTAGAACATTCAGGATGGAAGCATATTGCAACTTGTCTGACATTTACAATCAAAATATAAAGATATTTAACATTCTTTAATTTTTGTAATGAGCAAATTGCCTTTCCCGCACGTTCTTTAAAATGTCCTTTAAAATATCAGCAAGATGCAGAAATTATTCTTCAAGTCTGCCACTCGAAGTGCATCATTCAAATTTTTGGCACACGCTGAACACTGTGGATTGTTTTAAGTTAATTATTTGTTTAAAGCACATCTAATTAGCATGGGTAGCAATGCAAAGATCATACACTGTTTAAAGGCAGACAGTATTTCTAACTTTACAGATCAGTGAGGTGTATTACTGCATGGCAATTCCATTGTTTGTGCAAGAAATACAGCAAATGAAGTTCCTTATCATAGCAGGAGGTCAGACTTAAAGCCACCAGGTGTTTCTTTGGGCAAAAGAAGAACGGAGTAATAAACTTAAGCACAGATAACCCCTTTCTTTATTGTTTTATAATCCACTGTTCTCAAATACATGACAGTAAATTAGTTTTACAAGTCTGTAGATGCACCATATGGATTACGTGGACCTAACACCAAATAAGTGTGTGATTTCCCAAGTCAAGCAGGTGGAGGTCATGGTGATAAATTGAAACTGTTTGCTTTCCTGAAGGCCTTTGTTTCACTCTCAGATTTAGCATAGGCATAAATTATACATGTACTTCAGCTAGTCCAGCTTGCCTGCAACTACAATTTGTGGGTTCACATGCTCACAAAGAGTGAATAGTAAGTTCTGTAGAGAAGAATGATCTCACTGAGTCTGAAAGACAATAGGATTTATTCTATAAATAATATTAAGCAAATAAAACATAATATTTAATATGGTCATCTCTTTAACCAAAAATGAATGGAGAACAAAAAAAAAAGTAGCTTGCAGATAAAAAATATGGAAATTACTCATCCGTATATGTTTCCATGGTCTTTGATGATGATTCATAAAAATACTAGCATAAATTAATTCAAGATAGAACCATTTATAATTGAACAAATCATCAGGAAAAAAAAACTATGTAAAATTTGGCCTATTAAAGCTGGTTCCTTGCCAGACATTAATATGAAGAAAGTAGGTTGCAGAAAGAAATCAGAGTTCTGCCTTAGATATCTAACTAAATATGTATTCAGTCATTGACTTATTGAATCACAACATTTTGTCTCCAACATTTCTGTCTTAACTAATTCCTCTTAACTACAAGGCTGCTCCTAAAGCAATTCTCCTACTTTATAATGCTGGCCCATGACCTCAGAGATGGATGTTGGTGATATGACATAGAAGTTGAACCTTCTCACTAATATTCCTTCACATTTTGTTGGCAGCAGAAGGGCAGTCTGACAAAATGGTGTCTAACGTGGAAGTGTGTATGAAGCAAAGGGGTGGAACTGAATTCTCACACGTGGATAAAATATCTCCCATTGATATTCATTGATGTTTGCTGAATGTTTATGGAGAGCAAACAGTGGATTTTGGCACAGTGAGGTGGTGGGTGGTGCATTTCAGCAGTGGAGACATCAATATGAAAGACAAGCCATGTTCCAGACAGCCTTGCAGTCACACCACAAAACTAAGAGCATCTCAATCAGATAGTCCATGTGAATCAATGGATTTTAACCAGGGAGCTACGTACAGAGCTGAATATTGGCTTCAACACATTGGAAATGGAGGTGGCCACATTGGAATATCCCAAAGTTTGTACCAGGTGGGTCCCACGAATGCTCACACAGGGAAAGAAAGAACACCACATGCAAGTTTGCCAGGACCTATTGAGCCAACATGAGGTTGAAGGTGACATGTAGGCTCTTTTTCGTCACTGGCAAAAACACGTAGGTAATGGTAGTAACTACACAGAAAAAAAGCAGTGTTTTGGAGGTTTTGTTTGCTTGTTTTAATAGCGGAGAAGTTGCTCTATCAGATAATGTTACTGCACTCTTTATCTGTTGCAGCTTCCATGGAAATAAAAAAGAGACATTACTTTTGGAACAACCTGCACAGACACCTGTATTCTCAGACTGCTGCACAGAGAGATGCAGATTTACGCAGCTGATGTGTATCTGTTCGGACAGATACTTACTCTTAAGCACTCCCCAAAGGGCTCTGTAGTGAAGATGCCCAGCCAGGGAGCTCCTGAAAACTACCCAGAGATGTGCAAAGTGACAGAGGGCCTCTTAACCTGCCTTTGCCCTGTCATCTTTTGGAAGCTTGCAGGAAATGATCCTGTGTTTACCTAGATAGGGAAAGTCCTCACCCTTTCCTCATTTCTTGCATAATGCCATGAAGTAGCTAATCTCCTTGTAAATCAAATTACTTCACATCATTTTCCCTCTCATTCATTCTCAGCCACGTTTATCCCAGCGTGCAAGAAAGGAAGTTGTGTGAATCTAATAACACTGAGATATTCCCATGGTACCAATATGTTCCCCATCACTGCGGGTTTTATCAGGAGCAGAGGACAAAGCAGCAGCACACATATAAGAAAGGGATGGTGGTTAAGCACCAGGTGTGCTCCCCTTTCCCTCCCAGAGGGAGGGAATGGCTTTTCCCTCACACAGCCACCAAGCATCACGCTGCTATGTAGCTCAACAGAAGGTTTGTAGAGGTGTTTGCTGCCGCTGCACATGCAAGGTATCTCCTTTGAAGAAACAGATCCCTTTGTGTTCCGTAACTCACCAATATCTGAGAGCAATAAGACTGCTTCTGTGTGTGATATGCAAATCTCTGCATGTAGTGTTAAATAGCTGTTATGCAGTGGCCAACGCCCTGCCATTTGTTGAAGCAAACGCTGTGCACAGCAATATTAATAGTCAGTCCATATCTGACCTTTGTTAAATTACAGCTCATTCCACCTTTGTTCTTTGAAATTCTCCTTTCAAACCAGCTTAGGAATAAGAGAACTCAGTAAACAAATCAGTGTGAAAAAGTGTAGCAGTTCATGCATACATACGTGATACACATAGGCCATGATCCCTGGCAGTAGCACTCCCACGATGCAAACCAGACTTTCGGGTTTGCCAAGCAAGATGCAGTCTCGCATTCAACTCCGTGATATTTAATACCTGTAATATGAGACATTTTGAAAACTTTACCTATTTCAAAATGTTAAGGCACACCATGGACATGGGTGGACAGAACTGCAATCAGAATCTGAAGTAGTAAAAAAGAAAAAAAAAAAAAAAAAAAAAAGGAGGAAACAAGGAGACAAAGACACCTCTACCTCATCTGCTGCCTTTGCCAATTCCATTGCCTTTGTTATATGTAGGCCAGTCCAAAAATAACACCTCTTGTTTATTTCTATGCAAACTACAACAGATACACAGAGCACAATTGCACTGATAGCGCAACTTCTCAGCTACAAAGCACTATTTTTCAACAGAGTCACAGCCATCAGCTGTGTATTTTTGGCAGTGATAAACATGAGCCTGCATGCTGCGATCACAGCCACCTTCATGGCGGTCCTGAACATGGTTTATCTTTCACATTGCCCTCACCACTGCTGGAATGCAGCACCAACCACCTCACTGTGCTCACATCCATCCTCAGGGCTCCACAAACGTTCAGCAAACATCAGTCAATACTGGTGGGCAGCACTTTTATCACATGGAGGAATTGAATTCCATGCCTTTGCTTCATGTGCGCTTCCACTTTAGATATTCTGCCCCTTTGCTGCCACCTGTTGCATGGCAACAAAACGTAGTGGAACATTGGTGGGAAGGTTCAATTCCACTGCCAGACTGACATTCACCTCTTATGTCATGGGCCAACATAATAGGAACCAGTACTTTCAGAGCAGCCCTCGTAGTTTACAGCTGTATTTATTAATGCCCAACACTCAAACTCTCCCATCAAGTGTGCTCGCCTCAACTTTGCGCCTACTGTGATGGAACTGCTCAGGGAAATCCTGTTCACTTCTGGTCATCGTTTCGAGGACACAGCAAGGAGCAGAATGAGGCAGGACTGGAACTATGATAGGAACTTCTGCAGCCAACACAGAAGCCTCATCTCGTGCAGCCGTGCCAGTGACTCATTAGGAGAAGAGCCGAGGGAAGGGCACAGCTGGGGCCAGACGGTTTCAGAGAGCGAGCACACAACGACCTGCAGGAGGGCAAAGCCGCAGTTCGAGCTGAACCCCACTGACGGGAGCTGCACCCGCACTCTTTGCAGCACTATAATCCCTATCTACAGAACCCCATTAACTTCCTGCTACCTGTCAAACGCTTCCTTGGTCACACTGCAACGCCAACCACCTAAATCCGCAGTTCGTCAACATACTTAACCGCATTTTCCCAGGAAAGATATCCAGAACGCAACGTCACCGGCGCTGGGAAGGCAGGCGGCGTTTGCACTGGGCGATAAGGAGCGATTGCGGAGTGCTCGGTCTCCTAGCAACCGTGCAGCCGCCTCATGGCAATTCGGCAGCGCGGAGGCTCCGGGCCGGCGGCACCGTGGAGGCGAGGGGCTGCGAGCGGCGGTAGGAAGGTAAGCGGACCACGAAGGACCGCGCTGTCGGGGGGGACGTGCGCGGAGGGAAGCATGCTTAAGAACTCGCGAGCGCTGCGGGGAGCGGACGCCCTCAGCTGCCTCGCCGCTCTCCCAGCACGACGCGTGGCTCGTCCCGCACAGCCGCCGACGCAGCGAGGGTGCCCCGCAGCGCCGGGAGCAGCCGGACGGAACGGCCGTGGCAGCACCGGGGGCGCGCGTCATGGCGCCCCCCACAGACGGCGGCCATCGGCGGATAGAATCCGCCAGGGATTAAATGCGCGTGCCCCGGATGGCCACGCCCTCCCCGGTGCTCGCCGCCCAATCAGCGCACGGCGGGGCGTGGCGGGCCCCGCCCTCGGCGGGATGCGCGGCGCGGGGTGACGCGCAGGGCGGAGGGATGGTGGCGGCGCGGCCGTGTGCGCGGCGCGCGGCCAACGGCTGCTTGGGGGTCGCGCGGCGGAGCGCGCGCCGGGTCCCCGCCGGCCGCTGAGGTGAGGGGAGCGTGGCGAGGGGGGGCCGAGGGCCGGCGGAGCGCAGCGAGGGGGCAGCGTCGGGCCGCGTGGGAAGGAAGACGCCGGGAGGGGCCGCCCGGGGGAGCACCGGCCGCGGGGACGGCGGGCGTCCGCCGGGAGCGGAGGGGCCCCGCGGGCGGAGAGGAGACGCTCGGCAGGCCGCGCTCGGCGGCGGCCGCGCGGAGGGGAGGTACGGCGGCGAGACGGGGCCCGGGGCCGGCCTGCGGGGCGCGGCGCGGCCGGGGGCTGACCTGTTGCTGCGGGGGCTGCCGGAGCCGGCGGCCCTTCGTGCCGCGTGTGCGGCTGCGGCCGGTTCCGTGCCGCCGTGAGCCGCCTGCAGCGGGCACCGCTACGCCTGACTGTGGGAGCGGCCGAGCGGTTCCGGCCGGGAAGGGACCTCTCCTAAGAAGTGCTTACGCCGGTAGAATGTTAAACGATGGTTTTGAAAGCGGAGAACGTCATCTGCGCTTGGCTGACAGGGAAGCTGCCCGGCCCTCGGTGCAGCATTTGTGGATGTACAGCTTCGTGCCAGGAGCGCCGATGTGTGCGCAGAGCTTCTAGAAACAGCGGTTCCTACTGAGCAGAAAGCCTTCACTGGCATGTGCAGCTAACTGTGCTTTCTGTGCTTTGCCTCTAAGTACCTTGTTGCATCACTTGACTGTTCCAGGCACAGTGTAAAAGCCATCGATTCCATTGCCAATGGTGCAGCCCGCAGAGGACACTGGAGGTTGGACTCAGTGCTCCTTCCAACGCAGGATATG
This sequence comes from Lagopus leucura, assembly GCF_019238085.1. Lineage (NCBI taxonomy): Eukaryota > Metazoa > Chordata > Aves > Galliformes > Phasianidae > Lagopus > Lagopus leucura. The sequence goes on along the minus strand of NW_024962334.1, from coordinate 26,625,778 downwards.
CTGTGATTCTCTGGCCTGTGCCTTCTGCTTCGTGCTGGGGCCTCGCTGCTTCCTGCTCTCTCCATCAGTAAAGGGACGCAGGGAAGAGTCAGCTGTGTGTGTACCATGTTTTACATGATTAATTTGTGAAATCTTGAGCAAAAGAGGATGGAGCGATAGTGGGATGAAAGGTGCAAGAGTTCTGGATCTCTGCTGTTTTCTGCATAACGTATTCTCTAAGTTTCAAAACCACGGATTGATTTTTGACTGTTGAACGTGTTTCCTCTTGAAACAACATTAGATGGTTTTATGGTCTGCGTTTAATTCAAAGTGTTAATTATAAGGTGTTCATCATAAGCAGCTAGCAGAGTGAGGGCAATATTTCAGGCTGTGGTAAGAGGCTCATCACCAGGAATGCAAAGGAGTGCAGAGGCACGACAGTAGTGGTGGTGGAACCATGGGGGAACCATGAATCTCATTAGAGGAATTAGAGATTAGTGTTTGTGTCCTGTCACAGGACAGCCATCGGCCCCATTGCCCAGGGTGTGACACACAGCATGTCAACAGGCTTTCTGGAACAGCTTACAGGGTTGAGAGGGGTAACTGCCAGCAGAGCATGGGTCGTCTTATGGGATGCAGGAGAGGAGCATCTTGTGATTGTATAGAGCTTCTTACAGATGCTTAAGGGAGTGACCAGAGGAGGGGAGCAAGGTGGTTTGCAGAGCAACAATTATGGGAAAATAGATGGAAAAGAGGATAAAAAGGCCCAGTCAAGTGCAAACAAACACTGGTCAGCATGTTTGTCTGGTTGTATCCTATGCTGAATTTCTGCAGCCTGTTCCTTTTTGTCATTAAGCTCCATATATAACTGTTCTCCTGGAAGAGAGGACTCTGTATTCATATGTGCATATTGAAGTCTCAGTGCCAGCAACAGGAATGATACTGTAAGCTGTAGGGACCTCTGTGACTGATGAGAGAAAGAGAGAGTCTAGGTGCCACCAGCTGGGTTGGTGACCTGGAGAGAGCAGAGCACGTGTGTTGGCAGGTCTGCCACTGTATGGTTGCTCGTGAGCATTGGGCTGGGCTGGCTGGTGAGTAGGACAGCGGGCCTGGGGCCAAGTATGAGTGCAACTGGGTGTGGGCACAGTGCTAGTGAGATGAGGGGATATTTGAGCTGGCAGTGAGAGAGATCAGAAGAGAATATGAGGTTTGAAAATTGTTTTAGAGGCCCATTGGTGTACATGTGTGAGAGAGGTGACCGGATACAAAGGCTGTCTGGGTACTGGATAGGTGGAGCATCTGGGGCCGTTCAGTGAGGAATCTGTGGTGCACCCATGGGGAGTTGGCACTGTGAATCATGATGAGATCTGAACCAGGAATGGGAGGGGGTCTGTGGGGAGACCAGCAGTTCCTGGTTAGATCGAGTCCCTGTAGAGATCCGCGTTGTGCATATGCTCGTATTTCACACTAACAGACCTTTGTCTTGGCCAGGGAACAGCGTGAGGTGTTGTGCATGTGTGCTGTACAGCCTCAGCCTTGCTGCTGCTGGTGCCTGGGACAAGAAGCTGCAGCAGCCTCGGGCTGGCAAAGTGCAGGGTTTTGCATTTGGGCCGGAAGAACCCCAGGCACCTGTACAGGCTGGGAGGAGTGGTCCTTGAGAGCAGCTCGGCAGAGAAGGACCTGGGGGTCCTGATGGACGAGAGACTGAATATGAGCCAGCAGTGCGCTCTGGCAGCTCGAAAGGCAAATGGGATCCTGGGCTCCATCAGGAGAGGGGTGGCCAGCAGGGACAGGGAGGTGATTGTCCCTCTCTACTCGGCTCTTGTGAGGCCCCATCTGGAATACTGTGTCCAGGTGTGGAGCCCTCAGTACAAGAAAGACATTGAGATTTTGGAAAGGGTCCAGAGGAGGGCAACTAAGATGATCAGGGGGCTGGAGCACCTCCCCTATGGGGACAGGCTGAGGGAGTTGGGCTTGTTCAGCCTGGAGAAGAGAAGGCTGCGGGGTGACCTCATTGCAGCCTATCAATACCTGAAGGGAACCTGCACCCAGGAGGGGAGTAAACTCTTCAAAAGGGCTGATAACAGCAGGACTAGGGGAAATGGTTTTAAGTTGAAGGAGGGAAGATTTAGGTTGGATATTAGGGGGAAGTTCTTTACTAGGAGAGTGGTTAGGCCCTGGAACGGGCTGCCCAGGGAGGTTGTGGATGCCCCGTCCTTGGACGTGTTTAAGGCCAGGTTGGACGGGGTCCTGGGCAACCTGATCTGAATGTGTATGTTTGGTGGCCCTGCTAGGCAGGGGGGTTGGAACTACATGATCCTTGGGGTCCCTTCCAACCCGGGTGATTCTGTGATTCTGTGATCTGTGGCGTGACCGGCAGCACCCAGCAGGTGAAAGTTACTGCAAGTTGAGGATGCAGGAATCTTTGGTTCTCAAAACATAAATTTGAAGCCAAACCAATGACTGCTAAGTTGTCATAGAGTTTTAAAACACTTGTTGTTTTGGCTGATGTGAATAAGGCTACTTACATGAGTGTGTAAGTAGATAAAGAGATTTATTTAAGCTGTCATGATGTAGTAATGGAGCACAAGTGTAAGCTTATCGTTACAGGGCTTTTTTCCTTTCCTTTTAAATTGTGTCTCTTTTTGAAGTCAAAAGAAGTGAAGATAGGAGTAGGAATAAAAATGGGAATCTTTTAGTGTCCTGTGTTCTGCACTTGCCTTTTCCTTCTACTTGTATCTCACCCCTGAATAAATCCCTTTTTGGAAAAGAGTGGTAACAAGGAAGTGGGAGTGGAAGTGTTTGTCATCATAAGAACTGCTGTGGCTTTCAGTAACTGCTGCTGGCAAGTTAAAAGGCACCGCATGTGTCAAATAGCAACATACTGTTAAAAAACAGAAGTACTGTCCTGTGTGCTGCTGGAGTTCATGAGCATATGGGGATGTATGTGTGTATGTCCAGTTTGTTGATATGAAATGAAGTCGTGAGCAGATTATTTCCAATTGAAAACTGTATAATAATAATGGTAGTATTGAACAGCGAAACAACTTTTTTTCTAGTAGAAACTGCTGCAGCTACTTTGTGTGCATCCATGGGTTGTTTTTCCTCCTTTTAAATATGCTGAAGGAAGGCATTGTGTTATCCTGGCACTCTCCCTTTGCTCATTTCCAGTTCTGAGCTGACCTTTGTGGTGATACGTGGGACAAGTTAAAGCACAAAAAGATATCTTTAGTGCAGTGAGTGCTTTTCAGAGTCACTGGCTGCTTGTGCGTCTGGGCTTTCCCTTAAATTGTGGCCAGGGTAGGGTTGGGCACCTCATTTAAGTTTTTGGGTTTTCTGTCCAAGTTTATGGCATATAAGACACAGAAATAAAGCTAGGCACATTACATATGACAATATATGATTAAAAACTGTATGTTGTGCTTGTTCATATTAAAGAATTACAACTCCTTTACAGCCTGGTACAGCCTTTTGACCTCTTAGTTTTTCTTCCGTGCTTTAAGTTGCGTTTCCAGTTCTGTTTCATTTTCCTGGCAGTGTGGAAAGGAGGCTTTGTCGCATGCTGCAGCTTCTCCCCTCTCAGCTGAGCCAGGTGGCTTCTGGAGGCCCCAGCCCCATGGCTACACCTGCCTTCTGTCCTCTCTGCTTTTTGATCCAAGGACGTCAAAGGGGCAGGAAGCCGGTGTTTGGAGTGGGTGTTGCTGCGTGGTGATTCATGCAGCTTGCTTGGGGCTGGCACTTTGCAAAAGGCTCTTCATAGCCAGCAAGGGAGGTGGATGCGGGCTGGATGGGTTGTGCTGGTGGCGGCGGATCTTGGATGCTGATCTCTAGAAGGCATTCAGCCTTTGATGAAGATTGATACCTTTGCTTAGAAGCAGCTGTGTGCGTGGGGCCTTGATGAGACGTGGCAGCATCAGCTTATGATTTGTGGTCATCGTGATGTTTTTCTTTACTGATGTTTGCTGTTGTAATGACATAGATCAAATACATTACAGACAGCAGAATACCAACTTGAAATATCATTTTTGCTGTAACACTGACAAGTATCCAACAAGCTTTTTAGAGGAATGTCCCACCTTAATAATGTGCAGAACAGAGGTGTCATTTTGGGACTGACCTACTGTGTTAGAAAAGCAACAGCTGGAGGTGAATTCAAAGCAACATCATTAGCATGGCATAAGGATGTTAAGAGAAGATACCCTTGTAGCCAGGTTCACCGCAGTGTCATGGAGCACTGCAACATTTCTGTTCCCTAACAGTTTCTCTCTTTACTGCTGTCTGTTTGCCTCAGACACACCTTTGCAGTCTGGGCGCTGTGCATTCTGAGATCTCTTGCCCAAGCTCTTCTGTACACCAGTGTTGGTTTTTCCTTCTGCTCTGTAGAGATGTTGATGTCACAGGGAGGCTGAAGGGTTTTGCAATAGAACGTCTGAGCGCTTGCTTCCGCCTGCCTTATCCCTGGTGGCAGCTGGTTGTGTAGGAAGTACTGCTCATTTTGAAGTCAGTCCTCTTGCTCTGTGCATTCTCTAACCTTTTTTTTGGCTCCCAACTAACTAAATGGGGTTCTGCCTCATGATGTGAAGAATGATGCTAATGGAGGGAATGCCAACAGCTCGTTTGTAAGGTTGGCTTGACTCCGGTATGTGTTTAACTGTCTGTGTTTCTGTGGCTTAGTCATGAATTATTTGAACACATCTCAACTCCTTTCAAATCTCTCAGGCCTCCATGGCCTGGAGTTGGTCCACAGGTGCTTAATAGATGTAAATTCACCATTGTTTTAGATGTATAAAGCTCATTTTACATAGATGTAGGTCTTTCTTTAAAGTTCTTACAATGCTAAGCCAAGTCCTTTTCTTTTTGAGCAGCACAGGTGTGGCCAAAGATTAGGTTTACATGACTGGAATACATGTTTTTTGACATGTAGGAGTGGCTTTGAGGCTGACGTGCTTTGTTCTCCTCTTCTTCCAAATGCCTTCTAAAAGGGAGTGTTTCTTTACTGAAATTCTGATGTTCTCTCACTTTTCTTCTGGAAGTCTGTCCTCAGTACTTCTAAAAGTGAAAGGAAGATGCCCTACTTTGAGATCAGAGTAGATTGACTTGTATAAGTCTTGAATGTCTGCTTGTATTTGGCATCTGTTTAAGAATTCCTATGATATTCCAACTGCTGGAGTTCATCTCTTGCCCGCACAGTGTCTCAACCTGTACGTTGCCTTGGATCATCTCTTAGTTTTGTAAGACAGGCATTACCTTTTTAAGCACAGTTTTCTTAAGGCCAAGAGAAGTGAACATGTATTACCATTTTATATTTAAGATATTGCACTTTAAAGTATTCTTGTATAAATGTTCTATCAGTATGGTTAAAGAAGTGCTTTCTGTGTGCACAGGCACTCTTGTGTATTCAGCTTGTCCTTTATAATTGTAAGCTAAGTAGTACACAGTCGGGTTTGGCCCTAAATATGTCTGTACATTTTCTGTAGCCAGTTGCATTGCTTCTGTACTTAAACTCCCATGCAAGCACAGGGGTTCTGGATCAGAGTTAGATTTGAGGTTTCTTCTTTAAGGTGTTTTGTCCTTGATTTCTTGTTGTATGTTAGATTTGAGTTATGTGTTAAGCTGCTTTACCCTTAATGTATTTTCCACTTGTTTTTGACAGCGTGTTACCTTCAGGAAATGGCCTCTTCTAAGTCTTTGATGAACCTTCTGACCTTCAGTTTTGGATCTGCAATAGGATTTTTTCTATGCTATCTCCTGTTTAGCATGATACTAGAAGAACAGGTTGAGATCCAACCTCGTATTCTTCACAATGATCCACATGGTCAACACTCAGAAGATACTGATAACAATCAGCTGCAAGGACAAATGAATTTCAATGCGGACTCTGGACAGCATAGAGGTATTTTGTTACACCTGATTTATTATATAATAAGTACCCTTTCATGCACCACAAACTGCCAAGTATTTGTATGAATCGTTTTCTTTCTGTTTGCCAGTGTTCAGGTTACATCTAAGTAACTTTGTTCTCTTGAGGTCTACTGCAAGGTGATTTTCTTTGCTTACATCACATTCGTGATTTTTGCATTTTCCCTTTGGAACCTTTGCTAGGCAGATATATTTGTTAGCATTGAAGATGAGATTGAATTGTTTGTCAGCTTTAAGGAGATAGTTCTGGACCATTTCTAACATCTGATCTAATTCTCAGATAACCCTAAAAGGAAGAAGATAGGATGGGTGCCTCACTGGGCCCTCTTTGCCTTCCTGATCCACAATCCACAAGACTAATTGCTGTTCTCAGCTAGAAACAGAGAAAGTCTGTTGCACTTTGATTTTTCTTTTTTAAGAAGGCACACCCTTCTGATATTTCAGGCACACTTTTATATTTGATCCATCTTATCATGAGTTCATTCTCAGTCCTAAATACAGAGAGTATCTGAACTGGGGCAGTTTAGATAAGAAAAATTGCCTGCACTATAATGCATTTATTTCACAAGGCATTAATAAGTAATTTATAATCTAAAGGTACTTAAACTGCAAGCTTTGTAAGTGAAGTTGTGAGTGTTTTGCTTGTAGTTGTAGAAAAATGTTGCAAAGAAAACTGTTTTTGATAAGGTTAAACAGTAATATTTTAGGACCAGTGGTACAAATCTCACCAACCATGGAATGTTCTTTTACATGAGTTAACATCACTGTATGTGTCAAGTGAAAGTTTCTTTGAGGGGAAACAAATGCTTTGGCACCTTGGAAAATGTTATATTCCACATCTGTTGTTTGGCACATTAATACTGGGTTCATTCTATCTTAATACCACTGATAATTTACAAGTAAGATTTAACTTGATTTTATAATAAATTTTTCTGCCCTACCATCTGCATTTCCCTTCAGAAACAGATTGGTATGTTAGAATTGTTTATTAGGTTTTGTTAGTTAACAAAAAGTGATATAACAAAGATAAGAAGTTCTTAGATCTTTTTTTTTTTTCAGTTGCTGTGTACTTTCTGAATGGTATAAATATATATTTTTAACTGGAATTAATCTTGTAATGCCACAAAGAGGATGGCTTCTCACGGTTTTTATGTGTTAAACCGTTCTAAAGTCGCAATGAAAAGATACCCATTTTGATCCAGCTCTTATGCTTCCCTTTATCCTGTGAAGTCAAAGTAACTTTGAGAATTTTAGTGTCTTGGTTTGGGGAGTTTGTTTATTTTCTTCTGAAACTTAACATTAATTTCATTTGAAAACAAAGACCTCCTGTCCTTCTGCACGTATTTCCTGAATTAGAAGCAGAGTGTCTGGGGAGGGCTTGCTCTCCTGTATGTATCAGTGCTCAGCCAAATCTGATGTTTGGGAATTTTCCTCTCTTTTTCAGATGAGAATAAAAATGTTGCAGATGGACTCTATCAGAAGGTGAAAATACTTTGTTGGGTCATGACTGGACCTCAAAATCTGGAGAAGAAAGCCAGACATGTTAAAGCCACCTGGGCCCAACGTTGCAATAAAATACTTTTTATGAGCTCTGAGGAAAATAAAGACTTCCCAACAGTGGGCCTAGAAACCAAAGAAGGCAGGGACCAACTTTACTGGAAGACTATAAAAGCTTTTCAGTATGTTTATGACCATTATTTTGATGATGCTGATTGGTTCATGAAAGCGGATGATGATACGTATGTTATATTGGACAATTTAAGGTGGCTTCTTTCAAAGTACAGTCCTGAACAGCCGATATACTTTGGAAGAAGGTTTAAGCCTTATGTGAAACAGGGCTACATGAGTGGAGGAGCGGGGTATGTTCTGAGCAAAGAAGCTCTGAAAAGATTTGTGACTGCTTTTAAAACCAACAAATGCTCTCATAGTTCCTCTATTGAAGACTTAGCACTTGGAAAGTGCATGGAGATCATTAATGTAGAAGCAGGAGATTCCAGGGATACAAGTGGTAGGGAAACATTTCATCCCTTTGTTCCAGAACATCTCTTAATCAGAGGATACCTACCAAAAACATTCTGGTACTGGAATTACAATTATTACCCTGCTGTAGAGGTAAGTCTTTTGGAATGTGGCATATGTTCCATGACGTACGTCTTACTGTGATACAGTGTTTGAGTTGACAGTTGAATGGCAGCTAAATGTATTTTAGAAAGGAAAATTTTGTTGTGACGTTGTTGGATACACCTGTGTTAAATACCATAGTCATCAGCTAAAACTGATGCTAAGAGATAAATGTTCTGGAGGAGCTACTCAATCTTGAATTGCTATTACTGTTTTCCTGTGTTTGGTGGACAGCAAGAAATGATGAAATCTTCTTAAGAGAACTTGTCTGGTGTCAGCACTACTACGTTCCTTGCAAAGTTACCTGCAAAGTTCCTGTTCTGTTTTGTACCCTTGTATCTCAGACTGCTGTGCAATAGGAAGCGAGTCCTGTGAGGTTCATTACAAAGCAGTGTTTTAAAAAATAATGATTGTTTCTTAGGTTTTCATCATCAGCCAGTACCCCCAGCTACTCAATCTTTTTGTCCCTCACCTTATATTAGTAATGGATGTTGCCTTGACCCAGGTGCAAGACCTTGCACTTGGATTTGTTGAACCTCATGATGTTCAGCTGGGCCCACTGCTCAGCCTGTCTAGATCCCTCTGGATGGCACCCCATTCCTCAGGTGTGTTGACCTCACCCCACAGCTGGAGTGGGGTGATTTGCTTGAGTGTGCACTCGACCCCACTGTTGATGTCACTGTTGAAGACATTAAAGAGTATCAACCCCAGCACTGATCCACGAGGACACCTAATTTTGGCTGACTTCTCTTAAATTAAGTTTCCAACTTGAGTATTTGTTTTGCTCAGCCATTTTTCATTTAGATTTTTGCATATCTTTGTATATCATATACTCAGTCACAGGATTGCAGGGCGTTGTCCTGAGATCAGCACTAATAAGGAGTTTCCAAGTCTGAAAATGCCTAAATAAAAGGCAGTGTCTCTGCAAGCTGCTTGCTGCTGCCTGATTCATTTTTATGAAGTATGTAAAATGATGATGTTTGATGCCCCGTCCCTGGAGGTGTTCAAGGCCAGGCTGGATGGGGCTTTGGGCAGCCTGGTGTAGTATTAAATGTGGAGGTTGGTGGCCCTGCTTGTGGCAGGGGGGTTGGAGATTCATGATCCTTGAGGTCCCTTCCAATCTGGGCCATTCTGTGATTCTGTAAAAGCAAAAAATGCCCTCTGGCATTAAGTGCAGGCAGCAAGTTTCTTCACTGGCTTGATTACAGAGGCCAGAGACTATCTATCCATTTCTGTCTTATGAAAGATGCTTTGGCAAATCTGCCTGATTGATCCAATTTGCTTGCCTAATGCTAAGCTTCGAAATAAATACATGAATGACGAAAGGGATTTTTTCCCAGGAAGTCAAATGTGTGTTTGAATTCTTCCTCCAGTATCTTTAATCCGTGGCATGCTCTGGAATTCTTGCTGATGATTTTGACTTGTTTTGTATTTTAGGGCCCTGGATGCTGCTCTGACCTTGCGGTTTCATTTCACTATGTTGATTCCATGACTATGTATCACTTGGAGTACTTGGTTTACCATCTCCGTCCATATGGGTATTCGTATCGGTACAATCCTGATTCGGCAAAGAGCCCGGGGGAGCAGAACAAAAATGAAGCACTAGAGGATAATCCAAAGCTAAAGCAAAAGACTTCTGAGAATTAATTGGACTTTGAAGGAAACTGAAAGAAGGCAGTACGGTGATTAAGAGTCTTCTCAAACTCCTGCATGAAGCTTGTGGACTAGGATTATCCATTGCGATTCTTACGTTGGCAGTACTACCAGTCAGTGCCTGTGCACAAAAGAGTCCAGCGTAGGCTCTGGCTGATTGGGATAGTGTGACATTGCAGCCCTACTCACAAAGATATTGGGCCCTAGAGCTGTGGAACAGGAGGAGGTTCTGGTACGCTGGTTCCTAGAAGAACTCAGATTTAAAAGCATAGTGGACAGATTCAAAGATAATCTTACAGTGTTTCTTTTTTTCCCTTCCAATTGTTCTGTTATGTGAGTTCTTATACTAGAAATCTGATGTAACGGGAATGCTTTCATGATGGTTTTCTCCAGTATTTTCAGTATTCTGAAGTTACTGCGCGCATGTTGCCCTATAAGGAAATAAGAAGGGTAAAAAATAGAGCCTCAAATCTGCTTTGCCTTAATGACAGACTGGTTGGTAAGAACAGAGACACACCTCAGTGATTAATGTCTGAATTATTTCAGAAATTAAATTCACTGCTAGGAATTATTTACAGTTTTTTACTGTAAATCTTTATTGTACAGAACAACATGAAGTTAGATCACTACTGTCTTAGGGAGAAATCCAGGGATAGTTATTATTGTTCAGATTACTGAGGTGATGTGAGGAGACTATGTTTGTCCGTGGCTTTTTTTAATTTTATTTTAATCAAGTTGCCATTTGGCTAAATAAATTCATCTCAGAACTTGTGAGCTAAAGATGCTTTTTCATATGAAAGCTCTTCTCCCCCATTACATTTTCTCTGTAAAACAGAACGGATAGTATGTTAGCCAAGTTGCGGTGGCATGTAATAATTTGGATTCAGCCAGTGTTAATTAGTTCATTGCTATTCAGTTTCCCCATTTCTGTACTTTGAGATTGTGACATTACCTTATTCACAGGATTTTACAGGTACAAACACATGCTGTTTTAAAACAGGAACAAAGCTCATTTGTCTGCTTGGCTTAGAGAACTTCATTTCCCTTTTCTGAACTCCTCCTCCATTCTTAAAGTTTCTTGTTACTTTTTTCAGAACGAAGTGATAGATGATTGCTGTGTCACTCTTGTGAAGCTGAAGTATTTGGTTATTCAGGTAACCCAGCCTGAATGCAGGTATCTTTCAAGTGCATTAATCTCTCCACTACTTTATGAGCATCTCTGCCTCGTAAGTGAAAACACTTTCTTGATGTGGAACAAAACGGTTTTAATTACCGAAGAGTTTTCAGAAGTCAAGTCTGTGTTTTACATACACAACACAAAACTCTGTGGTTTTCACTTCTTCGAATTCAGTTAATAGAGCAGTTCAGGGGATGGGGTTAAGCCTGACATGCCTTTATTCCACACTTGAACAAAATTTCTTTTTAGCATTTTTCACCTTCATCATATTGATGAATTTGGACATAACCTGATTACCTCCAGTCACTGCTTTGGAAAGGGCACATACCGATAGCAGGCAGCCTTATTTACTGCTGCTGTCCTTCAGGTTCCTGGAGAGGATGTTAGCATAAAGTACTGGAATTTGTGTTTTCCAAAGATAGTTCTCGCACAGATTGGGGTTCTGTCTGTGGTCCAGTAGTGAGGTTGTGATTGCTTTTCTGATCATTACTCTGCAGCATAATGGCAATTACTGAAATATATGGAATTGAAATACTGTTTGTCATGTCTCTGCCTGAATATAGGCTAGGTTTGTATGTTAAACCTGTTGATCTTTCATGAGGAAGATTCTGTGAAATACTGAAAGAGATGAGCTTTATTTTATGTTAACTGACTTAGAAGATCATAACCGTATTTGTTTAGAAAAAGGAAAAGGCCTCCAGTTTGCTGTAGTCAGAGGGGTGCTGTAGTGCTGTAGTCAGAGAGAGAATGCCTGATAGCTTCTTTTAGTTGGATGCTTCCTTCTGTCAGCTAAACGTTTATCCCGCATGCCATGCGAACACTAAGATTGTGAAATCCATATGCTGTTGATAACTCTGGTGGCATTGTTCAAACCTGCAATTAGAGGTTCTGGAATACATCAGGAAACTGTAGAATGAAATCAAGATCCCAGCGTTAATCTCTTTGCCTTTCCTCTGGGGCAGTTCTGATGGTTGCCTGTTCCCCAGCTGTGGTTGGTGGGCTTAGCAGAGCAGGGCAGGGCCTCGGGTGGAATGGGGAAATAAAGAAGTGAGCAGCACATATCTGCAAGGCCGAGAACTTACTGCTCATGACAAGTAGGCGGCCTATCTGGAGAAGTAAGAGCAGCCTTCTCTTCCAGTGCTCATTCTTGCTTTGTTTTAAAGTGTTCTGCTCCCACACCTCTGGTATTATTTCTTTTGCCTTTCTGGCAATGCTGCAAAGAAATCCAAATTTTTTTTTCCTGTCAGTATCCAAATAGGCTTGAAAAAATATGGATTTAACATTCTAATAGAAGGCTGTTGCTCTCTGCTAAATTGCAATGTAGCAATGAGCCTATACCTCCTGAAATGGGCAGTTTGCATCTCATTCTTCACCAGCTGAAGCGGACGAGATTGGAATTTGAGCAATTAGTGTAATTTTCACATGCCATCATACAGAACCATTAACAGTTTATTATTTCACTCTCAGGTCTTCGTGCTTTGACAAAGTATTGAGTATTTCTGTAGCCCCAGCAGGCTTCTTCATGGGAGGATTCAGAAGCACAGAGTCTCTTTGGCTCTTTAGATTATTGCATGCTCTCTCTCTCTCTTGCTCTCAGATCTCTTAATCAAAATTAGAAACTTCCATTGGTATGGTTGGTTGTAATTAAAATGGTGCATCTAACATTTATGAACTAGTTTTCTTGGAATTAGGAAGCAGCAGGCTTTTCTTAAACAGTTGTTTGCCCCTGGATATGGGAATGTTCCTTAGCATAAGACAGTAACGTATTAACCTTGCAGTGTGTTTTAGCTCAGAAGAAATGAGAGTGCCAAGCAAAGTTCCTAATTGGAGGACAGTGTTAAATTTGGCTTGCAGAAAAAAAACAAATTTAATCTTTAACTTTGAGTTCATTTGTGCAGCCTGTGTTGGACTTAGTGAAGGGGTTAGACTGTGTGCTGTTAGCACAGTGTCTCATCTTGTGGGAGGTCTCTTCCCAATGTCTTTTGCCTGTAAGGACACTGTCTTTGTTTTGCTCTGATGGGGTTATGTATTAAAATCACTTTTTCTTTACATATGACTGTTCTGTTTCCAGAGTGTGCATTTCAGTGAGTATCTGGCACACCTGTAGTGCACAGTTTGCCATCCGAGAAGGGCTTTTATCTTCGTATGACTAAGAAAGATGTGGGTTATTTCTCTGATGTCCTGCTGCTGCTGCTAATAGTGCACAGGCAGATGGACATAGACCTTTCAGTGTGGCACAACGTGGGAAGGCTGCTTTGTCCTTTGTCCTTTTTCTGACAAGAAAAACTTCTGTGAGATTCCAAAGGTGTAATTTGTTTTAGTTTACCATACTGTATTTAAAATACTCCAGAAATGTTGTTAATGCTCTTAAAAAATAAAATGAATATTGCTGCTGGACAGTATATTCCACTAAAAACCTGTGAATGTTTCATTTTGCAGTTATAGGCTGTTGTGTCCCTACTGACGGGTGTAAATTGGTGACTTGTCTGGACTGATCACCGTAAGATTTGTTTCTGAAATACCTTCTTTGAAGTGCCTTTGACCAATTTTTAGCATCAAAATTAAGTTCAGAATTGAATAAATGAAATAAGTTATCTCCATACACTGTGTGTCTGTCTTCATTTGCCCGCCCTATATACCAGTAGTGTGGCAGCACAGTGGAGTGCAATAAGAATATTCTCTTTCCTTGTGTGTTCGTTAGTTTTGGTGGTTGCAGGAAAGGTGGAAAGCTTGCTGAGTTCTCTGTTCTGCATGCTACTAGCAAGTAGCAAGCTACATAGAAAACTTTATGTAAAGAAAATGTTAAATTAATTACAGGTGCTAGCACCAGATCCACATAGCCAGACTGCTGTTCCTTCATCGTGCTGATTTTCACTGTCTCCATGTTATTATAGCATCCTGAGTGAACTGACTGTAGCTGATGCTCAGAGATAAAGCAACATTGTTCCAAATGCACCACATTTGACAGGAAATACCACTTATAGACAGCTTTGCAGGCTCAGGGGAATTTCCTACACTGCTTTTCTGTGCACTGATGTGAGTTTAAAAGGAATTTAAGTCAATATTTTCCATCCAGGGACTGAAGGCTCCCTGATTGCAGGGTGGATGCACTTGTGCATTGCTGGTTCCAACGTACTGCAAAATGGTCTGCAGCCTTCCCTCCTTTTTGAGAGTTTTTTGCCTTTATGAGGCCCTCCTTTGGGTTCTACAAATGTTGTGGTGTGGTGAGTAACTTCTTTTGACAACTGTGAAAGGAATCAGAAAGTCAGAGCCCTGAAGTGAATATTTTCATTGTTGCACTTAGGAAATAACATAGACATGGAAAAGCAGCTGGATCATGAGAAATTATTTCTAGGCATTAGGGTGGTATTTGGTGTCATTTATAAAGGAAAGGTGAATACTCACATCAGAAATGTAGGCTGAGCTCTGTGCTTTTCCAGCTTTCTAGTACATGTGTATATGTATTCCTGCAACCCTAGCCACCTTTCTTTGGCTTATTTGGTTCCAGCTGAAGCCTTGGGTGCTGGAGCCTGCAGCGGTGCTGAGCCAAACTCCAGTGTTCCAGTTCCACCTGGGACTTCTCTGATGTGTCATACTGCTCTTGGGATGAAAAAGTTGATTCTTTTGCACATTCAAGGTATTGCCTTCTCTTTGAGAGGCTCATGCTAGAACCTGGCTTGTCATTTTCACGCTTCAGGTGTCTGCGGCTCACTTCAGGTCTGGATGCAAAAGTTCATACATGAGGTTAGTAATCTGCAAACTGTGTTGAAATCAGCCTGCCTAAATGAGCCACTACCAAAGCAAGAGTCAACCTGAGGGTTATAGATTAAGGAGATCTGAGTAGATTGAGACGTGAGTTTCTCAGGAATGTTTGTTAAAATACAAAGTTTGTTTGAACAGCTGCTTATCTCCTGACATTTAGACTACAGCTTTGCTTGAGGAGGTAAGCGTTTGCAGGATACAGTTCTTAGTTTTACAGACCTGCCTATGGCCTTTGTGAGCCCATCCCTTTGGCATCCTGAAATCCACAGGGCTGGTTGGTTCCTTTGAATCTCTGTTCTGTCTCCCAGCAACTCCGTGCCCTCTTGGTTTGTCCCCTCATAGGATGTAGTACTCACTCGCTGAAAGGAGAGGAACATTGTCACTAACTTCACTCATAAGCAAACCTGGTCGGTGTGTCCTGCTCTGTTCCACCCCCAGTATTCAATGTTCCCAGCAGCTCTAAATTCTTCATAGTCTCATGTCAAGGTTCTTCTTCCCCTCAGCTGACTGAAAGAACTTCGAACTTCATCTGTTTTGATACCCTGCACCTTTAAAACCTTATTCTATGATTTACTCCATTGGTTATTGCACTTGAGTTTTTAATGAGCAATCATCTGAACATCACACTGTTAGGTGTCGTCAGCTCCTCCCTTCATGGAGACAGAGAGCACGACATGGAAGATAAAAATTAACTGGGGAGAAACCCTGGATGCTCGGTAGAAATCAAAACTAACAGATGTCTGTGTAGTTGCAGTTGTGGTGTTGTTTTAATGAATAACTGTTGTCTCCAAACTCCCTACAGCTGTAGTCCAGCACCCTGCAGAGAAAACCATACCTGGAGATCTGATGTTTTTCCAGCACAGAACAGCACTTGACCAGCACCAGTAGCTCCAGCATTTATCACTGCAAATAGCAACTGCCAAGTGTTCCATCATAGATTCTTGTGAGATTGAGAGACTTTGCTTGCAGCTTGCTAACTTGCTCTATGCTATTGAGTGACATGAAGGACTGCTGCACAAAGAATGCTGTAGACATAAAGTGTTGGCCAAGGGCTGCGTTCTGAACCTCATGGTGCAACAGGAGGGTTTCCCCCAGCAGTTCTGTCTGACCCAGTTCAGTACATAATCAAGTGACCTTATATCACCAGTCTGGTATAACCTTTGTTAAATCCTTACCTTACAGCAATGCTTCTTTCATATGAGAGTGTTTTATGATCTCATCCACAACACATAACTAAAATCAATTTATAAATTGGAGGCAGAGCTCTTCTGTTCAGCAGCTGGTAGACGTTCAGTGTGAATAACAAAGTCTTTCTTCCCTTTTGCCAGTGTTATCTCATTTTTAGCAGACAACAGGCAGTGTCTGTTTACCCAGACATTTGTTGTGGAGCATTTGTTGCCCCACTAGTTGCAGACATCCTGCTTTCAGAGCTGCTCTGTAGCAGCTATGCTGGGGTTTATGGCCTTTGTCTTTGTCAGCTTCCAAAGCTACATTTCATGCAATGTGTTCAGACTAATGCAAGTGTTATTCACAGTCTCTGAAAGCAGAAGTTGTCTCACCAAACTTAGATCTGAATGTTTACAAATTTAAGACAATCCTGATGAGAGAGAATCTCCTGCATCAGCTCTATCTTCTTGCTTTAAAGCCATCACTACGAAAACAGCATTCAGTCTTACTAGCATCTCCTCAGTGAGCTTAAGGAAAGAAAAAAGGAGTACAAGTCACGTGGGTGTCCCATGCTGATAAATTCACCACCATCTACAATCCCACAGCACTTTGTCAGCATTGCAGGGAATATGTTGGCACCTGCAGGTTTTCCTTCTCCCAGGTGCTGCTCAGCTCTGCAGCCATCTCCACTCCCTTCAGCTACTGGCAGAGCTGAGCCGTGCCTGCCTCCTTGCTCACAGCTCCTGTGTTGCTTTTCATGTCCCCCTTTCCTTCCAGAGGAGCAGGATATCCTGGCAGGAGTTCTGCCCACCATTCTGACTGGTGCTATGCAAACTCTGGCTTTTATGACCTGTTCTATAGAAGGGTGGTGAGATGAGTATGCTTTGTCTCAGTGTTAAAATATATTACTTCCTTCCCTTGGGAAGTTCCCTTCTGTGTCATATATACATGGCTTTTTTACTTCTGTTATAGGTTGTTTGCCTTTCTCCTTTCAGTTATATATCCCTGTTAATGTACAATTGGTTTTAAGGGCATAAATCCCTCTCTGCTCCTCAGTAACTGTTCCCACTGACTGCTGAACTTGGATCAGGTTTTGTTGCTGTGCAGAGGGTAACAGCTACTGGCACGGGCCTGCTGGTTACAAAGGTTGCTTACCTCTGACAAAGAGTAGGCAGCTGCTATTAAAAACTCCATAGCATTATTATGGGCAAGAATATGATCCAAGCCAATTTTTGTGCATGAAAGCTCTGAAGTGTTTTCATACAGACCTGTGCCATATGTAAGTCCACAGCTTAACAATTCCTATGTGATTCCTAAAGAACAGGAAACAAATACATGAGGAGGGAAACACTTTCCCTTGATGTTCAGTTCAGCATCATACAGAGATTTAGCGTTTAATCACTGTTTCATAAATACATCTGGTCCATGTTAGATGCAAGAAGTAAAGTGGATAAAGAAGGCACAGTTAAAGAAATGCAGTATCCAAAGTCTTTTCTCCAAGGCCCATGGAGGATGATGCCCAAATAAACACTTGGCACCCTATGACCTGGGCAGTGCTGTTTAAACAGATTCACCTCTTGTTCATTTGGGGGCATCATTTATTCCTCTGTTTGAGTCTCATGAAAAAATGCTGGTATTTATGAAAGGTGACATGGTTATGGAATGCAATGCAATGTTTCTTTTTTCTTGTCATTTTGTGCTAATCTTGCTATTAAAAAGGTTTGCACTGCTTATCTGTTTTAGTATTTCATAAATTGCTTTTGTCATCAAACTAAACTGAATTCTGGATACTGGATTTGAGACATAGCCAAGAGGAAAGTCTCTCGGTATCTCCTCCAAGTTTGAAAGTATGTTGATACTGCACTTCAGTACTGTTTTAAGTTTTGAATCCACCTTTTCAGCCAATTTGAAACCTTCTTGTTCTTTCATTTCCTCACACTTTGTGTTTATTCCCATCTTGCTGAATTCATTTGGACATCTGTTCACTATTAAATTCTCCAGCACATAGATATAGTTGGGTGATATTGCACAAGCTGTATTTCTGAGGAGGAACTCAATCCTTCCATGATCTTTTCACATCACTAGTAGGAAGTTTACTAGCTTGAAACCTTTTGTCTGACTTGCTGATTATTCCCAGCCCTGTACATAGCTGGATATCACAAGAGACAATCCTTTGCAGTATATTTTGAAGCTATTTACTTTTCTGATAAAAAAAAAAAACCAACAACAAACAACCAGGCCCATTGAAGTTGCATTCTTCTATAGCACTGAATCCCTTCATTTTCAGGCTTCTACAGAGTATGTAGCACAACATATTGTCCTTGTGTTCCAGTGCTTCTTTTCCAGCCAAGATTAATCGCGGCTTCATGGTTGTTTTTCTTCTTGGAGTGACCATCATATTTCATTCTGAGTATAAAAACAGTGGCATTTTTGGAGGCTACCATCAGTTTTTTAGTTTCTAATTTGAAACTCACTAACAAAGCTAATTTTTTTTTTAAAAAAGTGTTTAATTCTCCTAAAATTCAAGCACTTCATTTCATAGAATAAGGTTAGTGCCTCGTTTGCTATAAAGAAGTTCATTTTGCATGGTATATGCTATCTTTTGGGCACCTGGGGAAAAAAATGTGCAAGCATTGCTTAAACGTATTAAGATCTGTTCAGACTGTATATACAGATCATAGGTTTTCTTGTCTACAAAGGAGTAAGAATGCCAGACTCGTTATCAGATGTTGCTTTCCATTTTAATTACAGACTCATAATTCTCAGTTTTAATGATAATTCATTAGGATTATTGCTAAAAGTAGAAAGAATATACGTAAACATTTATATGCATTTTTCAGTTCTTTTCCTTTTTTACTTAATAGCATATTATCAGAGTGAAATACATATGTATTTAAACACAGAGACCCTGAGAAACTGAAATTTGCTTACTTGCCATAAAGGACATGAAGAATCCTGGTTTTAATGTAATTTCAAATGAAAGTCCCACCCTTGTAAGCGAAAAGATTATACTGGTATTAATATAAACATGCTTTAATGGGAAAACCCTCCCCTCTAATTAATTTTGCTGTGGCATTTACATTCACAAGAGGTAGTCTAATTAGTGAAAATCTTAAATTATGACACTAAATGCTGTCTTAAGAGTGCTAATGTCAGAGCTACTTACTCTTGTTTAAAACTAGAGCACATTTTTTCCTTCCAAGAGAATAAGAGACCTCTGCCATTAAATGCCGTGTGAACACTTCCAGCATTTTAATGCTAAAAATCAAATCTTATCCTTGCCACATTAGTATTATCAAATTACTATGAGTTTGAAGGGAAAAGGTATGTTCCCATGCATGTGTATGTGTAATAAAGTTATTGTTATGATGTTACAGATAACATATGCTGTGCAGGAATCTAATGAATGTGAATTCCACAGTGGCGAAAGCAGTGGAGCATGGTGGCAATATATTCATGTTCACACATCATTTTAGATTCTTCTCAGCCACTTCTTCCTTAATACACATGAACTTCCTGCTTTAAAAACTCCAAATGGCAGTAATTTCTAGAGGAATGAGGAATCGATTAGTTTTCTTGGAGCGTTCTGAAATAAATATGCTATAGAATATATATCAACAGATTTTTCCTGTACTGAAAGATGAAACAGAACTTAATACAGTGTACTGGGGAGGAGCTAAATGTTTTTTGTAAAGGAAATTATGCACTATGGATAAGCAAGCTCTTTGAAGACCATCACTCAATGAGTATGTGGGCCTAAGGCAGTGAGTAAGTCTGTCTGGATTTCTAAAAGATAAAGTCTCTCACCAAAGGAAAATTATATTGGATCAAGAGGAGAAGTCTTCTGATTTAGAAACAGTGAAAAGGAAAGGGAATAAATGGCTGCTGGAAAGAAGGCACTGGAAGATGCATGCTACAATGGTCTGTCCTACTCAAAATGATCATAAGTGATCTAGTGAAGGGAGTAAAAGGTGAGATGACCAAGTCTGTGACAATATTATCTTTCTCTAGAGTAGAAAAGGAAAGGGGTGACTGCAAGAAATTGTAGAAGAACATTGTGATGTTGACAGAATAAGGTGTGAGTGGAAAAGGAAAAGTGAGTTTTGAAGAGTGTGAAATTGTACATATGAGAAAAATGATCCCAAATCCACGTATAAAATGATGGCTTTTCAGCCAATCCTTAAAATGAGGCCTTGGAATTTTGATCTGTGAATATGTCACCTTAATTCTCAGTAATAGTAAAGAAAACCCAACAAACTCAAATACAACATGAGAAACTGTAAGATAAGGAGTAAAAAGCAAAGTAGACAACTACTGTGTCATTGTATAAATTTATGACTACGAAGGGCAATTCTGCTCCCACCATCTCAGAAAGGAGTAAAACCTGATCAAAGGTGTAAATAATACGTATGCACAGTATTGGAGACAATTAAGTATTATATCTTTTTAGCCTGGAAAAGAAGTGCTTGAAGGAGAAGAACCCGATGGAGAGAAAACTTACTTATTCATCAATGCAGGTTCCTTGACATTCTTCTTGTGTTTCAAATCTATTGTTGGTACCATTACAACCTCCATACCAGAACTGGCCACAAGAATTGGCATTCTTGTCATAATACCATTTCACCACATAGTTCCGGCAATCACCTGGTTTCATAGGTTCCAAGCACTTGGGATCTGAAAGCATATCTTTAAAAGTTAACTTGGATTCTGGTATCAGTTACATTACCCTATCCCTCCATTACATTACCCTATCCGTCCATCATTTTTTTAGAGCATCTTTTTTTTTTCTTCCTCATAATGCCTGGAATATATACACAGCTCAGATTTGTAGCCAAATTCCATTTCAGTTAATGAGATATACGAATAGATCTAAACAAACACATGACTGGTTTGGAATCAGGCTACCCAAATTCTGATGCAAGACTCAAATGGGCATTTAAATACTTAAGCAAAATCAATACACAAGGGCTGTTGTATAGGTTTGAAACTCTGAGTATGGTGGCTGCAGCCAAAACACCCAGAAAAACAAAAGATGATAAAATCCAGTAACTATATGAAGGTGGGAGTAGGGATTTTTGGTTGGTTGATTTTGATACAGATCTGCTACCCAATATTCAGACAACAGTACGTACCTTTTTGAGGTTTTGCTACCTGTGATTGCTGTGCTGTTGCGTGGCGATCTTTAGCAGTGGTAATATTGAGCAGAGGGTTGACAACTGGACTCTGACGTCTGATTTCATCTGTGTTGGAAAATGGAGGGAATCTCGATTCTCTGAGAACAGAGGTGGTCACCGTGCGATCCTGAGCAGACGGCAGCGGCTCGGTATATCTGGTCTGTGGTGGGCTATGCTGCAAAAGGAGTCAAAATCTGTTAACATTCTGTCAGAGCTCAAGTGTGAAGAGAAAAAGAATGAGAGAATTATAAAGGAAAGTAATTGTATTTTTTACACACATTACTTCGCAATAATGGCAGGTGGGTTCAGACCTTGTTCTAGTGATTTCTCAGTAAGGGACCATGATTTTAACAAATGCATTTTCTGGTGCTGACAGCTAAATGAGAAAAGAAAGTAATTCCTTCCATTTAGTCACTAAGGTGAATTAGTTCCATTGCCGTAAAATTTCAGCCAGTGCTTATTTGTAATATAAACTAAAAAAGCAAGGAACTATGAGGTAAGTCTCTGCTTTCAGACGTCTATTACATTCGCTGGTAAAGAGTCTGTCAAACAAAGGGAAATGGTAGGCAAGAGGAACAGGATACTTGTTATGTTACTGATAGAGAAACACATTCATCAAAGATGATCCAAAGATCTTTCTAAATGTGGAATCCCTTGAATGCAGCAAAAATATGCAAATCTTGTGTTGAGGAAATCACATCCCAATCCAACAAGATTGTCTCCAGAGATGCATACTTGCTGTCTTAAATCAAGTGACAAATCACTCTTTTTCCTGTTTCTGGCTGCCTAACATCCATTTGCTTATTATCAGAATTGTAGGGTTTTCCTTGACCAAAATGTTCAGAAGGTAACAGACCTCTTCAGGTGAAGATTATTATCTAAAAATGTGCCTCTCCAGTGTTTTACTATATTCAAGAAGCTCTGCATGTTTCTTAGTAAAGTATGGTAGAAATGACTGCATTTATCCATACATCTCATAATCTACTGAAACCAGGAAGGAAGAAACTTGATACTATATTTAACATCTTCCCATTTACAGGACTGTACTGACGTGTCACTCAGTTTAAGAAAACTCCTTTTAGCCACTGGTACTTTGAAACCCAAAGTCTAACTGAAATGTGAATAGACAGTTCATCCAATCCTTTGCATGTTGCATTTCACAGATGTACAAAAAGATAATGTTTATTGTGATGGTAATTAAATTATTAAGATTCAGCTATAACTAACCAAAGCCAATCAGATCCAAGCATATGAGCATCTAATTAGTTAGAACTATTCATATTTGTGATTCTTATAATAAAATATATAAATGTCAGCATCTATAATACCAGATTAACATTTATTTTCCCTATTGTTTTCCTTAATGATGAAGGTACAAAGCTGATCCTCTGTGTCACACAGATCTATATGGAGGTATTACAGGGCCCAAACCTAAATCACTTAGACTGTATCTGTCATTCAGGGAAATGAGACTGAACTTTGAAAGTGAAGTTGATTTATGTAATTACCAATCATATTACATACACAATGATCCAAAGGGTTAGTATTGGCTAATAATGGAGGAGTTCACTGACTTCACCATATATCAGTAATATTTATATACAGCATTCAATTCACTTAATGTTTAAATGTTGGTACAGTGGCCTACAGTATCCATTCCACACAGCTACGAAGGATCATACAGAAAATATTTCAAAATTTATTTCAGCACATTATGGAGGCAAGCATCTGTTCCATGTTTATCATCAGCTGTTTTCGGGCAAAGCAATTAAAACACTCTAGAGTGTTTGTACTGAAGTACTGTAAAGGTGACAAATGTCCTTCTCTGATACTAAGACAGCGACTGAAAAATACCAAAGACCTACTAAGAGAATTAAGTTGATGCACACCTGCAGAAAATATTTATCTATTGCATTAAAAAACCACCTGTCCTCTCTGTCTGTACAACAACTCCATGTCGGAGAATGGACGAACACAGGACAGGAGAAATTAAAACTGGAGAATAAAGAGTAATGTGAGCAAGGAGTCCTGGAAACACAGTCCAAGCAAAGCTGAAAGCTTAATGATACTTACAGGGCATCACCAGGAGAAGCAACTTTGCACTGACAGTTGCATAAATAAATGCCTTGCACACTATCTGCCTGCATAGGCGCGCATCTGAAATATTTCCAATTCACTTTGAAAATGAATCAGAAATACAAATATACAGATTGTTGTCATTTATTGCAACAATGACACAGTATTACCTTCTTTTTTTTTTTTTTTTTGTAAACTATTTTAAACTCTCTAAAAGTTCTCTTCAGATTTTTTTGAGATATTACCCATGTATTAAAAGATTGGTAAATGGTGTAATAAATAACATATGAATGTCAACAAAGAGCTACACCTTTTAAAAAACATTCAGTAACTTACTGAGTAACTGATTCCTTCTTTATGGGGCACTGAAGTCTCTGAAATTGTCACTCGAGTCAACTGAGTGTTAGTAACTTCATTAGGCAATTCAGGTTCTGGACTTGGAGGTGGCGATAGAACATTTTCTTTTCTACTGTAAATTTCAGACACATTATCACAGATTTTTGTGATGAGTTTATCTGCAAGAGCTGAAAACATCAACAAATGATGAAATTTATTAAGACTAATAAAGAAAAGTCACAATGATTCTCCACAAGCTTTTAGTGCAGAATTAACCACAACTTATAATGACAGTGACTTGTGAAAGACTGTTTTCTGAAGTTATACCAAAACTCAGATTGGAATGAATAAAATAATGCACTCTCAGAACTGATTTTAAATACCTCTAGTTCTTTTTTGGAAACAACAGATAAAAACACCAAAACTCATTTGAAGCATAAATTATAGCTCAACAGTCTAGAGAGAAAAACAGGACGATGGAAAGAATGTGTTTATGTGTAAAAAGTAAGAAGATAAATTGAGTTACAGATCCTATTTCTTCTCACAAAAAAAAAATTATATATATATATATATATATATATATATATATATATATATATATTCAGTGACTGGGAATACTTGAATGCTGGAGCCAGAGCTAGAGCTGTAATTTTAATCCTAGCTGGCACCAGAACATTAGTGCAGATTCTGTTCTCATCATTAATGCCTTAAACGCATTAACTTAAGCCCATCCACAGGCTCAGTGTAGCAAAATGAGTTTATGCTCAGGATAAATATAGTTTATCGGGTTAGACTGCAGTTAGCTGAAACCAATGTTTGTTTCTTCCACTGGTTATTATAGGTTTCCTCTGTCTTTTATCTCTGATTCCACATATGGCCATAGGATTTTTCAAGTCTGTTTGAAATAAATAATGCAGAATAAAGCAGACCTCATCCCCTTGTTGATATTCCTTCACCACCCTAGAATCAGGATGAAAGCCTAGAATTTCCTATGACTTTTAGAAGAAAATGAGTGTATATAAAAGATGGTGAAGGGACTGCCAGAGAGACAAATCACTAAAAACAGACATATATGAAAGAGAAAGAGACAGAAATGGTGTGCCAAGATGGAAGGAAATTCTTTTGGGGCTGAATCTGTGGCTCTACACACTGTGTAAGGGAAAGCTGATGGAAGCTCTCAGCAAAGAGAAGTGCCCCAAAGAAGGCCTCAACTCTGAAAATCATTGTTTGTTGGTTTTCATTGTTTCTAGAAGAGGTAAAAGTTTGCCAAAAGTTTCATTTGGCCAAAGAGCAAGGGACACTGAAAACCAATCTGTGTCCAAAAGACAGGCATCAGCTGCCATTCACTGAGCGTGTATGGACTGCCTTGCCTTGTTTGGGGAAGGCCAAACACGTTTATTTGCTTATTTCAAATATTCTCCTACATAGTTCTTTTACCTGAGAGTGTCTTGAAGTCCTCTATCGGGTAAAAATGGTCTTCATCAGGGTCTGTTGCAATGAGATGCATTTCTTTCAGGAAATCACCATAATGCGAATCAGTTTCTTGAGCAATTCCAATGACAAATATCTCAATATTTGCAGCATGTGCTTCCCTTACTACCGTATCCAGGCGCACTTCGTCACGAGCGTCTGCTTGTCCATCTGTTACTACCACAGCAACTTTTCTTACTGCTGGGCGTGCTGCCTGAAATAGGTTAATGGCTTTTTTAATGGCAGAAGCTGTGTACGTGCCTTCTCCTAAGTAGAGCATTTTATCAACAGCAGATTTCAGAGATTCTTTGGTTGTGTATTTCTCTAGAGAAGATACCAACTCCACTTTATGGCTGAAGTTGATAACGCCAATGCGAGTTTTAGCGTGGTTGGCCGAAACCTCGTCAATGACTGTTTTCATAAATGTTTTGGTACTGATGAAGTTGTCTGGTCCGACACTTTCTGAACTGTCAATGACAAATATAAGTTCCAGTGGTGTTATTCTACATCTGGTACCGCAACCTGGAAGAAGAACCATTTCAGATATTTTGTGAGAAACCACCTTCCAATTATATAAATGAATTGAACTCAAATAACAGATTTACAGTCACACAAACATGAAGAGGAGATATCCATTCAAGCAACATAAATTCAGTTTTAGAGCTATTTTTTTTTTTCCCATACTGGAATGCTTACCACATATCTCATTGATAAGTCTTATGACCTCTTCTCTCTGAAAAAAATAAAAAAAGTATTAATTAATCCGCTGTGTGTTTTAAGAATGCTGAAATGGTCAACTTATTTACCTACACCAATGCAGGGAATACAGTGCTCCTATATCAGCCTTGTTTAATATCACAAAATCTATAAACACATTCCAAAATAAATTTCTAACATTTAAATTAATTCATATACATACTTACTGAAAGACCCGGTTCACCTTTTGTTCCCCAAGCTCCCTGAAAATGTGTAGAGTGAGATAGTTACCAAAATCCAAGTTCATCACTTTTTTGCTGTGTAAAATGAAGTAATGTACAATGTCTTTTACCTTTGGTCCTGGAGGTCCTGGGTCTCCCATCTCTCCTTTGGCACCTTTTCTTCCTGGATCACCTTTATCTCCGTAGTCTCCCTAATTTAAAGCAGTCACATTAAACCCAATCCACAACTTCAGTTTTGTTGGTAGTAAGAGCTGGAATTATAGCTCAACTAGTTTTTAAGATTAAATTTCTGAGCTGAGCTTTATCCTGTGGCTGATTTACTTAAGCAGAGCATCTTAGAGAAAGAAAGTACTGTCAACATAAATACCTTCAAGAAATTTTTATCAGTAAAGAGTGAAGATAAATTTATGCTGATTATGAAATTATATAATTTTTAGTCTTCTTTGATTTTCTTGAATTCTAAACTGGCCCATGTTAATGCAAATCTATGGAGAGACTTAACTGCTTGAAATATGCCAACATATTGAAACTCACATCAGCTTTGTGCAGAACCCACATGAAATACTGTGAGTTTGCCCAGAAAAGAGATACCTGGATTGTTACATACATTGGAAAATACATAGTTACGTCATTAGAAACAAATTCTTCATTTTTTTAAATTTGAGTGAATAGATGTGAAGAAGAGAAGATCTGAACCCCTAGAAGAGAAGGTGTTCAACCTTACTGCATTTCAGCTACCGCAGGTATGAAATACACTACGGAAAGGAGTCTGGATCTTAATTAGAAATGTCTTCAAAGAGATGATTGTGCACGACAGTTTTTTTTTTTTTCTTCTCTCTGGGATTTACTGATCACCTAATATTTCATGTGAAATTTCAGTTCTGTGAAGGGAATGCCCATTTCAATATTGTTACTCATTGCTACCCAGACAATGGAATCATTTAGATACCATTCCCTGTTAGAGCATTTGCCAGTATGATTGCTATCAATTCTGTGGAACCCTTTTGACTCCCTGAGTCTTATTCTGATCTTATTCAAACCTGAAAATTGCATAGCTCCTCCACAGTGTTAAGGAAATCTCCACTACGTAAGCTCTTGGAAAACACTTGCTGGTCTATTTTCACAAAATCATAATATCCAGCTAATAGTACTACTTTGCATTATTTGTCTGTGAATTCTATCTAACCTCATCAAAATTAATGTCAGCACAAGAAACAGCAAATGCAATCTACTGATGCTAGATGATGGTGATGCTAGTATTCTCATGCACACAAATATGCTAAAAACAGATCTGTTTGGTTTTTGATACATTCAGTAGAAAATAGGTAAATAAAATTCCTACTGAACTAAACTTTTTTTTGTGACAAGTCTGCTTTTTTAATAACAAACAGCAAAATTGAGAATTTGGAGAGATTTTTGGTCAAAGCCTGGCAAATAAACAGACATTTTGATTTTATAATAGCTAAAAACTATATGAATATAGCAGAATGCATGTTTTTACTAGTATTTCCTCCTGCTAACAGGTAAGAGCTCGTTCCATATATTACTTCAGAGCCTGATCTTAGTGATGGTTAAGATTTTCACAGATTCCAAAGCTGACAATAAGTGGTAAGCACTTGTCTTGCCAACTGTATGAGGCAGTTTTTTGCTTTTTTGCTTTGCTTTTTATCTATCTTCAAAGATCTGTCACATTAAATCAACAATAAAGAAAATAAAACCTTTCTTTCCTTATTGCAAGGATTTACCTTTGGTCCAGGAATGCCAACTCCTATTGACCCCTTTGGCCCATGTAAACCTGGATTTCCTTTTTCTCCCTAAACAGAATATGAAAAGTAAGTTTAATGAAAAATAAAGGTAGAATCCATGCTGTGTCTATTCAGTTTATGACATCCTGCATCATACAGAAAGCCAGATACTTGTATTAGGAAATGAAACGTGTAATTTTCAACATAGAATTGCTCTGAATCTGAAGAAATGAAGAAATAAACAATTGAGTATGAATCACAATGTACTTTGATAAAGTATACAATGAAGACTACGTTCCTGTTTAATTAAACACAATATTGACGTTACACTGACATGAATGAAAGACAGAAGTAGTGAGTTTCACACAATGAGGTTCAGTTATTCATCCAGTCTACAAGTGGAAATACAAAGTCCAACTCAAAGGTTCTCTAGGCACACACACCTAGGATCTCTTCAGGATTGACTTAATTTTTCTGATTTTAAGTAAATGAGGTCTCTGTTTTTCACAATGTGGAGAGAACACATTTCTGCTGAGACTTCAGATGACAGGATCAATCTGGCTACAAAGTGCAAATTTGTTTTGAAAGGATTGTTCTGTATGTCCTGCTGTGCAAACAGAGACTTGAAAAGCATGTTCACAGTAGTAGGATGAGGACATAGCACACTGAAAACCACAGCTGTCATAAAATAAGTACAGAAAATCCTTCACAGCATGTGGGTTCCAGAAACTGTTCTGTTCTCTTTAACAGGGTAAATAATCTTTTCAGATAAAATACTGTATACGTTTTAAGCACAGTTAGAGACATTTAGATTCCCTGATACAAAAAAACTTCCTCAAAATTCACATTTGTAGCATAACAGCAATGCCCTGTGCAAATATTAGAAACAGCTCTAGGGAATATCAGTGAGATCACCTATTGCCTGCAGTAAACCTAGCTTAGGCATATCTGCATAGACCAGTACAAGTCTAGTGAGTTATATTTTTCAGTCAAGAGCTCAGACTGTCTCACACATCCCATACTCCTACTAGGATAGGTAAAGTAGCTGAAGTGGCTATTCTGCTCATAGTGGACAGAGAAATACACAATTTTCAAGACTCCAGTCTTCACAGTAGGTATACTAGTGCTTTTGGTGAACTGGTGGACTGATCATTTCTGCTGGAGTGGATAAGAGAATCACAGATTTCTTCAGGTGGAGAAGCAGCTACGTGATGCACAACCAAGTCAGACAATTTCTCTTCCCATGATTGGCTCTCTTGAGCTGAAAGTTCACATGGAGTCACAGTGAGATGCACCTTCCTATAAGAGGCAGTATACTAGGAGTCAAAGTCAGTGGGTGATTTTTTTTTCCTGTTCAAATCCCAGATTTCACCGAGAACCTGCTGAAATGGGAGCCTCTGACTGCACACAGGTGAGCTGTGGTTTTGCCCTGTACTAGGCAAAGGCACCTACCACACTGCAACACACCTTCACCAAAGGCACTGCCTGAAGAGCCCTGCCCTGTGGGAGCCTCTCAGATCCACTAGACCCAACACAGGGAGCTCAAAACCTCTGCTCCTTGTCAGGACTACATACCACTACCCTGCTAATCATTAACTTCTTGCCTCTGGAAAAAGAACAACTCTCCCATTTCCGCACTCCACAATTTCTTACAGCTAGAAAGAACAGGCACTGTTAAGTAGACGTTGGATACTGGAAAAGAAACTGCAGCAATGCACTAGGAAAAACCTAATGCACTAGGAAAAATAATGGGTTTTCCTACAAATAGGAAATATTAATAAGGCAGTGGAATGCACAAAGGAGTTTATTGGCATTCTTAAATGCTCAGTGAGTATTTAATTAACTTAAAGCTACTTTTCAGCAGGATTGTACTTCACAGGTCTTCTATATAGGTTATTAATGCAAATGACTTTTAAACACAGTGAAGTAGCATGCCAGCCTGTTTCAATGCTTGCTGTCCAGCACTGGGAAAGACTGCTCTTCCTAATCAGTCATGATAGAACTGCCTGATTAACTTCTTTACAGATTTGTAGAGCACAAACACATGAACCAGAATTAGAATCTGCTTTGTATTCCAGTAGTCTGTCATTAACAGTAAATGTCAGATCTAAGAAAACTATAGATTTATTGAAGTCCTTTGACAGTTTGCCAGTTAGGATGGCATTTAGGCAACAAAATCGAAAGAGACCTACTTTTCTAAAAAAATCAAGCCTATGCAGCTGACATTAATCACAGACACACGTGAATTTTATCCTTCAAATGTCAACTGCAGAACCAAATCCTGCTTCCTCTACTTGTGTAATTGATCATCAACAGAAAGGATTTGTAATAGATACCATAAGAAAATATTTAGTAACTAAGCAAGAAGTATATTGCATAAATTTTTAATTATTTGTCATTATAACAGCTCAGTGCATGTACAAAGTTAAACTCAAAATTGACCACCAGTCTTATCCTAAAAATTAAAGCAGTATTCATCTAAAGAAGGACCCATAAATCCTTGACCATAATATCCTGGTAGATCACTGATCAATAAGTAGACTTTTATGTTAAAATGCCATTCTCAGAGTGCAGACCTGAGAATGTCTAGACTGTGGTTTTGAAAGGAAACCAAGCACACACACAAAAAAAGACCAATGGATGCTGATATTAAAGTAATTAACGTAACCCATCTCATTTTTGACATTCCATTCTTACCGTTTGCCCACAGAACTCCATGTATATCTAAGAATACACTTGGAGTAATATTGATAGTTCAAAACTGAGGAGTATAGTAGCTTTAAGCTGATGAAGAACAGCCATAAAATATGAAGCTTGTGATGTTTGTGAGGAGACAAAAAGACAGATGTAAGAGATTGACGTTCAACAAGCGAGGAATGGAGGGAACGGGTATTGATAGATATTATTCATAGCAGTGCCATTACTACCATCCAAACCTCTGTGTGTCTGCATATCTGCGTATCTACCTATTACCCACTAAAAATATTTTGACTTTTATTTTTCTTCAGGAAGAGAAAAAATACGCAGTGATCAATATACCTATTCCTGCATTAAACTGAGTCATGAAATGTTTCTGCTCAGAATGGGAATTGTGCTTTTATAACTAACCTCCATAACTATGAAATTAACAAAGAAATATTCCAAGTATTAGATTCTGGGAACACAAGAAAAATGTCTATTAAAGCCAGGCAGAAACAGTTTTCCTATACTATAAAGCACATAGAGATGGCAGAAACATTTCTGCTTTCTTCAAGAATAGTGCAAATAGGCTTCTGAAATTCAGTAAAGGATGGAAGAAATTACCTACATTATTGCATTAGAATACCTATTATCTTTATGGACACTGATAATCATTAAAATAGAAGAAAGGTGCAGATAGATCAAAACCAAAGTTTCAGACAGTCAGATAACTCTAACCACAGACAGTTCTTTGTCTAGGAGTCTTGAAATGTGATAAATCAGAATCTGTTGAAGAGAGTTATATAATAATGAGAAAAGATGAGAAAAGGGAGAATGTGGTAAAGTATGTTCTTATAAAACACTTCACAGTGAAGAAGGAAAGTGCTCTCTGCTTGTATAAAAAGGAAATGATTAACATTATTATGGAAGACATTGAAGCTGGAGTTAGAGTAAGTACTGATGAGAAAAAAGTCAGGAATAATGCTTTCCTGGTTAAGCTTGCATGAAATTCCACCCTGAATAAAAGAAAGATTATCCTATGAAACATTTGGTAGCAACATAAACTTATTTATTCATTTATTTATTTAAGCCCATCACTATTTTGCAATGAAAACCAATTTTGCCAACAAATTCCATGGTGGCTTTAGTTTCTACAGCCCAGTGTGGTATGCGGTATAGTGAGACATCCGTCTTAACCCAACTGAAATAGTGCACTGCTTATCAAATTACTGGTGATTTAAAACTTTAGAGTTGCAGAGTGGAGCTCAACTCCTGATCCAGGGAAATATTCGATCACATGCTCAACTTTAAACATTGATTTCAGAGAAATAGGAGAAACATTTTTTTTTCTCCACTAGAGCCTTCAGTTTTAGCAGTTTGTTTCCACACATTTATGACGAGGCATTTCATTAAATTTTAACAGTGAGAATGTGTTACCATGTTTGCCTTTCTCCTTGTAAGGAGGCATGTTTTGATATGACTGGAACTAGGCTAGTAATGACGTGAGTAAGAATACGTTGGACATTGGCTTATTTCTTTTATGTTCTTATAGTTACGTGTTGTTTGTCTTGTTCTGGATAAATACAGTAGCTCTCTGTTACTGTCTTTACATAAGGGCCTCAAAAGCAAACTCCAGATGTTTTCCTTGGACAGTGCTCTAACAAGTCCATGAAATGTGACAAGGAGGAGAGAGGTTAAATATATCTGTAGCAATAAGAATAATAGGAGAGCAGTCAGGTGTCAACGGTAATGAAAGTCAACAGCTAAAGTAAATTTTACATACTTTATGAATGATTTACAAAGAATATTTGCAAGAGTTCAGTGACTCAGTGGCAAACAGAATATACAGAGGAAGAAAAAATAAAAAGATGAATCTTCCTAGCAAAGAGATATAAAAAGAAACTGGAAACATACTATATTAAACTGGATTACCTTATCTCCCTGTATGCTGATGCCAGGAGGACCAGGGGGACCAGGCATTCCGTTCTGTCCCATAACACCCTATTAGAGTCAGTGTGACAAAAAAATGAAGGATTAGGAGATAAATTCTATTTCTGATAACACTAAAGAAGTCATTTCAAATTCACTGCAAGGAGAAGCAAAACCTTTTTGAAGACTCTACTTCCGATCCTTCTGTCGCTTATGGTTTTCACACGGTAGATTTCAGTAGTTATACTTAGCAAACTCTCAGGAAAGTAAAGGAACAATTAAGCAGAAAACAATTAAAGAACAAAATAAGCCCATGAAACAGTGTGATGATTTTCCCATTCCTTTCCTGGGTAGAAACCAACAGAAGCCAACTTTATCCAACTGCTCTGTGCAATCACTACACACAGAGACAAGCAGTAGAGCAATAAAGCTAGACACGCTAGCTCTTACACACTGCATAGGCGTGTATTTCAAGCCACGGTCTCTGGGAGCATCACTCGTTCAGAAAATCTTAAGTGGCAACAGCCAAAGCAACACCTGCTGATTTTTGTGGCTACAGTAGAAAACAGGTAAAGTCTTCCTATGGATCCATAGACAAAATTTTGCCACACACTTTCACAGAATCTCTCGTAAAAACTACCGTTAAGCTACATTTATATCAGCAGGGGTTCACACTGTTTACATTTTCCTTGGACAATGTTTACATTGTTCTAAAAATCTTATCTCGAGAACTGGATGATACAAGATGGTCCTCAGCCCTGAAAACAAAATATCATTTTCACATAGAGAATATATTTTTCATTCTTTAAGGCTTTGGGCTGAGCACTATATATTGTCACACATTTTGTTGGCTTTGAGACCCAGCCTAAACCGATTCTTACCAAAATTACTCTTTCTAAACTGACTGGCTATATGATTTACTGAGGTACTGAAATTGCTATAGCTTTCACAAAGCAATGCAAAGTCATATGTACATCCTGAGAAAACTTTCATGCCCTATTGTTCACTGTATTTCTGTATCAGGTTGATAATAACATTTCTCTATTCAGACGCCTATTTATTCAAAACAGCCGTGGAGACTTCTGTTATTGTATCTGATAAAGAAATTACAGAAACAGTTACAAAGACATACATGTTTTAACTTAAGTAAAAGTGGAGAAATATATATAGAAATCCCATGTTTTCTCCATTGACTTTGTAAAAATAATGAATGGATACATTCATGATACAGAAATATGGGCATGAACTGAGTTATCTTTCTTAGCAGCAGTTTTTTCCTTTTTGAATTATCATTCATTTTAGTGGAGGAAATTAAAGTTTGTCCAGATGTTGCATGCTGGCTCCTTATAGAATTAATGTTTTGGCTTTATGTTTCTTTCCTAATGGTTTTACAAATGAAGCCAACAGGATTCAATTTCAGTGAGCAAAAAAAGCAAACATAAAATCCAAATTTAACATATTTTCACCCACAGAAGAATATCTTGGAAATATAAGATGCAAAAGGAATAAATGTGTCATTTAACTCAATTATTAGTTCTGTGTAATCTAAAGCTGTGATCTCATAAATTTTAGCTGCAAATGCAGATTTCAGGCAGTACTCCTTCCTAACCCAGGCAGCAGAAATGTATAGTCAATCCCCATGCTTTAAAGCTTGATTTCTCCTGCAGTTGCACCAACATGAATCAGTAACTGAAGGAGCTATTCTGGTGTCAGAGAGATTAGAGAGTCTGGCAGCCAGCATTACAACAAAGTAGGAAACTTCAAGATGATGTAGTACCAACCTTAGGACCAACCACTCCGATTCCCATCAGTCCTGGGGGCCCACGATAGCCTTTCAGTCCACGTTCTCCCTGAAAGCAGTCATAATAACATCAGTAATTTACCACTTACTAACTAGTACACTTTTCATACACTCAAAAAGCAGTTGGTCAAACAACCAAGCAAAAATAAAAGAAAGCAAATAAATGCTACAGACATTTGCTTTATAGGTTAAAAAAAAGAGGTCAATTTATACTTTTTTTTCTCAGTTAACAGTGAGGAAAAAAACAGAAGGGCTCATCCCCTAATAAGCTAGCAAACCCAGGGTGGCAGCTGGCAGGCCAGTGGGAATGTGAGCAGTTCTGAGTACCATGCTGCCCTGCCTGCTGCAGACAAGCTCAGTGGAAGGAGATGGGGGCCAGAGCACGTTGCTGGTAGGGGCAAGGCACAGGGACATGAAAGGCAGCTTTTTCCCCACAGTCTGTAACAGTACAAATGAATAGGCACATATCCAGCACATTTTCATTAGAAAACTCTCATCTCTTCAAAAAGAAAAACAAACAACTGTTAAGATACAGGCACAGAAAATTCTGAACCAAGTTTAGCAAATGCTCTTAAATTATATCTGTGCAGACAAATGCAAAAGGTAGAAATGTTCTGATAAGCTATCACTCATCCAATATACTAACAACAGTGTCATGATGGTATCTCTTACAAAACAGATGGTATCTCTTGATAAAATAAAACTTTTCTTTGATGAAAGTCTTCATTCTATTTGCTTTCACACTAGGAAAAGCACTTCAAATTGATATGCCTGCAGAGGGAGCAGTCCAGCCAGAAGAAAACTGCGTGTACACATCACACTGATCACACATGACACTTCATTTGTGATAGGTGAAAAAAAAGAACATACTGTACTGATTAAAAAGGAAGGAAACGAGTACAGAACCTCTTACTGACTTCTTTTACTTTCCATGAACATTTGTGCAGTTTTCAGATCTTACTGACTGCTTTTTAGGTTAAATGCTTGAAATTCAATCTCCAGTGACAGATCACACCAATCTGTGTGTTTTGTATATGGCTATGAAACTCCCATGCTAAGTTCTGGGATGTGCTATTTATGTTAATACGTTAAGGCCTTAGCTCCATTTTGATGGATTTGATGGATTTGATTTTGGAGAGGCGGTAAACCTGAATCCAAAGACCAAGGCTTAGATTAAGTTTATAATGCTTTCCTTCTTGATGTAATATTTGGCTACTGGATTGATTTTCAGTTCCTCTTTCTTCCAAAGCACTGGACGATGGCTAGCTTGAGCCAACATGTAGGCATGGTACACGGCACTCTTGGCTTCAAATTGATGTGTCAAGCTCGGAGTCTGAGGGTTATGCTGTTTGCCAGATTAGTCAGGAGAGAATTTCTCCCTCAGATTTGATCAAAGAGGAGGGTTGGTTTGTTGGTTTGGTCTGGTTTGGAAAAGGGAGCTGAAGAGAGGGCTATTTCTTTTTCTTCTTTTTTTTTTTTTGGATGCGAGGTGTTCCTCCTCTGATGATCTGACACTTTTCTATCACACCTTCCCTGCTAATTCAAGAACAAAGACACTGGCAGTGTCCTTGACATTTTATTTTGTTTTGTGGCAGTTTCTATCTGTAAACATTTAAAGATTACAAACCTAAGCACTTAAAGATTGTAGCACTTAAATCTGACACACAATGCTGGCAGATGTCCCTCTATGGTGAGAGGAATGGTAGATATTCCTGATCTTTTAAAACCTGTGTGGTTTATCAGTTCCTCCTGCAAAGCTTTCCCCACCATTCGCTTGAGATTGTTGTATTACTAGCGAATAGTATGAGATTAGGCAAATGTAGCCACTTTCCTTTTAAATTTCATCTGTTATCGAGACAAATTATTTCTCAGTGTCCGTGTATGAAACAATCCTAAGCAGATGAATCAAAGAGGAGCCAAAGTTTTCCCTTTCTCAAGCTTCTGAAACCTGCCAGATGTGTGTCAAAGCTATGAGGAAGTTATACTGACAATGCTTTGCAATACACACTGTTTTTAAGAGATTCTGGGCTGCTGTGGACAAGGAAGCAATCAGTAAGCCATTGTGAAGGGAAGGTACTGAGCAAAATAAACAATTTTGCTGCAGTTGCAACCTACTCTTAAATCAGCCCTGACAAAAAAAAAAGCACAAGGATGTCTTGAAGTTTTGTCTCTCTTTCTCCCACAAGTAATACATTCTTACATGGGGTCAATGCAGGTGAAGGATCAAATTTTAGCCTCACATGCTTAGTTAATACCAGATGCCTCACTGAAAAGCTCTTTTGTAGAGCTTTATAGAAATTATCAGTTTTTGTATTTCTTGGCTTAGAGAAAAAGACTTTCATTTTGCTTTATAAGTTGCAAAAGGGAGCAGGCTTTTTTTCCTAAGGTGTGACACTAAGCTGTTCTCCAGGGAATTCATTTCAAAAAGAATTAGTGCTGCTCTCTGATGAGCTCTAATTTATTTCCTGCACTGTTCTTGTAGACAAGCTAAGTCACCATCGGTGAACTAGAAAAACACCACAGAAACAAGAAATAAAAAGCTGAGTCAAGACTACTAAGACACTAAGCCATGTGGTGCAGTTAATACAGCAGAAGGAAGGGATGCCATAGAAAGGGACCTGGACAAACTAGAGTTGTGGATACATGTGAACATATTGAGATTCAATAAGACCATGTGCCAGGTGTTGCAAGATGTTGAGTCGGGGTAATCCCTGATATATGCACAGACTGGGAGAAGAACTCACTGAGAGCAGCCCTGATGAGAAAAGACCTGGGGGTCCTGGGGGATTAAAAGCTTGACATGAGCTAACAGTGTGCCTGCAGCCCAGAAAGCCAGCAGTGTCCTGGGCTGCAGCAAAAGAGGGAAGGCCAGCAGGGGCAGGGAGGTGACTATTCCCCTCTACTTTGTCCTTATGAGGATTCACCTGGAGTACTATGGCCAGGCCTGGGCCCCCCAGCACAAGAAAAAGATGGAGCTGTCAGAGAGGGTCCAAAGAAGGACCACAAAGATGATTAGAGGGATGGAGCACCTCTCTTATGAAGAAAGGCTGAAGGATCTGGCCTTGTTCAGCCTGGAGAGGAGAAGGCACCAGGAAGATCTCATTACGGCCTTCCAGTACTTAAAGAGAGCTTATAAACAGGAGGCAGACTGTCTTTTTACACAGTCTGATGGTGATAGGACAAGGGGAACTAGTTTTAAACTAAAAGAGGGGAGATTTAGATCAGATGTTAGCAAGCAACTTTTTACTCAGAAAGTGCGGAACAGGTAGCCCAGAGAAGCTGTGGGTGCCCCATCCCTGGAGGTTTTCAAGGTCCAGTTGGATGGGGCCATGGGCAGCCTGATCTGTGGGTGGCAATCCTGCCCATGGCAGAGGGATTGAAAACATCTTTAAGACGATCTTTAAGGTCTCTTCCAACTCAAGCCTCTCCATGCTTCTGTGACAATAAAAGTACAGGACTCCAAAACTTATTTCTTATCATTCGATCAAGAAAGCTCATTAAATGACCTAATGCTCACATGAAAAATAAATTTTGGCCTCCAAGGATATGTATCTCATTTACCCTAAGACTTGTATTGGTACTGAAACACATAATAGACACTGCAGCAATCTCGTCAGTGAGAGCTGGTTGATATAAGCATTTAAGAAAAAAAGACCTTGCATCTCTACCTTTCTCATTTTAGTTCAAGTAGAGTTGCCTTAAGCCACAGAAGTTATTAACATTGCAAATGGATCCATCCCAAATGTTCATGCTGTGAGAAGGATTTTAATAATCCTCCTGTTATGTGATTACTGAGAATGAAATTTTCTTTATGCTTGGTGCAGTGCTCTTACTCTTGAATGTCTGTAACCCATCTCCCATTCAGCAATATTGCTTATGTGTATACTTTTTATTTTACTCTGACATTATCTGCCTCTGTTTAAATGCTATAGAAAATAGCGTGCTGCCCAGATTGAATGCATTCCACATGTTCCAATTTTGATTTCATATAAATTTGACCTCTAATCTATAAAATTCCTATCTTACAGTGTGCACATATGTGAGCCTTTTCTGAGAGAGGGAGAACAGAATGTGATTCAGCTGAATGGAACATTCATATGTAATGAGACTCAAAGGAATTTCAAATTGACTAGTGAGTAAATTTATGAATCTCTGTTATGAAATAAATGCTCTTTTCACATTCTGAGATTGTTGGCATTATTATTATTATTGGTTTTTTTTTAACATGTAAAGGATGAGAGACAGCCAGTGATCATCCATTTTATGAACTAATTTCTAGAGGGATTTTCACTGTTCAGGTGAATTATTTTCCCCTGTGAAACATTTGCTTCCAGGAAATTCTGTAGAGATTAAATATTTCAAACTTTGTGTGAACAAACAGAAAGACAAAATAGAAGGGTGAACAACTGTTTGTGTTGTTTCTTTTTTTCACTGTACTTTCCAGTGATATAAAAATTCTCCTTTGGGAAATTCCGCTGCAATTATTGTGGTGGTTTTGTTTCACTTAAAAGCAAGAAAACAAACAAACAAAAACCCTTTTAATTGCATTTTGGATTTGTTTAACTCAAATTTCCTTACATTAAATCCCTATATTCCCAATTAAATTTTGTTTTAAATTTCTTGGTTTTTTAATATTTCAGCCATGGTCATCTTAGTGAGAGATCACCTTGTCTGATTACCTGACATGACCTTCCAATTTATTTTTCTGGAGGAAATACTATTCCCCAGAATTATATATTTAGGAATCAAGGGGGAATTCTAGATGTAAAGTTGTCCCTAGACATTTTGCAGCCTTAAGTTATATTTTTATGTAATAACTGGTTTAATAATCTTCTACAATATTTTAGGGTTTAAATGAAATGTTATTCTGCAGTAACAAGAAAAAATATCTTGTAAGACTGTATTATATCAAGTGTAAAACCTTTATTTGGAAAAAAAACCTCACATAAAATACCTAATTAGTTTAGTGCTATCTGTTTTCTGCAAGTCTATACTGACTGCCACAAATGAAATCATGTTCGTTAGTCTTGGCATGTGCCAGATTCTGTATTACTCCGGGTGGAATGTCTTGTATCAGAAAGTGGTAACTGTGAACAGAAGCACAAATCCCGGTGTTCCGGGTCCCTATCATCAGACTATTGGTAATCCTACAGGTGAATGGCCTTCAGTTTTTCCTTCATTGTGGATTTGTTTTTAAGACATTATTGTTATTGTTTATTTTTGATGGGAACTTTCATGCTCTGAGAACTGAAGTTAAAAGTTCTGTTGGGAAAAAAAAAGGTAATGTTTATTTTGCTTTCTACTACAACATGCTCTGTGTTTCCTATTTCACACGTAATAAGGAAATCATTAATTAAACCACTCTGCAGGACACCATAAAGCAATTTATAATATGATTTTAGCCATAATTTTCTTTTTTCTGAGTTTTTAAAACATAGTAGCTACAATGTGACTTTTTAGACCAATTATACACTGCATGGAGCTTTGTAACACTTCAGCTATTTTGTGTTTTATGATAAAGCAAACAAATAAACTCAGAACTGTTTCAGTGTTGAACTTCTAATCTCTTTATTGTTTCCTTTTGTTTGTGTGTTCATTTTTTGCTATCAAGTTTTTCCTGTAAAGTGTTATTCATTTTCAGGTAAGATCTATAGTCTTCTCTGGGGAATCAACAACTAGGAATTTCAAAAATATATCACTGTTTCACCTGTAATCACTACTTCCCCTTATTTGTTCAGAGTCCTGCCCTTTTCTTTGCCAGAAGAAAGAAAGTGAGTAATTACTAAGCAATATTCTGCCTGCATTGGATTCTGACTTCCATATGGAAATTCCAGCACATAAAAACACTCTGATTTTTGGTTGTATGGAAAATCTGAAGATATAAAGCAAGAACTGGTTTGCATCTAACAAGGTAGAAAAATCTTTTGCAAGCTTTTCTTTGAATCGAAAAGCAAAGCGGGAGATGAAATTTCAGCATTTTGTCATCGTAATGCGCTTTGTGGAGAGATATTTGTCTATACTGTCTACTAGCCAGATAGATGCATGTATAACCATTGCACGTACCTTTGGTCCAGGATCTCCCATACTACTTGGGCCTTCTGGTCCTGGAGGGCCTGCTGGTCCTGGAGGTCCCTGGTACAAGAAGAATATAGCATGTCATTAGTTGTCCTAAAGAAATAGTAGATACGTTCTGCAATAAAGAAGAGAAATTCAGCAGTATTATTAATCTCTCTGTTTCTGTTGTTCTCAAATTTGCAGTATTTCTATTGTGTACTGAGCAACAGCTCAATCCTTCACAACCCCTTCAGCTGCACATCATACTGCTGAAGGCATCCCTACCCTCCCTTTCAGCATTCAGAGGACAGATGTCTTTGCTCTATCAAAGCTACTTAGACTTAGCTACATAACTGCCATTCATATCTGCTTGTAGTTTACAGAACTGATCTTTACAGGTCATGAGGTAGGCAAAGTTGGCCTAAGAATGGGAAAGACACAAGCTACCACCTGCAGATATTTCAAAGATATGTATTCATATGTCAGGGAGAAACACAGACAGTTTTTCTCACAGCATTTGGAGATAGGAGTCCTGTAATAACCATAATTTAAGGAATACTATTGCTGAGTAAAACTCTTCTTATTGTTTGGTCTCTAATAGAAATGCAGCATGCACACATACATAAACCTAAGTTTTCCATCCTGTAACTGGGTAGAATATAATCAGCAGCTTTAGTTTTATTAATGAATGGCTTGGCCAAGCAGATATTTTCTCCTGAAGAGAAAATAAGGAAGAAAGAAAAAAAAAAAGGAAGAGAGGAAGGAACTCAAAGCAATAATAACATTACATACGTAATGTAATCTTATTACATAATGTGAACACATATGAGCAGCCATGAAGACTTTAATGAAATTACATAAAAACTCTTTCATGATGCTGAAACAAAAGCAGTTCAGTCCATGCCCAGTTCTGACTGTCTGTAGATCTAGTATCCAGGACAGGAAAGGGCTTCATAACAAATCTGAGGTATTTAAAATTGGTGAAGGATGAAAGAGAAGTTTAGTTACACTTAAATGTCTAATATAGAGCATACAAAGCAATTTTTGTTTTTGTATAACACTAAGTACAGAATGTAATTATAAGCAATAAACAGTAAAGAATTAAACTTATACTTACAGCTTCACCTTTGTGGCCTTCACCTTTTTCTCCACGGGGTCCAGGTAGTCCAGGTGGTCCTGGGTTACCCTAAATACAAAGTAATAAATCAGGCACTGTGCATGTAACCAGATCATTGTAATGTAACACACTTAAAGGCCTCCACCAGGACTTAGAGTCATTTGTGAGAACGCTTTGGCTGTGACCATTCAACCAATTCTTTATCCACTGAATTGTCCACCCTTTAAATCCATCTCTCTCCAATTTAGAGATAGCAGTGTCACATGGGATTGTGTCAAAGTACACGTAGATGTCATTAGTCATCCTTCCACTGTTCCCAGAAGCAGTCACTCCATTGTAGGAAGGCCAACAGATTGGTCAGGTGTGATCTACCCTTAATGAAGCCATGCTGGCTATCTCACATCACCTCCTCTTTTTGCATGTGCCTTAACATATCTGCTCCATTATCTTCCCAGGCACAAACATGAAGCTTACTGGCCTGCCGTTTGTCAACTCTTCCTTTCTCTCTTTCTTTAGAATGGAAGTGATGTTTCTCTTTTTCCAGTCACCAGGGATTTTACCTGACAGCCATGACTTTCTAAATATGATGGAGAATGGTTTGGCAACCACATCAGCCAGTTTCTTCAGGACCCTGGGATGCATGTCATCCAACCCCATAGACTTACACATGTTGTCTCATAGGGTGGTCTCTGACTTGCTCTTCTCTTAAAGTGGAAGGGATTTTGTTCCCCTAGCCCCCACCTAGAGGTTCAGGTACATGATAAATGTGGAAGGCCTGACTGCCACCAAGGCAAAAAACTTGAGTACCTCAGTACCTCAGTCTTCTCCATGTTCATTAAGGCCAGTTCTTTATTCTCATTTATCACAAAATAAAACTTAAAACTATAAAGTATCTCTCAAGGTACATTGGCAGTTTGCACTAAAGTTGTTCCTATGTGACTTCCGAAACAATTGGAATTCCTTGTTAATACTTGTAAGTCACACATTCACCCCACATCTAAGCATGGCACGCATACAGCCACACAGGGGACACTGCACATCCCCTCACACAGTACTAGAGTGCCAAGAAAGGAAAACGGACTCTACTATAGATTGATGGAAGGTTAGTTCATAGAATCATAGAAACTTAGAATCATTAAGTTTGGAAAAGACCACTAAGATCATCATCTAGTCCAAGTGACAACTTATCACCACCATGCCTGCTAAACCATCAGCTAAACCACATGTCCCTCAGTGCCAAATTTACATACTTCTTGAATGCCTCTGGGGATGATGATTCCACCACTTCCCTGGGCAGCCTGTTCCAATGCCTCACCAGTCTTTCTGAGAAGAAATTTTTCCTAATATCCAATTTGAACCTCCACTGGCACAACTTAAGGCCACTACCCCTCATCCTACCACCTTGGAGAAGAGATCAACTCTCACCTTGCTTCAACCTCCTTCCAGTTAGCTGTTGGAGAGTAATTAAGTTTTTCCCTGAGCCTCCTCTTCCCCATACAATCCCACTGCCCTCAGTTGCTCCATGTAAGACTTGTGTTCCAGACCCTTCAATACCTTCACTCCCCTTCTCTGGACACACCCCAGGGCCTCAATTAAAATAATAAAATATGAGTTCATCTCTATTTTTATTTTCAATTCCAGCATAGTAAAAAACCTGCCAAACAGATTTTCATTTAATTTTAGCAAACCACTGTAAACACCAAACACACATTAACACAATCTCTTCTTTAATAACTGGGGTTCTGTTAGGTAGTTAGATTTGCCATTAGTAACATAACATAAATCATAAATCTACTTCCAAATCTGCTATAAGAGATAGCTCTTTAGCCCAAATTATGCAGTTGTTTTTGTGTTGTTTTACTTTTAAAGTCTGCATCAGAAATACAATAGAGATGGCTACAATATAGCATGTCTACAATTACTGCTTCTCACAGCACAATTTTGTGGTATCTGGATAATACAATCCCAGTGACTCAAGGTGAGTCAGTGTACTTGAACAAGGCAGGTGACGTTGTCACGGATGACATACTGAATTAATTCACTGACACTACTTGTTTTAAAGTTATTTCCTGAAGGAGTACTGTAGAGACAGTTACTCTGTTGCTCCTAAAAATAAATGAAAAGAGAAAGGAATATAGACATAAATGTGCCCATAGCTTTCACTTTCGTAGACATCACCGGGTATAGAAATGTTGCTCAGGCAGTTTCTACACTTTCACAGGAGCTTTGTGCATGTCTCAGATTTGCTTTCCAACTTTGTCTCAAAATTCCTACCTGTGGACCCGGTTTTGAATCTCCAGGACGTCCATCCTCTCCTGGTGGCCCAGTACGTCCTGGATCTCCCTATTTAAAAAGAAATAAAACCAAAGACATTTTCATTATTTTCATTATTAATATTTGAGGTTTTACAGGAAAGAACAAGTATTCCATTCCTTATGACACTGACACGACAATTGCTGAGCTAGGTAGTATGAAATCAGTACTTCAACAGGAAGTTACTACTAGCACAAGTTAGCACAGGCTGGTGTAAGGCTGATGTAACCTTGTTCCTGCCAGAGCACAGTGATGAAATTAAAATTAAGAAGAAATTAAAAGTGATGGCAAAGACAGGGGATATTTAGAAAGGCTAAATATGCAATTGCATATGGCACAGCATTTCAAAGTTGCAAACTCCACAGGCTGAATTTTATGAAGACCCAGGAAGAAACTTGAGTTTTTCTTCAGATATTACCCAGGGTAATTTTAGCCCTGCCAGTGACTTTCCTGGAAAGCAAAGAGGCTTAGATTTCACTTTTCTCATGCTAACTCTTGGACTTTGTCTGATGTTCAATTTATGACAACAGATTTTTTACTTTACTTTAAGCATCATGAAAAGAAAACTTCAGTTTCCAGTGAAACTTTTGCTATTTTTTAAAAGTACTGAGAAAGTCAGTGTTTCAGGACATTCACTGGGGAATGCAGATCAAAGGTTCTGCCAAAACCATGTAGTAACTGCAACCATGAGAAAGGAATCTGAAGTAAAAACTGCTATCTAATGTTACTGTCTCCATATTAGTAACAGCATAATGGCTGTCTAGGGAAATGAACATCTAATCCCCAAACGTGGGTGTAGCTCAGAACAAATAAATTTCCAAATACACAACCACAGCTGTTCAGGAGTTAGATGTAGATCTACTATTACATTAAATACTTAGAGATGTACTAAGAAGACCTCAGACCATGACAACTCCTGGGACTGCAAAGTATGCTATTTCCCTCGCCTAATAAATTTATGCCTGGCTTCACTACTTCAGATACCAGGATATTCCAAGAACATGAACGCTAGCAAAACATTGTATTTTCCACAATGAAGAGAGAATACAGACCTGTACAGTCTGTTATATTTTTGAGCAGTTGGCAGAAACACAAAAGAATTTTGTTTAAACAAAAAAATTATTATGGAACTAAATCAGCAAAGATTTTTATATATTCTAAAAACCAACTTGCACTTTATAAATACTCAAACTACTTATACTGATGTACTAGTTTCTGCACATAAAAGCCTGATATAAAATCTAGTAAAGTCTGAAAACTCCTACAGGCTCCAGTGAATTTTTATTGTGGCTCTTCTGCTATGAAGGTGCAATGAACTGTACCAAACTGATCAAATTAGAGTGGAAAGGGCAGTAAAATCTACAAAGTTATTATTTTCAGCAAGACTGTCATACAAATGACTTACTGGTCTATTAAAAAATATCACATTAATGAAGAAAATGGCACTATGTCCAGAAGGCTGAC
Source organism: Lagopus leucura (assembly GCF_019238085.1). Taxonomy (NCBI): domain Eukaryota; kingdom Metazoa; phylum Chordata; class Aves; order Galliformes; family Phasianidae; genus Lagopus; species Lagopus leucura. The sequence continues at coordinate 26,580,904 of NW_024962334.1, read as the reverse complement.
AGGTGTTACAGCATGTCACTCATATTTTCTTTACATAAAGTTTTGCAAATTATTATGACTTTAATCTAAAATAAGAGCTACGAGCAGCTCACACTCCTTTCTTTCTTCTCAGTAGTTGCATTTTTACTACAGCTGTACCTTGATCTTGTTCTGTCTTTCCTACCTCATCTGTACACAAACCAGCTCAAACCACAACCTAGCCCTCTGTGATGTCCTGTTGCCAGGCTGTTAAGTACACTGAATATACAATACCTACGTGTGCATGTGTGTAGGTGCAAATATATACTGAAGGGAGAAGAAAACTGGGGATGAAATGTCTTCAGAGTCACTGAATTTGTGATTACTATACCAAAGCTGAAGAGTATCAATTAATGCTGAACTTATTATTATAAAAACAGCCACTATTTTATTTATAAAATAAAAATGGGAATTTATGAATATTCAAATGTTTTCAAAACCTTCAAAGTTAGTTTTACTGTTGATAAATCAGCATATTTTCCTCAGAAGGACAAGTCCCATCCAATTCAAGTACATTTTTTCTGTAGATAAAATGAAGGGGATATAGCTCTAGTTATCTGGTATATAGTCTTTCATTTAAAGCACTGCACACAGTCCAGTTATTCTCTTGAAAATGACATGCAAAGATACACACAGAAACATTCACTTCCAAAATGTCTTCTAGTTCAGCATATAACTCGTGGAAGTACACAAAGACACCTTCCTGCAGGGGCTCACTGCTGTATTCAAGAAATCTTTAGACTTTCCAAGAAAAAAATGCTTAAGAAAATGAGAAATAAGAGGAGATGAAAGTGATTAATTTAAAAGTAGGGACCAATACTTTTTTTTTTTATAAATGGCTTTAAGAAGCAATAACACCCACTAAGCCCAATACCATGTTAAATGGCCACAAAACACTATGTTACTTTTTGGTGCTTCTCAGTACTCTTGACCTCTAAAATGCACTCAGCTTTATTACTACAAAAAAGAAATTTTAACTTCTTTAATTTACGTTCCTTCACCTTTGACAGAAATGTGCACTAAAAAATATCCAGTCGCTGGTCCCCAGCAGATGCAGACTAGATAATCACCTTTGGTCCAGGAGGCCCCCGAACAGATGATCCAGCAACACCAGGTGGCCCTCTCTCTCCTGGTTCACCCTATTATAAAATAGCATAATTCTCATTTAAACAGTATAATTTTCTGCACAAGTAACAATTTTTTAAAAATATTTTCAAAACTTTATGTTATAAAAACATCTATAAAACTTTACATAAAAATTGACAATATTTGGGAAAAAAACATAAATCAACTTACAGCTCTCATGGAAGGTGGTCCAATTTTCAAGTTTTAAATGACTATTGGTTTAACTTCATATTTAATTTTTTAAAATAGTAATTAATTTTTTGTGCCTGGCATACTAAGCCAGAATAATAACCAGAATGCTGGTATTTTTTCAATTTACTTACCATTATACTTAATGCACACAAAATACTCTGATAGAAAGCTAATGTTTCCAAGACAAAATTTGCACAATGTTTATTATTAGAATTACTCTGGCAATTTTAATTCAGCTTCCCAGTGCTCAAGCACAACTATAAAGTTTATAATTACATTTTCCTGTTCTTTCTCCTCTCAGGACTCTCATGTCATTTAGTACAAACAGAACAAACGATAGGATTGTTTTGGCTTTTTAAAGCAAGGTACACTTGAGAAATTTATATGTTAAATATATCCTATGAATTTTTGTATGAAATACAAAGTGAAGGGTTGCTCTGAAAGAAGCTTACTTTTGCTCCAGATATGCCTTTTTCTCCTTTAAGACCCTTCTCTCCATGGGATCCTTTTTCTCCTAGGTCACCCTGAAGAAAGCAAAGCTTTGGTTTAAATTAAAGCAAAATTTCATTCACAGCTGAATGATGCCCATAATTAGAAATTTAGATGCTTCATTCAATCTGAAATCCCATTCAGTTTTTCGAATCTGCTCCAAATGTCTTAAATTTAACTAGATAAGGGATAAAAACGTTTGTTTACTCATAATCTTTCCAATCTTTTAATTTCATATTTAGACATCTAAATAGTCACATCATTTACCTTAGTTCCTTCTCTTTCCATATCAGCATGCTGAGACAGTCATAAAACGTCTTAGGTTCCACATATTATATTAGGTTTAGGAAAATTATATAGGAAAATTTTGATTTTTTTGCATAATATCAACAGAATTAGTGTATTAGAACAACTGCAGGTAATTCAGAAAATGAAAATTAGATTAAAATGAAGTTTAAGCATTCATCTTTGATTTGAGGTCTTGATGGACGTGGTAGTTCAGAGTCTGCTGTTGTTTAGCATCCCTGTGGTCCCGTTTCTGCAAGACATCTTTCCACTGGCATAAAACTGCCAGAACATCTCTGTGCCCACTGTTCACAGCAGACATCAAACTGTTCTTTGCATTGTCCTGAGTACACAAGTTAGTTGCTCAGTGCTAACATTTTAAGTTATAACGAATTATGACAATGAAGGTGATTATATCAAGATGATCATGGGAATAATGAATGTGAAAGAAAAATTCAGCATCGTCAAGGACAAAAGCTAAATGTAACTTTAACTCAACCTTTAATCTCAATTCAGTTGTATCTTCCTGATACACCAAGAGCTTCATTTCAAAGAACTTTAATAGTAGGTGATTTCTATTCATTTTTTTTTCCAAAGTAACAACACAAATGCCACATATCTTTCCATAGTGGAATGTTGGTAATTGCACTGCCCTTGCAGCTGAAAAAACATGAAGGTGCATCCTTAATAGGTGTTAACTACAGCTATTTGGACACTTTCTGATTAAAGATTTATAGTTAAAAAATATTACACTGAATAATAGAATCATAGAATGGCCTGGATTGAAAAGGCCTGCTATGTGCAGGGTCACCAACCACTAGACCAGGCTGCCCAGAGCCACATCCAGCCTGGCCTTGTGAGGCACCCACAACCTCCTTGGGCAACCTGTTAACCTGTTCCAGTGCATCACCACCCTCTGTGTGAAAAACTTCCTTCTAATATCTGACCTAAACCTGCCTTATCTTAGTTAAGATAGGACAAGGGGGAAAACCACTATCCACCCTTGTAAACAGTCGTACCCTCTCCTGTTTATACACTCCCTTCAAATATTGGAAGATCACAGTGAGATCTCCCCAGAGTCACATTCAGTTCATCAGTTCAGTATGTTATTAAGGTGCTACCCTTATATAAAGCTGCACAGCAGCAGACTTTGAAGGCCCCTGGATTGTCAGCAGCCATTCAACAACTAGCCAAAGCAATGAGTTTTGCTCACTCAGCACCTTACTCTCTTTCGATGAAGTAAAATTAAAGTCCTCCTCCTTGCTCTAAATTGACTGTATTGGTCACTTTGATTTGCTGCCCTCTAAACTTTTTTCCACCATACTGAATTTATTAACCTTTCTTGTAACATGCCTGAGATTTTCTTAAAGTCTCAGAATTTCCCTTGGAAACAAGGAGCTTTGGTTTTGGATCTCTGTGGCAGTTTAGATACCGTGCTGGAAGACTTCAGCCACAGCTCACAATTCTAGATATTGCAGGCTACATCAATGTAGCCTGATTTCTTTGTGTCAGGAAAAATCTGAACAAACTTTAAGACACAAGACACTATCTGTTGTGAAGACTGTGAAAATTAGTGGAAGTCAACAGCCCATAAAAGGCAGGACTGCTGAAACAGCCGCATATTCAGATGACAGTCACTGTAAACAAAATTTGCTGGAAACATCTCAACTATCACCCTCCTGTACTACACAAATCTATTGGCACATGCTATCCCCCAGGATGAACTGCTCGTTATTAAATATCTGAAAAGTATTGAAGGTTGAGTTTGGTCTTCTTTCATCTAAGGCTTTTATATGCAGGAAAACACATTTTCTTACCCTTTTGCCTGGATCCCCAGGGATTCCCTGAATTCCTTTCTCTCCCGGGACTCCTGGTGGACCTGTATCTCCCTTAGATACGAATAAATAATAGTATCTGCATATATCAATAAATTATTTCATTCTGTAAAATGGTTCTAACAGTGTGTTAGAATGTTAACTCATTAGATACGATATTTTTACTCAGGTAAAGGTTGTTATTCCCAGTAAGTCACATATTCTATAGATCCAAAAAGATAAGTGTTCTGAAGTTCTCTTAAAGCCTACATCTTAAGCCTTGGTTTTGTGTTAAATAAATTTACATTTATTCAGCAAGTAAAAACATGGATGAAATTTGATTGTTATTCTGTGTACAATGCTAACATAATAAAAAAGCAGTTTTCTTGCAAAGTCAAACACTGTGGACTGAAGGATTGCTCAGTCTAAAATGCATGTGTAAACTAATCATTTTTCTTGTGAATTTGTATTATAATCTTTGGTTTATCTGAATATATTGCATTGCATGAGTTGGATGATGCTCACAGACTGGTTTGTTCCATAAATGAAAGTGGGAATTGAAGACTGCCTTGCTTGTTGTATAAACTGGTCTAGGCAATGCTTCTAAGACAGACCTTGCTACAAAGAGTTGAAAATATCTATAGGAACCAGTACTGCCCAGTGCTTCTTCCATGAAAAAAATCACCAAACTCAAAATACCCATGACACTTCACCCAATTTTGGGGGAATTCCTATTTGAAATGGCAAGGTTCTTGTACACAGCTTTTGTAATGGCAGTTGAAGTCAAAGCCGTAAGCGCTTACCATCTTTTCTAACATGAAAGCAGTGTGAGCACCGCCATCAGATAAGACCAAATTGTTTCCAATCACTGTGGAGGAATAGAGGTAGCGGCAGCATTTCTAACAGGCCACAGAGGTATCTCACTTGCTTAGAGAAGATGGGAACAAGCTCTTTCTGTTATGGCTGCAGTAATGGGGCTAGCAGCATGGGAGCCTTAGAAGGACATTTTGATTCTAAAGGGTAAAAATTTGAAATGACAGGAATATCTAGATCTCATAGATTTGATTTGATTTGATTTTAGTTAATTAACAGAAACAAAATCTTCTACTTTATTTATCAGTAACATGGGAAAAAAAAAACAATTCACTGTAAGAAACAGTTGAAAACAGGCTCACTTTTAACCCTCGTTCTCCAACTGCTGGGAGTCCTGGTTCTCCTTTTTGTCCACGTTCACCCTGTTCACCCTAATAACAAAAAAAACTTCTGCTTGTATTACTTAAATAACTTGTTTGCACATAGAAATGGTCAAATTTTCAGTCAAGTCATTTTTGACTGAAATATTCTTTTCTGTTAAAACTCCAGTAACTTGTAGGACTGCATCTATTTTATTCAGCCATGCACTGTGGAAAAAGTCTAAGTAAATAATTCCAACTTCCTTCTTCTTGTTCTAATTCATTTAAGTGCACTGTATTTTCTATTTTATATTCATATATCAAAGACCCTGCTTTCACTGAAAGAAAGACAATTCCATATAAAGAAAAATCAGAACTTCTGTTTAAGAGAAAGTTTTGCCCTTGTGATTCTTTTTTTCCAGCAGTATAAAACTAGTTATTTCTAAAGAAATAGGAATTTAATTTTCCAGTTACGTTTTTCAGATTGGTTTTCACAGTAAAGAAATGTTTTCATATTTAATGTTTCAGAACTGCCTATTTTTCCCTACATTACTATTAAACATTGTTGCTGTGACTGCTACTTATGTGCCACAGTAATGTCCAGATGAACATGACTGTACTTGCTGCTTTTGCTGGAGTGACAACTGATTCTTTTGTAAATCAAGGTGATTAAGAAGCATACATCCACTTCATAATTTATCAGTTCATTCCATTAGCTCTCCTGAATATTTTGCCAAATTCCCTTTTTCCTCTCACGCAGCTCTTACCTCATACTAGACATTGCTAGAGGCTTGGACTTTGGAAGCAGTAATTCTTTACCCTATTTTCTCGTATGGTGCACGGTTGCCTACTATATTTAAGCTCTTTTCTCTCTCCTAGTGTTTCTACCTTTGGTTTTGGTTCTCTCTCATGGTCACCGTGAAAGGCTGAAGGATAGACAAGCCTAACAAGTCTCCAAACTGTAACTGGTTTACAGATAAGTAGCTTACTAAAATTATATAAATGTAATATGTATGAGGAATTAAATTCATTTGATAGAAACATGTCTGAAAGACACTTTGTTTATAAATTTGTGTTCACCTAGAACATAAAATCCACTTTGAAAACATGAGTGTTTTTTTCCTTTAAAGATTCAAAAGTGAATTGCTATTTTCAATGAACAGTTCTCCAGTGAACTTTTTCACCTCACGAAGCACAATCTTGAAAATCTGGCACAGATACACTGCTTGTTGCTTCTTGCTAGTGAAAGATATTTTTTAAAATGATGTATTAATTATTACCTTTGGACCCTGAAAACCAAAACCTTTAGATCCTTTTGGCCCAGGATTTCCTTTTGGACCTTGTATACCCTATAAAACAAAAATGCATTATTTTCTTCTATATTTGAAATTAACCATGAGTCTATCAGCTTACAATTATATTATTTCATCACTGTCATTTTTCTGTGGATTTTACAGCCTCACCCAAGTGTAATGATCACAGTTACTCTTTAGGGAGAAAGCAAATGGGAAGCATCTCAGTATCTGCATGTAAGATCTGATTCACTGGTACAGTACATGGTAAGCATGACCTTTAATCAACTTTTCTAAAAACAAAACAAAAACCAAAAACACAAAGCAAAATATCTTTGGACATTTCTGTTATTCTGCATCCACCTATTCAAGGCTGTGTTCAAGTTTCAACAGAGCTTGAAATTCAGAACCGGTGGACCTCAGGGGCAGCTTTGTGTTCAGTTGTGGCTGGGTCTCTATGAAAAGACTGGATGAAATGCAGGACAGATCGTACAATATATATCTAGGCTGTTTATGGGTTTCCTCTGACTTAAGAATGAAACAGACAAATACATGATTCAGCTCATGCTAGCTGTCTCTGGCATATTTGCAGCTCAGTGTCTGTCTGTCCCTCATTCAAACTTACCTCCCTTCCTGGATTACCGAATCCTGGTGGTCCTGGTGGGCCCTGTGGTCCTACCTGGCCTTGTTCGCCCTATACAAAAAGTATTCCAGAGTGCTAAATTGCAATAAACCATGTTAGCTGATTAACATGCTTAAATTAATCACAGAGTAGTAGTGCCTCAAGCTGAATTATTTTGAATTGCGCTGCTTCTTTTTGAGAGAAATAAGAATTTTGAGTAGAATCATAGAATGGCTTGGGTTGGAAGGGATCCCAAGAATCATCCAGTTCCAATCCCCTGCCACAATACCTTAAAGTCTGCTTATGGCAATTGATTTAATGAAATTTCTTCATTCCTTCAAACACTATCTCATTTATAATAGACAGTGAAGGCTAGAAGAATCAGTAGCTTATATTTGCACACAGATTAACTTGAAGGATTATCTTGCATTGAAATATACAGCTTCTGGCACAACACTCAGAAGAAAAGCTCGTGACCATGAAGAGGACAGTTAGAGAATATTTTGGAAAAATCTTTATCAAGTGGCATTACACAGGTTTTCTACAGCACTTAAGGAGAGAATGGAGGAATTATGGTGGGGAGGTATTGGGAGGGTATGGGTACTGGGAGAGGCACACACCCACAAAGATATCCAGGATGTGTGACCCCAGTCCCTAGAAAACAATAATTCATTTCATTTACACCAGAAGATCTTAATTACTGAAATTGTTCCAAATACTTGCTACCCTGGCCATCACTGCATTTTTGTGATCCTGAGAACCAAAAAGCTAACACATTTCAGAAGCCAGAGTGTTTCTTTATCTGTCTCAGGTCCATTAGACTATATGACTGAAAGCGTGTTCAATATTTTTAAAATATTCAAATGACATTTTATACAACATTTTGGAAATAAATTTATGCGGAACAAAAAAAGTCTATTTCTTCCCTCATACTCTGTACTGCACAGAATACAGTGCTTGGTACTTGCAGTTAACATTATGAGACTCATTTATTGATACTGATAAGCACAGACTACGAAGCTGCATTGAATGTATAAAGTAGTTCCTGAGATTCCAGGATTCACTCAGACTCCTAAGATTCACACAACTGTTGTGAAGTTTTGTAAATAATTCATCTTTTAATTTAATATATATATAACTAACAATAAATATGATTAGGAAAATATTCAGTCCCTCACCTTGTTACCTTTTATTGATTGACCTGGCAGTCCCTTTGGACCAACTTTGCCTTCAGAGCCTTTTTCACCCTAGAAATATGAAAAAGTTTGGAACTGTACTAAGGAATTTATAAAGAACATCCAAGACAAACTGATCAGCACAATGTGGATAATGAGAAAAAAAGTTTTCCTTTGCAAACAAACAAGAAAAACAGTCAATGGAATTACTAGTTTTACAGAAAAGCAATTCAATTATAGTTCATAATTCCATCTGCATTCACTGTGTTGTTGAATAGAGCTTCAAAAGGAGAAAACTAAACTCTGGGAAATGGAGAGGCACATTTTGAGAATGCGAAAATAAGTTCATTTTATCAGTAAATAGAGTGGCTCAGAACCTTCCAGTGCAAGGAAATGGCTAACATTGTTTCCATGAAAGGAAGAAAAATCTGCTTTATTTAGTAGTTCAAGGCTCTAGAGAATCTTGAAGTCACTCAAGGATTCTGATGAGAAGCCCGGTCACAATTTTACCATAAGTCTTTGCTTGTTTCTATTTATTTTTTAAAAAAGAATGTTTACATGTATTATCAAGTGCCATTAATGAGGTAACTGTCCACAGAGACTCATATAACCCATTTTTTAGTTTCTGAAAATGGTATGACAGAAAGAAAACAGTTCTTGAATATTTTCTTCCAATAGAGAACATAGATAATCTTTCAGAAGACAATGGTAACAAAAATATGATATCTTACTGAACACATAAATAAGACAAACACTGACTTCTTGAGAGGAACAGTACAGGTCTTTTGTAATTATCTTGATAGTTTTGAACTAGGAGGGATATTCAGAGAGCACAGTGATTCAGAAGACTGAGATGGAAAACCAATTCTCTTAAATAGCTTAGACTTTACAGCAGATTGTTCCACAGTGTTTAAAAAGAAATAAATTCCATAAAACTACCTTTTGGCCTTGAATACCTTCTCCTTGTTCACCTTTCTCACCTGGCAGACCAACGGGGCCACGTGGTCCCTGTAAGAAAAGAAAAAGAATTAGATGACATCAGCATTTCATTTCTTACTGACTTTTTCTCTAACTGCTAATATGGCTCCTAGCCACTCTTACAACACAGACAGCTAGCAACAGTTCCACAACAGCTGGCTGAGTCCAGGTGATTAAAACAAATTGTAATAAACCATAATTGGAGGATTTCACTTAGAAGCTAGTGCTGAAATGCCCTGAACATAATTAATGTTTAAAGATGGTATCTTTAAAACCCAAGTGTAACTCTGGAATAAATTACAGTAATGATATTTACTGCTGTAAAATTTATTTCCTATAATTTTGTGTACCTGAAATGATGTCAGTCACTAATTTGAACACATTTTTTTTCCACACAAAATGACTGGCTTAACATACATACTCAGAGAACGTCAATTTTGTTTTAAATAAATACTAACTACTTTTTTATTATGGTAAATTTCTGTTCTTCCAGAAAAATCAGCTCTTTTATTATTTTAAAGATACTGAAGAGTTTTTAAGGATGATGTTGGTTAAATTAAAATGTTCCCACTTTTTTGTGTGGGGGAGTTTCACTATCAGTAGGGGAAACTCAAAACTAATATTAGAATGACTTCTAACAGCTATTTACATGGTGTGGTTTCTTAATTAACAATCTTTTTGTGATTTTTAATGGAATAAGAGAACTATATATTACATACTCTGACCAACAGGAAGAAAAAGTCTCCAGCAAGCACTTATTAACAATGAAGAAAGAGTGCAATCCTTTGCTAAAAACTGAAAATACCTTCCAAGGAGGCTATTAGAAAAAGAGAACTGTTTCTCAAAGCTACAAAAAGCTTGCTAAAGGTAACTTGCTCTAACTTGAGAGTTAAAAATATAAGTAAAAGTATATCATTTTGGAGCTTTGTACTTTATGCAAATCACATTACAGACAAAAGTTGCAAAATACCTCAGCTCCTGAATTTTCACCTTCTTACAATAATATTTCAGACTATTTTTAAATATATTCTCATCTCAGAAAAGTAGGAGTACACCTATTAACATACAATTCCATGTCTGTCCGCAAGCTGAATACTGTAATGTTGCTCACAGGGACCAAATAATTTTTTATTTCACCAGAACACATTTGGACATGGCTTAATTCTACTACTCTGGTAAACCACACAAATTTTGGCTGGCATAGCCAAAAAACTCCTGTTGCTCTAGGTTATGCAGAGGGGTTTATGGAATCAGTACAGCAGCTGCTGTTGATCACTAAGGCTTACTAAAACTTACTAAGGCTTACTTATTTTCACTTCCAATACACATATCAATGACTTACTGTTATTCCTGGCTCACCAATTCCAGCAGGCCCTGGAGGTCCAATTCTACCTTCTAAACCCTGAGAACCCTTGTGAAAAATAATTAGAAAGTTCAATTTTAGTTCAGTTTGATGCTTCTGAAAAGAGAAACTTTTATATATAGATGACTTAAACATGTCATCAGAAAGGTCTGAAATCAAACATCTCTTGAAGTAAAACAAATAATATAAAACAAACAAATAAGATAAATTAGAAGCATTTGAAAACACATTTCAGTTAACACTTGGAATCCAAGATTGTATTTCAGCCCTCATGCCAACAGCAGAGTGTAGAAGAATATTGGTTCACTGGTGAAAACACATATGACAAGTCTGTCACTTGGTTGTATATTTCAGTAATTGAGATGTATTTCCATGTTTTGAACTATGTTTACTCATTAGTGTTTGACTCTCACATATTCAGTCCTCATTTAAATGATATTATGTCTGACATATTTCAGCACAATCATAATGAAAACTTAGGGTTGAGCAAAAGGCAAGCCAGTTGCCTCATTCCTATGCAAACATGCAAACCTATCAATATTATACAAGTTTTATATTTAGACCAAAAGAATTTGAGTTTGATAAAGTGAGCACTTTCACCCAAAAATGTTTGTACATTGTTAGCACCTCAATGGATGTGTGTATAATTGAGACTTACCTTGGGTCCTGGCTCTCCAATGCCAGGGACTCCTGGAGGACCATATGGACCTATAGGACCTTGTTCTCCCTAGGAAAAAAAACATGGAAGGAGACTCCTAATGCAATAGCCTCTTTTCTTGATCAAATTCCCCCACATTACCTGTCCACTCCATTGTTTAGGGCTATAGAAATATGTATCTTAAGTTAAAAAATTAAATCTTTTAGAGTGAAATGTTTAGGTTAGTAGCAAGGTCAGCATCCCAGCAATAAACGTTGCTGCAATAGATAATGATATTAAAAACCATTTGAAATATATTTGTTTCCATTATGCCTTTGTTTCTGACTTTATTCAGTAATTTGGTATGTGTTTCCTTTGCTCCTTTCATTCCCAGAGAGACGTTCATTTGGAAATCAACCCACATTTATGTTTTAAACGAAGAACTGATTTTTTTTTCACCTCATAACTGTTGTTCTTAGTGCTATCTTTGAAGCAGCTCCTAATTCTCTTGTAGGTTTAATAAATTTCTAACAAATCCATTGTATCTTCTACAGAAAACAAGCTTCAGATCTCCTCAAAACTGACGCTTGGAGATATAAGCAGGGGTCAGGCAGGTACAATCCTTTGAAGGTCTGATCTTCATTGCCGGGAGTGCCTGCCACTGACATGCTACAAATGCCAGTCCTGACACAATGTTGGATACATTCTGGAATCACTGCCTCAAAATGTTATTAAGATCCAATTTAACTTAAGTAATTCTCAGATTAAAACTTCATGTAGCTAATGTAGTAATAATGATTTCCAATCACTTGCAACTTAAAGTACTTAAAAGTTCTCCAAGACAGAATGAACTCAGTTAGTCGATAACAAATATACATTCTCCTTCCATGCACTTCACACAGATTACAACCACTGTGTTGAACGGGCTCCACACTGCTCTGTTCAGAAATTCCAGTAAAACTGATAGGATAACTGCACATTAATTTGTCCCAGGACCCTGGTACAACAAGGGACCTTGAGCATGATCTCACTGGGCTTACGTGTGTTTAAATACAAACTGTTTCCAGTACATAGGAAGGCTAAACACTCAGTATCTACAATTTCTTTGAAGATTAAGGCTCAGCTGGAAATTCAAGTATTATAGTTAGTGAAAACTAATGCAATCTGTGATGTTATAGGCACAAAGAATTCCAAAATTATTTTATCTCAACTGAAGAATAACATGCCTCAAATGCATTTTCATGTTATTTCTAGAAAGTTCATAAAATGAAGATCTACAAATTCAAAGACAACTTAGAATTCCTTATAAATAGGATAGTCTGGGATAGTTATTAAACAATATGATAATTTGAAAAATAGCAAAGAAATTTAATGCTTATTCAAAAGAGCACACTTTCTTAATTTAGTAAGTTAATACAGCATCAAAAAAATAATTCTTATCAGGTAGATAAAAATCAGAGAAAGCTGGTACAACTTTGAAAACATATGTAACCAGGAGAGTTGAGAAACTAATAGGATTTTACCAACATCCATGCTGCTTCAGTGTGCATTCTATGCACGTAGATCTTGCCAAAATATAGGACATAGCAAAATTTAATGTATTTCTTGATACAGCTTCTGTCTGGATTAAATAACTGTATTTATTTTCATGAAGGCTTTGGACCAGAATCCCAAGTCAGTGCACATCCAGATTATCATAAACGATGCATTTCTTTACTGATATAACAAAAATTAGAATCAGAGAATCAGAGAATAACTGAGTTGAAAGAGATCCACAAGGACCATTGAGTCTATCTCCTGGCTTCACACAAGACTACCCAGAATCCAAACCCAATGTCTGAGAGCGTTGTCCAAGTGCTTCTTGAACTCCAGCAGCTTGGTGACGTGAACACTGCCCTGTGCAGCCCATTCCATGCCCACTGCCCTCTGGTGCAGACCCTTTCCCTATTCCCTAACCCCCAGCTGCCCCTCCCCTGACACAACTCCATGCCGTTCCCTCAGGCTCTGCCACTGTCGCCACAGAGCAGAGCTCAGTGCATACCAAACAAAGTGAACTCAACAACTTCTCATACATCTTTCTCTCTAGACTCTTCACCATCTTTAACCTCCTCCTTTGAATACTCTTGAACAGATTTATGCTCTTTTTATACTGCAGTGCCCAAAACTGCTCTCAGTGCTTGATGTGAGGGCACAGCGGAGAAGAGTGGGACAAACTCTCCCAGCTGGCACTGCTGGGTCTGATGCACCCCAGGTTACGGTTGAACTGTTTTGTTCATAGCTGTTCTGTTTTTTCTCCTCAAAAGGCCCATCTTCTGGACATCCAGTTCCTCCATGGAATTAATTTGGGATTGAACATAATGTCCTTGTAAATTCAGCTGATCAAAACCAATTTTATTATTTCCTATCAGCAGGAAATTTAAAGAAGGCCAAGAATAATACAACTAAAGCTAGTACTGGTCTCCACGTTAATTCTGTTTTCAAACTCTATTTTAAGAACTGCTGTCCTTTGAGTGAACAGTTAGCTGAATTTTTAGGAAATAATATACACAAAAAGCCACATTTTCAGAAGTTAATTAGAAACCTCCTTTTCAATTCCAAAAGGAGTAATTTTGCCTACAGAATTTCGTTACTGTTGGCAGGTCACAATGACTCAAGTATTAATGCAAGTTCAGCTTCTGAGTGTGCATCAGTTTGTAGAGGTGCAGAACAGTACCAGCTGCCTCAGCACTGTAGCAGGGCACACCCAGAGCCCCATGATGTGCTCCACTTCCAGGGTAAAAGCATCCCTACGAGATATGGCAGACTGGAAAACTAACACAACATAAATAGCTGACTACTGCTGTCTCCTCACTTTCTGAGCCTGCACTGGAAGACTACTGAAGTCAGTGCATTTTGATTCAACAGGCTTTGAGCAAGTCAGTTTCTTTATAGGGATGGGGAAGCCCAGAAGGTGACACAGCAATGGCCTTGGCTTCTCTCTCCTCCATTATCCACTGTTACTGAGAATCTCTCCCAGTCCTTTTAGTATTCTGCAAGACTTGCTTAAAACATGCTAGTGTGACAACCATTCGTCCCACTAAATTCACATGCTGACAGGATGAGCTGTCTTTGACAACTGCTGGAATGGGATCCCAGCTCTGGCCTCCGGCCTGAGAAGCTGTAGGCTCTGCCAGGGATCACATCCTCAAGAGATGCCATCTCACCCTGCTACTGCTAGAAATGGTACACACACACATTGACAAGCCAGCTGTAGCTGCTACTGAGCTTGGTGCTTGTTTATCCCAAGGGCACAGCCGCATATTCATGTTTTGCCATGGTTCTTCCCTCCTGTGCTCTCTCCCCATCCGTCCCTCTCACACACTCACTACAGAGATCTGAGTTGGCAGCCATGGACAGGCTAAGCACAGTGGCTCCTTCTGTCAAAGCTAAACCTGAAATCATGTAGGAACTTGTTCCATTCTGAAAAGTTTTGTTTGGTAAGTACAGGCTCCTCTCTGAGCCGAAACAATAAACCGTGTCCCTTTGTTCTGTTTGGAAAGAGCTTCATATCTGTTTATAACAGCTTCCAAAGAGAACTTTCCAAAGACATCTGAGGAATGCTTCCAATTACAAATCATTGGTTCCTTCCCAAATTCACCCATGTGTTAGAACTATGTTAATATTTGTGCTGTCTTAATGGGAGTCCAAGTGAAGTTAGTATTTTTCCAAATACTCAGTTAAACTTTTTACTCTTTGATAAAGGAGAATGCCTGAAGATGACTGGAAAAGAAAAACAGTCTTTCCCAGGTGGGAAGCAAAATCTGAAACTTAAACTATTTCTATCTAAACTATTTCTAAAGACAGTGTATTTCAAGCTTCATATTACTAATAATATGAGTTACTAATAAGACTGGTGTTAATGTTCTGCAGTCATGGTGCTACAGGTAATATGAAATGTATTAAAACAATTAATTGCTGTCGGAGATATTACTGACATTCAGAGGTAAAATTCTGCTTTCCAAAATAGCCTCCTTGTAGTTACCTTTTTTTTTGTTGAGCACTACTCAAATTCTACCTTCCTTCTCTGTTGGGATTTTTTTTCAAGATGCATTTAATATCAATTAAAGCAACAGAAAGAAAAATTTCATCTGAGCTTAACATTTTAACATTAAAATTAGACAATTTTGGGAATATAATTAAAAGTCTAACCCTTAGCAAAGAGATTTTTATGATTAGTGCTGCTATAAACAACTTCTTTACTTTTAAGACAGCAAGTACACACTGCAAGGAACAGAAAGAGTGTATTTCAGAGCCCTTAATACTATAATGCCTGAATGACAACAATTAAGCTAAAATGAAAAATAAGCCTTCAAATTTAATGATTTTCCTTTCAAAGTAAACAGTAGAAACAGCAATGTAAGCAAATACAGATATTTACAGATATTACTGATATTTTACATTTCTAAGCTAGCTGTGCTACATTGGAACTATGTTACTGTATCAGGAAACTGTATTTTTCTGTCTCCTGGGAAGGATGTAACTTGCCAGATAAGCAAGGAAAGAATCTGTAAGTCATGAGAGAAGGAGCAGGAATAGTTTATTCTGGGACACATTTTCAGGAAAAAATGCAATAATGGATTTTGCATAAAAGTATTTCCCCAAGATATTTTCAAGGAAATAACTAATTGAATATCCACATTCAAACTTAACTGTTTCATTCCTCAGAAGTTTGAATACACATCAGTTCTCATATTAAATGGTAGTTGAGGATCTTACTACGCATATGAAATTTTCCAGAGTGGCTTTCACTTTAACAGTGGCTTTTAAAGAATGTTGTCTGTCTTTCCAGTAAGGAATATCTCTCAGTTCCTGGAAATGTGTTTGTTTCTTTTCAGTAGCTCGTCTAAGAGTTTAAATGAGTCACCTCAATGTTATTTCTGAAATGAGAGCCATAAGAACACCTTGTAAGTGGCTACCTCAGCCACACAGGTCATATCCACTCCTTGATTTTATGCCCCAATTTTATAACGTGTAACCAAATCTGTTTGTGAATTGTCAACTTTTTTTTTTGAATATTCAGTCCCTCCCTGATTTTCACAACTGCCTTGAATACAAACAGTTACAGAACCTTATTTGTGCCATTGTATAGACATGCATTTTTAGGTTAAAAATTAGTTAAACAATTATTTTTGAGTAAATTAATGAAAAACTTGGTAACAGGCATATGCATTTTGCAAATTCATTTCTGTAACATCAAGAATACTATGCAAAAGTGTATCTGTACATCTTACATTGCTGATCCTGATGAGGTACTTTCATTTTGCAAAAAAGCAGTAAAAGCTTAGAACTGAGAGTTCTGCTAAAGCAACATATGACATTAAAATTATTTATTAATTTAATGGCATTAAATTCATTCTTGGAACTCCCTTGTTTTCTAGAAAAATAAGGTGATTCTGTTTCCTTTTTAGAAAGGAAACCAAGATGCATGACATATTCCATGTTAGAATATTCACATTTTAGCCTATAACCTTTTTTTTACTGCTTTCGAAAGGCACAGCTGTCTTCTATTAAGACCATAACCACATAGTATCAGTAGTAATAAATAAATAAATAAATAAATAAATAAATTATATATATATATATATATCAAATGCAGTAGTCAGGATGCTATTTTCCTGTATTAGCCAATGCAGTTAAGTGCTACGTAGAACATAAGTAACTAAATCACACAAAACAGGCTACTAGAAATGTTGGAAGAGAGATGAGATTCTATTTGGATAGTGTTTCTGAGCACTACAGCTTACAGCAGAGTACATTCACATTCACAGAGCAAGTAGATGTTTTGTTTCCATCAGCAGAAAACATTAACTTTACCTACTGTGTCCCTTTATGAAAGCCTGTGCCTTCCTGTAATCAGCTCAATGTGATCTTTGAGAAGCACACCTTACAAAAGCAATTACTATTGATTTAATCAAGATACCATTTATTAATAAGCCATCTAACCTTCTGCTGTCAATCCAGGCAAGAATACAGGATATTACTAAAGCAGATACAAGCAGAGGTTTCTTCTTTGCTGACTTCCTATTTATTTCTCTTTCTTGTATTTTTAATCTTATAATCTTTCTTTTGGTGAGACAGTAGGTTTTTTTTTTGTTTGGTTGGTTGCTTTTTTTGTTTGAGAAATAATAGTTTTGTGTCATCCAGCAAAAAACATATCACAGGCTAGGGAACACAAAAATCTGAGTTTCTTATTCTGAGAACAAGAGTCAAATGTCTTCACAACAGATGGAGTATTATAAACTGAAGCTCTACAATCTTAATTAATCAATTTGGTGTGTTAACTTTGAAAGAACTACTGAAGTTTTTTTTCCTCTGGGTCTTCTGTAATTTTCTTTACGTGTTCTATACCTAGATGAGATGTACAGTATGCTTTGATGTATGTTTTTATTTCTTGTTACAATGCAGATAATATGTTGCAGTTGATGAAGCTGAAGTATGCCTTAAAGTGAATGACTCTCATCAGCCTTCTAAGAAGATACAATAAGTACAGCTGTGAAGAGTATTTTTTCCTGGTATTCTAAATTAGTATGAGGGACAAGACAATATAGACTTTGGCTGCAACAATTCAACATCTTTCTAGTGAAACACTGCCAACAGAAAACAGAAAGTAAACCAGATACCAAATAGAATTATCCTGGTCATTTTCTCAGGACATGCCTGGAGAACAGGACCATGATGATTGTTTCAGAAGATCGGAGACAAAAAGTGAAATTGGTTGGTTTCCAACTCCTACCTATGAGCAAAATGCCTTCTCTGTTTGTTTTATTCTAAAATTATTATGTTTTTTGCTGAGTGGCAGATTTTCTGCTAATGTACAAGTTCAACACTTAGTTAAACAGAAATGTATTTCATCAGAGAGATTAATACTAATATATGTAAAAGATGAGTTAACTATTCTTATTCTTATAGAAATTGAATTTAAATTTGTCATTTTAGACACTTTGGCATCTTTATGGAAAAAGTTGATTTGGTAATAAAGCTATTTAGCTATGTTTGAGATGTAATAACTGCAGAAATCCAAATAGAGAAAGCTTTTTAAAAATTTCCTTAATAGCAAAAAGAGTTTTTAGTTAATGCCTGCATTCTGTCAGGATAAATGTTCTTCAATATGTTCCTACCTTCCTTCTTGAAAAGAAGCCAAAAGTAAGATGACATTGTTTGCTTTTATAAAAAAGAGATTATTAAAGTGAAGGGCCGATTTTGAAGTGCCACAGAAAGACTTTAAGAGATTAAGGGTATGATTCAACTCTATATGAATACTCCTAAACTTAGATGTCTACTTGGAAGCAGGCTGTAAATTGGAAAGCAGGAATCCAAGCAGTGGGATTTGAAGATCTATTCAACTGTTCACCGACGATGTGATAGAGCAGAATCAGATTGTGCAAGCAGTAAGAATTGTGTACTGAAAAGATTAGCCAGTATATTAAGAGAGAATAAAAAATGCAAATGAATAACAGAAGGAAATAAGGATGAAACTTCTTTCAAGTAATTTCTTGAACGTAGGTTTTGGATCCCATATTATGTTGCTTCGGACATGTCAAACTCAGGCAGACAAGTTAAAGTTGCAGTACTGTCAGTCCTATCCTGCCGGCAGCTGCCAGAGCCAGCAGCATCTGGGCAGCACACAGACAACAGTGTCTCCAGCTGTGTCTGCCATCAGGCACTGCAAAGCAGGGAAGGGGTATGGCACTGCTTAAGGAGGCTGGAGATGGACTGACTGGGCAGATACATGAGTGATCTGCAGACTTCACACAAGAGTCCCAAAACATCTGTAGGCTGAGCTTGATCTGGAGTTTGTATCGCGAGGAGCTGAATCGCCCCTTTCAAAGCTCAACACGGCCCACCAACAATGAACATAAATGTTCAGTAGTGGTGTTCTGTTTTGTGTCATATTGAACTGCCTTCATCTCTGTTAAATCAGCAAAGTCAGCTCAATAAGAAGAGCATAAGAATTAGCATGGAAAGGCCATGGCTACAAGGAAGTGCACCAAGAATAGCCTTATTTCTTTTACCCATGGCAACTATAAATAACTGCTACTTCTCAGATACATCGTACTATGTGTCATGAAAACTAATTTTGAAAAAGCAACTGACCAATCTTTCTGTAAGGACAGAAAATATTGGAAAGTTCGCTATGTGTCTGAACCAAAAAAGACCTTGACCTTTAGTAGCTGAATGGGTGTTTATTAAGCTATAAACAACTACTGATTATCTGTACTGATCACTAAAAATTTTTTCACTCATTTGAAATAAGCTCTGCAATGCCAAAAGTTGACCTTGGCACTAGGTAGAGATAAGAGCGAAACTAAACGTGCATATGTTTTGTTTTGTTTTCCTCTATCATTTAGCTTTAAGTATAATGACTTGTGTATTAATTAGACTTCTCTGACAGTGTTTTTATTTTCATGGATGTCTGATCCTGGAAAAGCCTTGTCTATTAACCATAGCCAGAAGGTTGCTGAGTTGGAGGCTGACAAACAAGGAAACTTTCTTTTTCATAGTGAAAATCTGCAGCAAAGTGAAGCAAAAGACCACAAATATGGAACTCAGGTAGGTGAATCATAGAGAGTGAGCTGCATGTATTTTACAGACAGGTAAGCATACAACGAGATTTTCAGGACAACGAACATACAACAAATACAATTTAGTATTTAACTAAGGTATCCAGTAGTATATTATCTTGGACTCATCAATGTGAAATGACAAATTAAAAAATTACTGTCATTTGCTCTGCTAAATTAAAGAGAGGCTTGACTTTTCCACCACATGCATGAATAGCTTCTTTCAGATCCACTGCCTTCTTTCTTTCCTCACTTCTGAAATATTCTGTACCAAATCTCCTAATCAAGCATTTTGTAAAAAGATGAAGAAACAAGAAGAAAGAAAAAGCACTTGTCAGAAGAAGAAAATCATGGTTAATGCCAGTATTCCAGACCTTTTACCATAAATGCTTCCTACATCTGAGTTTATTTCTGTGGATCTTCAAATTAACTTGTTGCCTAAGAAACAAAATATGAATGCTGCATCTTTGTCAAATTGCTCTATGTGAATTTTGTTGCCTGTGGTAAAATATATTTGTCATTAGACTCTACATTTTCAAACTGATAACTAAAATATCTTTCTGTACTGAACGATGTTAATAGCCGTTCCATGGGCAGGACAACTGTATTTAATTACATAATGCAATTTGCAAAAGGTTTGCAAATCAGAAGACTGCCTACATTAATTAGATATCCAATTGTTTTTGCTTCACAAGCTGTAGTCAATACCTCCAAATGGTCTATTTTCAGTGTAACTAACCTTACATCCCTACTAATTTTAAAGTTCTCCTGAGTTTTTTTTTTTTCCAGTATATAAGCAATACAAAAAAATGACTTTGAAAGCTCATTCTTAAGATTTTATAATTATGATCTAAAAATTCATTTTTTTAAATTCATTTAAATGTTTTTTTTATTTATTTATTTTTAGATGATCCTTGTGCATCTACTATTGTGCATCAACTAGATGAAGTATATTATGTATATTATGAGGTATATTGAGGCAAAAAGCACAGATACAGGTTGGGCGGAGAACGGCTTGAGAGCAGCCCTGAGGAGGATTTGGGAGTGCTTATTGATGAAAGATTCAACATAAGCCATGTGCGCCTGCAGCCCAGAAGGCCAACCATATCCTGGGTAGCACCAAGAGAAGTGTGACCAGCAGGCCAAAGGAGGCGATTCTGTCCTTCTACTCTGCTCTTGTGGGATCCAGCCTGGAGAACTGCATCCAGCTGTGGGGCCCCCAACACAAGAAGGACATGGAGCTGTTGGACCAGGTCCAAAGGAGGTCTTCAAAGATAATCAGTGGGCTGGAGCACCTCCCTTATGGGAATAGGCTGAGACAGATGGGGCTCTTCAGACTAGAGAAGACTCTGGGGAAACCTTATAGTGGCCTTCCAGTACCTGAAGGGGGTCTACAGAAAAGCTGGAGAGGGACTTTTTATAGGGGCATGTAGCAACAGGAGGAGGGGAAATGGTTTTAATGTGGAAGAGGGTAGGTTCAGACTAGATATTAGGAAGAAGTTCTTTATTGTGAGGGTGGTGAGACACTGGAACAGGTTGCCCAGTGAGGTTGTGAATGTCCCCTTCCTGGAAGCATTCAAGGCCAGACTGCATGGGGCTCTGAGCAACCTGGTCTAGTGAGAGGTGTCCCTGCCTGTAGCAGGGGGGTCAGAACCAGATGATCTTGAGGCTCTCTTCCAACTCAAAAAACTATGATTCTATAATATTATTGCTATGCAAGGAACACCACTAAAACTATTACTGATAAAAAAAGGATAGTACAGTATTAAGATTCCACACAGACTTCCTGTATCCTCTCTTCTTATATAAAATCTACCCATATAAAACCACATCTTACCTTGTTTCCTTGAATGCCTTTCAGGCCTGGCTCACCTGGAGGTCCACTGATGCCCTACACAAAAGTCAAAGAATAGAATGAGTTTTCTTTGGAGGTGCATATAATGTTTCTCTTGAGTTTGGTCTGAAGTGCATACAGTAAAATGTAGCATAATGCAAAGCTCTGAAGGACAAGCAACTTCTGCCTCATATCCTGTTAAGTGTCCAGCATACCAATACCATACTCTTAATATTCAATAAGCAGTGCTGGCAGAAAAGGTATTTTACTACCCCATATAAATTTCATCTTTTTTATCTAAAGCTTTCCTTTTGTCTCCTGTTCCTGACTTCAGATCTGAATAATTTTCATATTATTTCTTCTGCCCAAGAAAATAAAACAAGCCACCACTCCCCACACTTCAGCTCTGTTTGTAAAAATTAATTCTTCTAAATCACTCTCTAGCTGATGAGCTGAGATTAATTTTAATTCCCTGACATTATCATGTCAACTGTTGTTGACATTACTATAGCTGTTGTGTCCCCTCACACAATGAAATCGTTAATGGCTCTGTAGGAGCAATGACACATGAGCCAGGTTACAATGACACTCAGAGACAGGTTAGAAACTTACAGAAAATAATGTTTTTTCTTCTATTTGGTATCTTTTACTTCCCTTACCTGAGGTCCCCGAGGTCCTCTAGGGCCAAAAGGACCTTCCAAACCCTATGGAAAGAGAAATTTCAATTATCATATTAAGAAGAAATTGTGATTACCAGCTTCAAAACAAACTACAGCATATCTCCGTTCAAGTATTTTCTAGTAAGTCTGTTCATTCTTCACAGTACTGCTGTTTTCCTTCTGTACTCAGTAACTGTTAATTCAATTTTCAATATTAGAACAAACATTGTGGATGGCTACTTAACATCATGAATGACTATTTGGTTAACTGGTTGTTCTTTGCCATAGGTCCTGAAATTCAAGTTCAAGTCATATATCAGATACGGGATTCTTAGAAAACATTATGGTGCTAATACCAGAATAACTTCAGCTAATTAGTCTCAGTAGCTCAAACTGTAGGAAGGTAGAATCATACTAATAGTTTGCAAAAATCATGTTAAGATGCCATATTTTATTATTCCATTAGCTCTTATTTCTCCATGGAAAGAGTCCTTATCAGAAACTGCTAGTGCAGATTGCTCACAAATCTTTCACAAATTCTTTGCAGTTCAAAAATCCATTTTGCAATATTGAAGTTATTCTTTGCCATATCCGCTCTGTTTCTGATGATTTTGTTCAGCAGAGATTACTTTCATTAAAAAAAATATATAATAATTTACCTTTCAGAATGTGAAGCTGGGAATCATGGAAATGGAAATTTACTCCACTAAATACATCAATTCTTGATCCTCTACAGATGTCAAATTTCCTTTCATCGCTGTCCTCAACAGAAATGAATCAAGAACATTTCCAGCAACACTGACATACGGTTTCTACATCTATTTGGCTGATCCGATTATGTTCTATGCCAGCTTCTCAACAACTTCCTTTGATTTTAGTAGACACTTCACATAACCTCACGCTATTTCTTACATATTGCATGGATAAAGAAGCTAAGAAGTAATGACTTCTTTTTATTCCTCAGAGAGTTGCCACTCTTTCATTCTTTAATGGTATTTCAGTCTTTTCTGGCTCAGTTGCTGGCAGTTTCTTAAAAGATACACATGATCTTTTATTTTTTATTTTAATACTCCTTTTTCTTTGTGACAAATACTTCTGCATTAAATATTTCCTACTTTCTGTACCTGTAATTCATCACTACAGAGCACATGACTGAAATCACAAACATTTCAATTCGATCTTTGACAGAGATAAGCATAATGCAGATGTTAAATTGAAGAAATGTTTTGACTGAATGATCACCTGTACTGTAGCTGGTATCTAATCATAAATGAGCAGTTTACATGAGCCCAACATATATAATTATCTCTACCAGGACTGCATTGTCCTTTCATCTTTCAGATTATAAAATCCAGATGAAAACCACATACAACTGTATGACTTTTACACTTCAGATTAAAAGAAGAGGAACAGATAGATGTGTGAGTACATATCAGCACAGATGGGCTAGCGGATGTCCTCTTTAAGTTGTTAAGGTTGTGTAAGAACCTGTTTCCACTGTAATATAACTTCATATATTTGAGTTAGAATGTATATTTTAAAAAATTCTGATTAATCCTGTTACAACACCACAGTCTTTTGTAAACAGCACCTGGCATCAGTTAGGATAGCCTTCAAATCGAGTATTCAATTACTTTTCTTCTGCAAAATGGAAAAAAGAATAAAGTGGACTGGGTGTTTGTTTCTATGAACAATATTTTTACAGCAAATAAATACCTAATACCAGAGAATTAAAAGAGGTTCAATTTTTACAGTAATCTGTACAAGCTTTTTTACAAATAGGCCCTGTATTTTTCAGTGTGCAACAGTTGAAATAAAAACTGTACTTACTCTTTCCCCTTTTACTCCTGGGGATCCACATTCTCCTCTTTCACCCTTTATAAGAAATCAATATGTTAAGATCTAAACAAGATGTCTTGATTACATTAGATGCACTTAAAACTGTGCAAGCAGTGCAATAGCAGAAGAGGCTCAGCAGATTTTGAGGACCTGAGAGCTGCAGCATTAGGCACGATCTGCAGAAGATATGGTGGGCCCTACTCAGGATGCACACTTTTTGTCTCTGAAAACACCTACAAAATATGCAACCTACATAGTAAGAGGATAACATATTTAATATCCAACAAGTTTTGCCGTATTTTTCCACTTTGCTGTGCTGCCTCCAAAGATCCTGTTTCTCTCTATATTCCAGTTTCATTATTGTGATGTCCACTATTTTCCGGAGTAATAATTGTGAGACTGTATAAACAAAATGAAGAATTACTAGAGAAAATTGGATAATCTCTGTTTCTTTACTGGTTATGATGGCCAAGTTAGTCTATTTCAGCTATAGAATCTGACAAGATCCTGAATAATACTTTTTTTTTTTTCTTTTTTTTTTCCCCTCTCTGAAGAACCTCCCTTGGGATTTGTTTTGGGCGAGCACTAACTGTGTCAAATAATAGTTAGTTTAAGTCAGCTTCCTTCTGTCAAGTTTTTAAAAAGCCAATTAATTACAAATCTACTTGTGTTTGCAACACACAATTTCAAATTCTTTCTATTTAACCTGTATTCAGCACTCACCTTTCTTCTTTCCAGCAGCTTTTTCACCAGTCTTTGGCATTTTTAAAAAATATTTAGATTATATTTTTTATCTTGTAATTTTGTTTTTTATTCCAACAAACAAGTCTGCCAACTCACATAAATTACGTACATTTTTGCTTTACTTTTAGGGATTGCTCTGGGAGCTCTCATGACAAACAGGCAAGACAGGCTCTTCTTTCCATTGTTTCACTCATCAACAAGTGATAATTTATTTTTACAGCTCATCCATTCTATAAAAATCTTACCTTCTCACCCTTATAGCCAGGAGCTCCCTGTTTGAAAACAAAAAAAGAAAAAAAGAAAGAAAGGAAAAAGGAGGGGAGGGGAAGATCATAAAAGAAAATGCAAAGGCAAACACGCTGTTAATTTGTACAGGAAACAAAACCAGTAGCTAATTATGATTAAGAAGTTTAACTATTCATTAAAATAAAACATTTCTCTGGTATCATTTAATTTGTAATTATATCCAAATTTAGAAATGTGCATTATGTGGTTATGACATTGCTGTAAATATGTCAATCAGATTGCCTGACTTTTAGCAGATATACACTACGTTTAAACAAGATTTTTAAATTGAATTGATCTTATGTGTGGAGTAACGTTAATTTTTCTACTTGGAATGAACAAGAATTCAAGCTAAGAAATACCAGATTTCAGAAGTCATTGTAGAACTAATTAGATGTTGTTAATGATGACATCTTCAACTCTGTCTTCTCAGAAGTACAATGCAGGTCAATACAAAATCATGTAGCCTCAAAAGTTTGTTTTGTCAGTGGCAATCCCAACTCTACACTTAAGCACACGAGTAGAATTAAGCAATTTTTAATGTGTTCATCTCAGCACAGATGCTTCTCTAAGCCAGAGTCTAGCTTAGGTGCTCTAAATAATTAAATAAATTGAATTTGTGAAAAAATGGAAAAGGTATTTTCAATTCAGTGGAAATAAACTTGGATATCCTTAGGATCTGGAAGATAATCTGAAAAAAAACAACCAAATATGAGTTAGCTCTGTAGTACTCACATACCTCTTCACCTTTTTCTCCCTGGTCTCCTTTTTGAGAGTCACCCTGTTGGAAGCAAAGGAACATAATTGAAATAGGCATTGTTCTTTTATTTCTTACTACTACAGTAGAACCTGGAACACTATTCAAGGACTAAAAATTGCCTTTTCTATTTAGAAATATCAGCACTTCCTCACACAATTATGAACACAATATTCTCAAAAATTAATATAGAAAGTTCAACTACTGTTATTAAATGACAGAAACATCAATCATTAGAGCAAACTGCTCCATACAAGAGATTTGTCTGTTGTTAGAAAGTTCTGTGGAGCTTAGCAAGCCATCAGACAGATCCAGAGATTTCTGCTGCTAGAGAAACAATTGAATGACTAGCAGTTTTAACATGGTCTTCTTTTAACAGCTGACTACTAAAGCAGCTAACTGTAAATGTCTCATAGCAAAAGTCAGTTTTTAAACCACACTTTAACATATCTCCTTTGCTTTTTTTACCTCTATAGTTTGGACAAAAATAGATAGAAATGTGCCTATATTTTTTAAAAACTCTCTCAACCTTGTTTCCTTTTGGTCCTGGTTCACCTCTTTCCCCTTTGTCTCCAGCATCACCCTGAAATAAAGCAGGAGAATGTTATTACAATGGTCAGGAAAAAATTTCCAGTTCCTTGGAGGCTACAGATTTGGTGCTGGCAAAATTATTTTTGAATAAGCTAAGGGATAAATTCACACAGAATCAGGTATGGCACATGTGACACAACTTCCATACATATAGAATCATAGAATATTCCAAGTTGGAAGGAATCCATAAGGATCATCTAGTCCAACTCCTGGCTCCACAGAGGACCACAAAAAAAATAAATAAAAAAATCAAACTCTATGCCTGAGAGCACTGTCCAAATGCTTTTGAACTCTGGTTCTTGGGACCATGCCCACCACCCTCTGGTGCAGATCCTTTCCCTGACCCCCAGCTGCCCCTCACACAGCTCCATGCCATACCCTCAGGCACTGCTGCTGTCACACAGAGCAGAGCTCAGCGCTGCCCTTTCAATCCCTTGAGGAGCTGCAGCTGCCATGAGGGCTCCCCTCAGCTCCTCTTCTCTGGGCTCAGCAAAAACCAAGTGAACTCAGTCACTTCTCATATGTCTTCCTCTTTAAACCCTTCACCATCTCTGTACCCCTCCTTTGGACATTCTCTAATAGTTTCACGTCCTTTTTGTGCTTTGGTGCCCCAAACTTCACACAGTACTTGATGTGAGGCCACAGCGCTGCAGAAAGCAGGACGATCACTTTCCTTACCTGGTGGCAGCGCTGGACCTGATACCCCCCAGGGTATGGTTGGCCCTTTTGGCTGCCAGGGCACACAGCTGGCTGACATACAACTTGCTGTTAAACAAGACCCCCAGATCCCTTTCTCTGGGGCTGTCGTCCAGTGTCTCATCCCCTGTCTACATAGCAAGGGCTGCCCCATCCTAGGTGCATAATTTGGCAGTTGCTCTTGTTAGTCTTTGGGTGGTTGGTAATTGCCCAGCTCTTTAATTATCCTGGATCTCACTGTAAGGCCTCCCCACCCTTGACAGAGTTAGTATCATTGTCAAACTTGTTCAGAACAACTTCTAGTCCTACATCGAAGTCATTTACAAAAACATTAAAGAGAAGTGGCCCTAAAATGAAGCCTTAAAGTATTTGATCAGTTGCTCAGTGTGTAGGGAGAAAGGCAAAACCCTTCATATGTACCTTGTCTGTCTCTGGGAGAGCTATTAAAGGTACAAAAACGTTCAGAGGTCACACACTGTTCTTTCCCTGGGCCAAGAAGCTGTTATGTTCTGAAGTGTTACAAGAGAGTGGTAGAGGAAGAATTTTAGAACTTTCTTCACATAAGCCATCATTTTCTGGTAGAAATAAATCTTTGTCTAACAGACCTTCGTTTCCATATTGCAGGTTTCTAGGATAACTTTTTGAGTTTCAAAATAATGCACCTTTTTAACCGTGGTGTTTATCTAGTAATATAAAGATATGTCCATGACAGCATGTGAATACAGACATTTTTTTGTTTGAGCTCTTAAAATGGCAGCAGCCTTTCCAGAGATGTCAGTGACATACTATGATACCCCGCTTCTGTTTTATCATGTATGCACAGAAAATACCTTGATTTATAAACACATTAACCAATTATAATACAGTGCAACACTGATCACAATGATTAAAATGCAAATTCTCAAGGTTTTCCACATGAATGCATACTTACAGGATCACCTTTGTCTCCTTTTATTCCCATTTCACAGACACAGTTCTTCTGCATACACTAAAGGGTTATTAGAAACATTATGTAAACATTTTCAAATGTGTTATTTCAGGTTTCTTAAGTAAAAACTCTGCTTTTGCCTGCTGACATGAGAAAACATTAGAAAACATAAAATACATGATATATTAACAAATATTTCTTTTAGAATCAACATTACAGTTCAGTATAGCCTAACCAAAATCAGTTGTTTGAATTCCAAACTTCATTTATAACACAAATCAGTTACTGATGTAATTACAAATATTTAAAGCTGCATATACACACTGTAAAGTACTGTGAAACTTTATGTTTTTTGGGTAATTTTGACATTGCTGTTGTTTTTAGTGAGACAACTAATGAACTTTCACATATTGTAGTGTTTCTATTCTGATTCAGAAGGAAAAGTTTTTTATGCTACCAATACTACCAAATGGAAGTTGAAGATTTATCAGGAACAGGGTGGGAGAAGCTATACACAGGGAAGGAAGGGTGATTCATTCTGCAACACTGCTGCTTTACAAGAGAAACAGATATCAGGAGGAAAAGATACCATCTAGCATTAATAAGAGTAACCAAGAGTAAAAGGAGTAAAACTCAAAAAAAACCTACTTTCTTCCGAAGTAAGGCTTCCTGTAGGAAAAACAAAACAAAACAAAATGTATTATTTCCGCATAGAACTCATTTAACAGTGTACTAATTTAACTATTTTCCCTCTCTGGTTTACAGAATTCCCCAAGGTAAATGGAAAAGAATATAAACACCTTCACCTGTCACCATTGGTAAGAACACTAGTCTATGAAACTAATCACATTGAAATGATTCTTCACTATGAGAAGGGGGGGTGCTCCACATGCCCTATAATGACCAGAAAGTAACTAGACAGGTAAAGAGACAATATTAAAAATCAAAGGTAAGAAGGGGAATATGAAAGATTGAGGAAAGGCCTTACTGTGGAAGCTTTTGCTAAAATAATACATAGAGGAAGGTCTCAATGTTTTATCAGTGTTATGCATGATAGCACCAGTAAACTGTTGAAGTTTTACCATATGCTCAGAGACACACTCCTTGTGCTGGGGAATACCCTGTCCCTTCATTGCTGTGCTATCGTTATTCAAGCACACAAATCCTTGGAAAGTGGCTGGAAAGAAGCAGCCAACTTGATCCTGACTCTTGGTTTACCACAGAGACATGAATTACAAAAATACTCCTTCCAACAGCACCATTCCCTGAGATCTCTTCGATGAATTTTTGATTTGCTAATACGTCAATTCATAGGGGCAAAATATACACCTGTAACGGGAGAAATATTTTAGAAGTGTCTCTTGTACCTCACTGCAAATCTCTGCACTGCCTTCAGGACTAACCTGACAAAGTTAAAGGAAATTGGCCATGGATAGATGTGGGACCATATTACATCAGCATTACTCACCAATTCCAATACTACATCAACTGTCAGGTTCTCATCATCCAGGCATAAGACACGTTTAAAGGATGAATCACCAGATATCAAGCGCAATTTTTCTTCCTTTACATTTTTCTTGGAAAGGCCGATGGTAAAAAAGTTTATTCCAAGACTCCTTGCAGCAGTGGCTATGGCCTGGACATCTGGGCTGTTTGGATGATCCACACCATCAGTCATCAGAAAAGCCACTTTTATACTTCTCTCCCGACCTTCATTTTGGAACAGCTGAGTGGCATTGGAAATTGCATAGTAGGAGTAGGTGCCTTGGCCAATGTAGACCAGAGCCCTGATTTTCTCTTTAAAATTCTGCACATTTTTCCATGCAATAAAAGGATGATCAATGTTGACTGTGCTGCTGAACTGCATGCCTGCTAGTTTGACGTTGTACTTCTGAGATTTAACTGGCTTCATCTGGAAAATGTTGTCAGTTAAGCTTACAACAAAATTCTTCTGTAAACCAAACAACTGATTTTTGGCACTCTCTGAACTGTCCACGATAAAGACTATATCAACGAGACACAAATCACCTGCAGGGGAGCAAGGAAATTAAATCTATGAATGATGGGCACATCTGCATTACAGACTCTCTGCAACAATCCCAATCTTCAAACCATTCCCCCAAAATTCCTGTCTTTTCAGTATTGTTCTGAAGAGAATTTCATTATGAATGCCAATAAATTCTATTAAAGTCCAGTATTTAAATTTAATTTACTTTAATTTATATCAGAATTATTAAAGACAATCTACAGACACTTTCAAATTAAGTTCTTAATGGGATTGGTTCAGAATTTTAATTAGTTTTGCACACAAAGTACAAATTTTCCACGTGCAATTTCAAAATGAAGAATAGGTGCCTTATCATTTAAAAGAGAAACATGTGTCAATTGAAATAATAGGGCAAATTGTAATGCCTAGCCAAGAAAATGCAGGACACAGCTCAGCATCTGTGGTTATCAGTAATCAAAATAAATTACATTTATGAATGTATTCATATTTATTCTTAAACACGAGGACACATGCAGTATGGTCAACTCAGATATTTAGGAAAAGGTTTTACCTTCATCTCTTTGCAAAAAAGAATAAGACTTTTTCCCTTTCTTTTTATCTTGTCCTTCTGCTATCTGGTTTGTTGCCACAGCCAGAAGTAGAAAGCAAAAGAAAGAATGTTTTTTCCTCATAATGCTGTTTATCCCAAATTAGATGACTTTTGCTTCCTGTTAAAAGAAAAAAATAATCTGTGAACACTTCATGAGTAAATGCAAATAAGCAAACATACATATTTACAGACAGAATACACGTTTGTGGAAAGCACAATTCTAGAGGCAACTTCTTAAAAACACTTATAAAAAGTAATCACGTAGGTGGTTTAAGCATAGCAGCCAGTGCAATCCCAACTGGAGCTCCAGTTTATATTAGAATGTGTTCTGTTAGAGGAGATTTATGGGTAGAACACAGTGCCCACTTTTCAGTTTTAAAAACATCAGTGCTATCTTTAACTTCCAGTTGAAATTACAACAAAGTAAGGTAAAAGAAATTGCCATTAATTAATGTTGCTCTCAACATATTTTGCTATTAATATATTTGTATTAAAATAGCAGAGGTATTACGGAAAATAAAAATACAAATAATCTCTAGAAATGTTTAATTGTTAGGGATAAATAGATCTAAGCACTTTAGGATACAAATATATTACCCACGGCTGGAGAATTAGCATGAATGACTTATAAAAAAACCAATGGCTTAGCAGTGAAATTTAGTACATGAGTGTGTCATTAATGTACATTATTATAACAGAATGTGTGCAATGTTGTCTGAAAAGACAGTAGTCTATTATGACAGCATACACTAAAAAAGTGAATATTGCAATATTTAAGGCAGTGACTTAACATAGTTCTAGAGAAAACTGTACTCCATTAAAAATCAATTTTTAAAAGCCTTTAATTCACAGTAATTTGAAATACCATTAATAATGGTAACCAATAATATCTCAAATTTAACTATTCTTCCTAAGCACTACCTCCCACTCCATCAAGCAGTTACATCTATAGAATCTATCAGTGTCATTCTCTACAGGTACAAAAGTCTCTTACCTTCAAAGATATTCAAAGGGCAAACTGGGGATAGAATGAGCTGTCAGCATAGAAAACGTCCAGTAGGTTTACACAGTATGGAAAAACAAAGAAAACTGCAAATAAATAGCCCATCCACTCGTAAATGACTCTATCTTGCCTCAAGATCTTTTATGGTCCATTATTTCTGGTCAGTTGGCCAAAATTTAAATGAAAACACTCAGGCATTTTGCCAGTGCTGAGTGGGAGACCAAGCCACTCTGTTAAAGGGACAGAGTCAGTCCAGGAGCACAAATACTTTCCGTTTTTACACAGCTGAACTTTCACACTAAAATACTTGCTCCTAAACAATTTACATCTTTGCCTATCAACCCTGTCAGCCACACCTCTTTAGCTTCTCCATGCAGCAGTGGCCACACAAGAGATGTGACATTAGCATAGCATCCCTTACAGCCTGAGCTCAGGCTTGAAGAGGAGAACTTGGGTGCACTGCAGTAAAGAGAAATACTGGGAGGACTGAAGTTACCACTGAGTGTCTGGGAGTAAAGAGGATGTACAACCCAAAGGAAGGTAGCATTTGTTTCATTGTTTCACAAACAAATTGCAAGGCACATATAAACCTGGACGCAATATTATTTTCTCCTTGAAAGAAAATAGTTGTGATCAGGGAGGGAAAGAAATAATAAGTTCCAGAGAATTCGAAAATTCAGATTACCTTCAGATTCTGCAATATGAATGTATTTAAATGCCTAAAAGGCCAAAATAGGAGGCATTACTTACAGAGCTGCCCTTGTACATTTTAAATTGGCAAATGTATATACAGATGACAAGTTCTAAATCCCTTTGGGCATAACTTTCACACAAAACAGCTTTAACCTCTTTGAAAGCATAGGCACTTAATCCCTAGTGTGCCATAGCAGCTCGCTGTACCCACTGCAGCTACTGACCTTTTGCACTCCACCTCTCAGAGCTCCCTTACCAGGGCAGATAACCCCTCCAGATTGAAATAGGGGATGATGAGACTTTGGTCAATAAACTTCACATTATCGTTCATGATCTGAGAGAACGTGGATACTGTCTGATATTTGAGTTACAGCAACTCAAATGGCACAGTAAAGAAACAGAAAGAGGTGACAAAGACGAGAGAGATTCTGGATGAAGGGAGATGAGAAAGTGACAATTCTTTCACTTGGATAGCCACAACTGAATGTGAGTATGATACAGATCTACAAAAGCAAGAAAGAAGGTGACTACTGTATAGTACAGGAATATGATATGTCAAGATGTTTTGATTCTGCTTGATCAGTGATATCAATCAGATTTGAATGCCTTAAATTTTCATTTTTTTCCCCCAGTATGTCCTTCACACAGTAAGAATGACAACATTCCCTTGAATACACTGTAGATTTTTTACATCCTGTTAGGAAACAGAGCAATTGGATGCAATTTGAAGTACACACTTTAAGCCTAATGCCTGAGGTATATTAAGTCAGTGACATTCTTATTCATGCTTCATGTAACATATAGTCTTCAAAAATAAGACTGCAATATACCAAGCAAATGATCATTTAGCTGCTGAGTTAAATGGTGTGTAACATATAAAATAAAGAGGTATTATTTATGCTGTCTAAATTCTGCCCTCTGGTGTATCTACGTGATTATGCACTGCAATAAGTTTGGGCGTCTTATTCAGCCTTTAATCAGGACACAATTAGCAAACAAAATTACTGTAAAACACAAGGTCCATATGTACGAAATAACATAAGCCTATGGTATAAGAGTATAACACACATCCCTTTGTAATAGAAAGTGAAAGCTGAAGACTAAGATAGTAAAAGACTGAGATGCTGGGCTTCATGAGAGAAAATATCTCTTGGAATAACGGATTGCACTCCGTCCCTGTCTGATCCGGATAAACTAAATACTCATTTCAGATATTCTTCTTTTAGATATCCAGACAGGGAGCCTCAGGACCTGATGTTCTGTGCCCTACAAAATCAATGGTTGCTCAAAGCGACCAATGGATGTATCAGCAAATTAATACAACCTACTGAAGGAGTTCCTTCAGAGTTTGGAGTTTTCAGAGAATTCAAATGACAACCTAATTGTGACACTCTGGAATACACGTGAACAAACTGTTCTTCAAATTGCTGCATTAAAGAAACCTGTTCATTTATGTTCTCTGTGTAATGCTCCAATATCAACATTTGCAGCGACTCGACTTTCTACCACCTCCCTGCTAACATTCTCATGGCCACCACACAAAAAGCAACAACTACCAATTACACTGCAATTCAATAGTGTGCTTACACTGTCATGAGATCTCAAGAAGTGAGTAAGATGTCAGATATTTAAGCTCCTCATTCCCACATATCTAAAGAACTTCCTCTTAAAATCAGTTAGATAATGCAACTATAGGTGGTTACTGAAAACAGATGGGAACAAGTCAGTATGTCTGACTTCAACAGTACCAAAGGAAGTGGATCACTGAAGAATGAATAGGCAGTGAAATAAGCACAAAAATACAGGCTGCCAATGTTGCTTTGATATATGATATACTACCCTAATTGAATTACTCTTATTTTTTCCATAAATTTTAGCCTGCTTTATTTATCAAAACCATTACTAAGTTCCTAAAGATGACCATTGTTACAGAAAAAAGAGCTGTGTTTTCATGCAAAATGTGATTTCTACTTCCAAAAATGAAATTTGGCCTTTTTAAAGTACAGCTCAGTAGCTAAGTCAATAGCTGGAATCATAATTTAGCTTGGAATGCCACCTTGTGCAAATACAAAAATCTATGAACCACATCAGTTTCAGTTTCAAAATTTAGGAAATTGAATTTTATGTTTTAGAAAATGAGCATATTTATTAAAATCGTAGTTTGAAAGATTCAGATAGAAACATACTGCAACCAGTTCCTTAGGCTCATGATTCCCTGTGGTGGGGAGTCCTAGAGGACCATGAAGACCAGGAGAGCAAGGCTCTCCCTGAAGATATAAAAACAATTAAGAGAGTGCTACTGTGGGTGAGGAGTTTTGAGGTTAAAAGCATTATTTTAAAAAGAAATTCTTCACTGTTCGTATTTTGGAGAAGTATACTTTGGAAGGTACGTGGCTTGAGGAGAAAAAAGAAGGTAAAATAAGGATGCACAGGCTTTAGTTCATATGCAATTCTGTATGTTCAAACTGTAATCCCTTGAATAATGTAATCCTGTTATAAACAACTCCAACTGGAATGGGGAAAATGTCTTGGAAAGAGGGAAGTTAGAGAAACTAATTCCAATTCTGTTTCAGAGAAAGGAGTCATATTGTTTACACATGAATTCAAAGTCTGACATACCTAATCTTTGTCCAGTATTTTGGCCAAAATTCTCTTACCCTGATCCATACTTGCAGTTTCCAGGCCCCTGTATCAATTTTTGTGCCTGTACCTTCTCCCCTTCTTCAATCTTTCATGATCTATCTCTAAACAGTCTTGGCCTCCTGTCAGCCATTCTGGGGAGGTGCCCCACTGCCCCTGACAGGTCCGCTAAACTCAGCAGGGTGCACCTCTCCTATCCATGGTAGCCAGAGACCCCTGAAAGGTGATGGCTCCTGAATGAGTTCCCAGACTGTGAGAAATAACTCAAATGATTTTTCGGAGACCGGATCTCTTGTGAAGAAGTTTTAACTTGTGATTGCAATGGCAGACATCCAGCAAGCAGGAGCACACAACCACAAAAAAAAAAAAAATAAAAAAAATAAAAAATCACAGCCTTATATCCCCTATTGACTGACACCAAGAATTCCTCCCATTTCCTTGTTGATTGAGTACTTCAGGTTCACAATCTACCCGACACTTGCTGTTGTATTTACAGCTTGATCCCATCAACCTTGGACCTCTCTCTCATTCTTGCCTCATAAATTATTACCTCCTGCTTATTGTGTTTGTCCCATCCATTTCCCCAATCTTGACAGCTGAGCCTCTCACTATCTGCTCATCTGTTTGTCTAGGAGTACCCTAGCTTGTATATGAGGTTGGGAAAAACCCCCCCAGTTTTAACTTTCACACCTCCAAGGACACACTGCTGGCTCATACCCCGCTGCCATGCCTATTATTTTCGGTAGGGCTCTGCTCTATCCTAACATTCCCCAGACTGTACTGATAGTGCAAGTTGCCACAACACAGGTGTAAGACTTGCACTGGGATTTGATGAACATCATGATGTTCACCTGGGCCTGCTGCTCAGCCTGTTTAGGTCTCTGAATGGCATCCCATCCATCGGGCATGTCAGCTGTACCACACAGCTTGGTGTTGACAGGGACCAGTGAACAGTTTTTTCACATAATAACACTTTTTCACAGTGGTTATAAACTGAAGGACAGAATGCTTGTGTAAATGAAAGCTCAAGAACAAGAATGTGGGAGCTGAAGGAATTTGGTGTCAAGTAAAGATAAGAAAGCAGAAAGATAAGACATCAAAACAGATGCCTCAGCTCAGCGCAACACAGTTGGTTTACCTCTCATTAAAAGTTAGAAGTTGACATTGAGGATGACTACTAGCCTTCATCCAAAGACCACAAGATGGAGCTCAGAGACGCTCTACATTTTAGGACGCGTGCTCGGGGAAGTTGGACAGGATTTACTCACATGTTGCTGTCACTGAGATACTCAGAAAACAGAGCTAGAACAGCCCGCCCCAGCATCAAAGGCGCGCAGCGCACCCACCTCCACTGGGGGGGGGCGCTGTGGTGCCGCTGCGTGACGTCACCACACCAATCACCAGAACACTCCCAACACGGAAGTGAGAGCGCGCTCCCGACCACCGGAACGAGCTGTGCGGAAGGGCGTTCATCGCGCGCCGGAAGTGCAGTTGTTGTCCTTTCCTCACCGCCCCGCAGGCGGAAGCGGAGCCCTGCCGTCGTTTGTCCCCGGGGCCGGAGGTTCCGGCTGGCCGCGGGTCCCGCCACGGCGGTGTCGCAGCGTTCGCGGGTGGGTAAGCGGCCGCCGCGCCCGGGGACGGGTGGGGGTTGGCTGCTGCTCTTGCTACGGGCTGGCCCTGCTGCCGCGACGTCTCTGCGGGCCTCGGCGGCTTCCTCGTTCCCGCAGAGCGGGGCGGCGGTAAGGCGGGCCGGACTCCGGACCGAGTAGGGGCTGGGCTGAGGCGGGAGGAGGGGAGCGCTGGGAGCGGACAGCGGGTGTGGAGAGGAGGCCCGGTGGCAGCAAGTGATGCTTCTTTCTGCCTTTTCCCGGTACGGTAAATCTTTTGTTTTTCCCAGCCGTAAGAAAAATTTGTAGGAATCACAAGGTCGTTTCCTTTGTATGTAGGAGCGTGTAAGGATTCTGGACGTGGGGCTCCTGCAGGAATCAGTGGAACTGACAACAACGTGGGTTTATGTGTGCTGCTAGGCCACGTGCAGAGACCTGGTGACAGCAGGGCAGAAAGTGGAACTGGGAGCAGCAGAAGGAGGTGATGCATGTAAAGCTTTATAGTTACAGAAATCTTCAAGTAGGGTAAGCCTTTGTAGGTTATAGATGGAACTTTAAACAAGGCAGACAGACTCTAATATCTGTGAATTAGTGCATTTCAATTAGGCAGAGACATTTTCTACTACGTGTTTTAGGGATTGGCCCTTTCCTGGCAGCACACCCACACATCACGCTGTATCATGTTTTGGTTGATGCTCTCTTCCATAATAAGCAATACTGGTATTGCTGGAGGTTGTGAACACACTGCTGTTGGTTTGTAGGTGGCTGTGTGGTTTCTGCCCCAGTCAATGTATCTTAGCAAAAACAGGGCATGTCATCGGAAAAGTGGCTTAATGTGAGAAATGCTTAGTTTTGGCTTTAAATGTGTGCACACAATAAACTTGGGCTAAAAGCAATGGAGAAAAATATTCTTTTTTTTTTTTTTTTTTTTAAATGCTGATCTGAGATGAAAAAGGAGTTTGGATTTTGATAACATTCCTACAAATGATTTTCTTAACAGTTTTCGTATGAATGGATGTCACCAGAATCTTCCTACAGCAGTTTAAGTTGTTTGTGAACTCACCTTAAACATGAGTGGCTCCAAACCTGATATTCTTTGGGCCCCACATCACGTCGACCGTTTTGTTGTGTGTGACTCAGAATTGAGCCTTTATCACATTGAATCTGCTGTAAGTTCAGAACTCAAGGCAGGGTCCTTGCGTTTATCAGAAGAAACTACTGCCACGCTGTTGTCAATAAATTCGGATACACCGTATATGAAATGTGTGGCTTGGTATCCCAAGTATGATCCTGAATGTCTTCTTGCTGTTGGACAGGCCAATGGTCGAGTGGTGCTTACGAGCCTTGGTCAAGACCACAACTCAAAATCTAAAGATTTGATAGGGAAAGAGTTTGTTCCCAAGCACGCGCGACAGTGCAATACTCTAGCATGGAACCCACTAGATAGTAACTGGCTCGCTGCTGGATTAGATAAACACCGGGCTGACTTTTCAGTATTAATCTGGGATATCAGTAGCAAATATGCTCCAGAGACTGCAGTTGCTACAGAGAAAGTGAGACTTTCAACAGGAGATCCGGAAGCAGGACTAGTGGTAACAAAGCCACTTTATGAGTTAGGGCAGAACGATGCTTGTCTCTCCCTTTGTTGGCTTCCACGGGATCAGAAGCTTCTTTTAGCTGGAATGCATCGCAATCTGGCTATCTTTGATCTGAGGAATACAAGCCAAAAAATATTTGTAAATACCAAGGCTGTCCAAGGAGTGACTGTTGATCCATATTTCCATGATCGTGTAGCTTCCTTCTATGAAGGCCAAGTTGCCATATGGGATTTAAGAAAGTTTGAAAAGCCAGTTCTGACATTGACAGAGCAACCAAAACCTTTAACAAAAGTCGCATGGTGTCCAACAAGGACAGGACTGTTAGCTACTTTAACAAGGGATAGTAATATCATTAGGCTGTATGATATGCAGCATACTCCCACGCCTATTGGAGATGAAACTGAGCCTACAATAATTGAAAGAAGTGTCCAACCATGTGAAAACTACATTGCCTCATTTGCCTGGCATCCCACAAGTCAAAATCGAATGGTGGTAGTGACTCCCAATAGAACTATGTCTGACTTTACAGTTTTTGAAAGAATTTCTCTTGCATGGAGTCCAGTGACATCTTTAATGTGGGCTTGTGGGCGACACTTATATGAGTGTACAGAAGAAGGAAAGGCCAGCTCCTTGGAAAAGGATATAGCGACCAAAATGCGGCTCCGAGCTTTATCAAGGTATGGCCTTGATACTGAACAAGTTTGGAGAAATCACCTTCTAGCTGGAAATGAAGATCCTCAGCTGAAATCACTTTGGTACACTCTGCACTATATCCTTTATTTTACTGTGGTTTATATTTTAAAGAAGTAATGCACCCCTTTAAGCATGAACGGGTTGTGTGAAGTGTGTAAAAGTCTAAATACAATGCAGTGTCCTGTGAAAGGCCTGTGTTAAGAGAATATGAGTTTTAACTTTGAAGAAGTGTTTTTTCAAATTCTTTGGAAAAAAATAAGCTTCCTATACATGTAAATACTTATGAAGCAGTATACTGAAGATATGGATCAAAAACTTACAGGAAACAAAGGTCCCCTAGTTTATGCTGGCATTAAGTCAATTGTGAAGTCATCTTTGGGTAAGAATGTTCTAACTTTGATAAGTTATATTACAGTATATTTACAAAATGAAGCACTCACGACTTTGTCTTTAAAAATGGTTGAAGGAGGATGCAGAAATAAAGTGCATCAGTCTGTATTTTAATATATATCGTAAATACAGAAATGTAAGTGAACAGTTAATATTACAGTGATTTCCTGAATTGTTTGTTTTCTTTGAAGATCATCAGTAGAACAAAATAACCTCAGAGGTAGAACTTCATCTGAGCTGTTTCAAACATTTAGCTGTTGACTATGGCACCAAAAGGTCTTGCTCCCTGCATAACTATTTGTTGTATTTTTCAAAGTTCTACATGGGAGTATAGTTCTAAAGGCTAACTTTACTGTAGCCAAAGTACATTTGTATGTTTAGAGAGGCTACATTATTTTGAAGTGGCAGTCATTCATTGTGTATCACATTATGCCTCTTAAGCTGAGTTATTTTTTAGGGGATTCTTTCTTGAATCTTTTCCTCTCTATTCATTAGGTGTCTTATTAATATTTGATTTGCTTGATTGGGGGAGGGGGGGGGGGGGAGATAACAAAAGCAACTCTTGAGTGTTGGGAATGTTTCTAGCACATTGATGCTTGCTGAGGAGAACTGGTAGAGCAGGTGCTTGACTGTATTTTCAAATTGAATGCACTGATCAGTCCTGTCTTGGTAACAGGAGCCTCCACAATCTTAGGGTGAAGAGGAAAGAAAGACAGACTTAGGGAGTAAGTGTCAAGTTTAGATGTGTGACTTTTAGGAGATCAGAATAAAATCATTTGCTATCTGCTGCTCCTTACCATGTAGTTATTGTTGATGTTAATTGAGTAGTAAAGTGGGATACTTGGCTTTTATGTTCTGTTTTATGATTGAAATCAAAGCGTTGCAGTTGCAATTTAGGTTATGGTTTAAGCATAATTTAACATACTGTTCCCATTTTAGGAACAACTGAGAACCTCAGGCACAGCAGGAGTGGATCTGATAGACAGGCAGATATTATTCAGTATCTGAGTGAGGAGAGATCCTTGGCTTTGCAGCTCTGTGGGTGGATAAAGAAGGGAACAGACTTAGATGTGGAACCTTTCTTAAATTCATTGGAACAGGAAGGAGACTGGGAGCGAGCTGCTGCTGTAGCACTGTTCAATTTGGACATACGGCGGGCAATACAAATTCTAAATAAAGGTGCTTCCTCAGGAAAAGGTTTGTATTGTGTTTTGTGTCCTTTCTTTTGGAGGTACATCACCTGAGTAGATGCTTACGGAAACAGGATTTTGGAAGGTGGTGTGGAAAATATGCCTGCTGTCTTTTACAGTACTTATTTGAATTGGCTGTATTGGAGCCTCAGAATCTGACAAATCCTATTATCTCTTCACTCCTCACACTGTAGTATGCTTTATATGTAATTAAAACGTTGTAAATATTGATACATACCACAGAAAACGTTACACCCAAAAGTAACCCACTCAAAAGTGGTGGGATTTTTTTTCTTTTAATGTAATTGCAGGTGGGTCAGATGTCAGGTCTGCTTCAGTTGGGCTGTATGCAGCTTTCTGCCAGTGCAGTGGCTGGTATAACTGAAATAAAATATTCAAAGTTTACAGAAGGCATTAGTTCTGAAATATTGTTTGGGAAAGTGACAATGTATGAAGGTGGATTTAATGATTTTAGAGCTAGTTTTAGTTCCTCCTGGGACTCTGATTTGCATCTGCTCTCTTATTAAATTTAAAATAGTGACTTAGCACCAAAGTATATTGGTATGAAATGAAGAAAACTGTTAAGGTTCTTCTGTTTTTAATATTTTTGGAGGTTGGGGGAGGTGTGTGCATTTTTTGGGTCGGGAGAAGGTTCAGAACAAGGTCTGGCTTTGTTTGAATTAGAAAACAGGAAACATTTTCTAACAGAGTATTTAGATGAAATTAGTATAATGATTTTAGGAAACGTATTAACTTCAAACTCTTGTATGTCCTTTTTAAAAAAAAATAATTCTGAACTTAAATATTCTTTCATTTTTTTCATTAAACCAGGTGATCTGAACCTTAATGTAGTAGCAATGGCCCTGTCAGGCTATACAGATGAGAAGAACTCACTTTGGAGAGAAATGTGCAGTACTCTAAGACTGCAGTTGAACAATCCCTACCTGTGTGCTATGTTTGCTTTTCTGACAAGTGAGTCTGGTTCATATGATGGTGTTTTGGTGAGTAAATTTATGTTAAATTTCTTTAAATAATAGTTATGCATATAAATACGTGGATGTCAGTAAAGTGAGCATTGTGTCAGTGTGAAAATTATATGAAATATGCAGAGGCAGTCAAAACATCCAACATAACTGACACAGTTGTTAGGGGATTTTGTTTATCTTTTTTAGCATGCAATTCTTAAGCCATTAGAAATGTGTTCTCAAAATAACATAAGCTGATAGGAAAAAAGCAGGAGAGAGGTTAATGATCTGGGTGCGGGAGTGAGGTACATCCTCAGCAAGTTCGCTGCTAATTCTAATGTGGGAGGTGTTGCTGACTAGTTGGAGGGATGACAGATCTTACAAAGGGATCCAGATGGATGGGAGCACTGGGCCATCAGCAATGGCAAGGAGCTTAACAAAGGAAAATGCCAGGTTTGCACCTGGGATGGAGCAGTGCTGGATAAAAACAGAAACTGGGGGATGAGTGGCTGGAGAGGAGTTCTGCAGGAAAGGACTTGGGGGTACTGGTGACAGCAATTCAGTACAAGCCAGTAGTGTGCCCTGGCAGCCAAGGAGAAAACTATTTTGAGTGGCATTAAGCATAGCACAGCCAACTGGTCAAAAGAGGTGATTATCCCTCTGCATATAGCATTAGTACAGCTGCACCTTGAATACTGTGTGCATTTCTGGGCTCCACAATATGACAATTATGTTAAGGTCCCTTAAAGTATCCAGAGAAGGCATTAATTCTGGGAACAGAGCTGTAAGGTCTATTCTGTGAGGGGAAGCTGAAGGCACCTGGGTTGTCCCAGGTGGACAGGGAGCTGGAGGCTGAAGAAGGCTGGAGAAGAGGAGTCCAAGAGGTGGCCAAAAGCTCTCTGCAGCTCCCTGAGGAGCGGAAGGTCTGGACTGTGCTCCTGGGAACTGGTGACAGAATGTTCAGGAATGGCACAGAGCTGTGCCAGGGGAGGCTCAGGCTGGATATAAGGAGAAACTTCGTCCCTGTGAGGATGGTCAAACACTGGAGCAGTCTTCCTAGTGAGATGGTTGGTGCCACACACCTGTTGGTGATCATGAGGCTTTTGGGCAGTGCCTTCAATAATGTGCTTTAACTACTGGTTAGCCCAACATAGTTGGACTCACTGATCTTTGTAGGTCCCTTCCAAATGATGAAAGATGAGAGAATTGGGCTTATTTAGCTTGGAGAAGGGAAGGCTCTAGGGAGACCTCATTGTGGCCTTGTGGTACTTGAAGGGAGCATATAAATGGGAGGGGTTTATGACTATTTACAAGTGTGGATAGTGATAGGACAAGGGGGAATGGTTTCAAACTGAGACAGGGGAGGCTTGGGTCAGATATTAGGAGGAAGTTTTTCACATAGTGTAATGATGCACTGGAACAGGTTGCCCAAGGAGGCTGTGGATGCCCCATCCCTGGAGGCATTCAAGGCCAGGCTGGATGTGGCTCTGGGCAGCCTGGTCTGCTGGTTGGTGACCGTGCACATAGCAGGGGGATTGAAAATGGATGATCTTTGAGGTCCTTTTCATCCCAGGCCATTCTATGATTCTATGAACTGTTCTATTCTAATAAGAGAAATGCAGGAAACAGTAGGTGCAGAGAAGTTTTTGTGATGCTGTCTTTGCGCTGAATTGTATTTCATTTTTTCTTGTTTAATTGTTAAAATATTTTTGGAGTGATGAAATAATAAACAATTTTATATCTTCTAGAATTGATATAAAGAGGATGCTAAATCTGTAATCATGAGATATTTCACGTTTTGGAGAAGTAACATACTTGATCCTTAGTTAGAGAATAATGGATATGCTTGATTTAACCCACATGTAGAAGAGTAATTGGCCCACAAATGTTAAAGAGAAAGATAACAAAATATGATATATTTAGGCTATTAAATAAGAATAAGGTAAGAATCCCAGAGGAGAAAACATTTTCTGTGAGGAAGAGAGAATGCTCTTGTTCTCTGGGTGTTAGGTAATGATTTTATATAGGCACAGCTAAGTACCGGGGTGAATGTAATCAAGGTGTTTTTCTTCTTGTGTGCATGATGTAGCAAAAGGATTAAAAAGCAGCAAGTAAATGTTGCATGCTGCATGTTGGGTGCCAATATACTTTTGAGAAATTGATGTTTTGGGTATTGTCGTTTTATTATTACTATTTTCTTCAGTTGTGGTTTTAGGAAAACTGAAGTAGTGGGGCTAGGCTTTTTATAAATATGGAAGAAGAAGGGTTGGTTGTTCTACTTTTTGTGACTTATTGAGACTCTTGGCTATATGTGCTAGAAATGCTATAGCCTAGCCCTGATTGTAATTATGTGATTTGTAAAACTTCTGTTTACTGTATAGTTTCAAAAAGCACGTACAGTGTGTTGTACCAGGCTTTTCTGCCACAGGAGCAGATTGTTCCAGGTAGCCACAGTCTCAGTCTATACCTGCCTATATCTGAGCATAAACT
The DNA here is from genome assembly GCF_019238085.1 of Lagopus leucura. NCBI lineage: Eukaryota > Metazoa > Chordata > Aves > Galliformes > Phasianidae > Lagopus > Lagopus leucura. The sequence goes on along the minus strand of NW_024962334.1, from coordinate 26,536,943 downwards.
GATCAGTTGATATTTGGTGTTAGCTTTCTTCTGGTTCATTCTTTGTACGTAATCAAATTCATAATATTAGCTGTACAGTAAGATAAACGATCTGACTTTTAGAAGCAGTGTATTGAAATCTTGTAAGTTGGCATGTGATGGTGATATTCCCATTTTTCTCTCCTAAGTATGAAAATAATGTGGCAGTACGAGACAGAGTGGCATTTGCTTGCAAGTTCCTCAATGATGCTCAGGTAAGCCTATGGTTACACATTCAAGCAAACTGTTAAGCTGGGGTTTATTTAGTGAGATGAAAATTTGAGGTGGGAGGGTAAAGCAGGGTATCATAAGGGATTTGGTTTTTCCTCACAGTAGGATATAAGCTATGGTATATTTTTTCTCCCTCTCTCTCTTGATTTTTTTTTTTCTTAAAGTAAATAATGTTCTAGACTTACTCGTTTTAAAAATCATATCACATTAGCTAAATGCTTTACTGGACAGTATTTGTGTTTGGTATTTATTTCCAGACATTTGCCTTGTCTTGAAAAAAAGCCTTTATTTTACAGTAGGAATGTTTTCCTTTGAATATACAGGAGTGTATGGAAAAACTGGTGATCTCCTCCTTTTTGCTCTTTGCATCAGGAGGTTTAAAGTACACTGATATTTAAATTCTCGGTATATAGTGGATACAGCCATATACATTTTCCTGTACAACATGCAGCAAGCAGTGTGTACTGTTAGCAAAAGATACTCTTAAACTTTAAAAAAGTTTTGCTGTATGCATTAAATTAATTATGTACAAACAGCAAAAGTTAAGTAATTTCTTTTTATAGCTGAACAGATTTATTGAGAAGCTGACGAATGAAATGAAAGATGCTGGCAATTTAGAAGGAATACTGTTGACAGGGCTGACAAAAGATGGTGTGGACTTGATGGAAAGTTACGTTGACAGAACAGGTGATGTCCAGACAGCAAGCTATTGCATGTTACAGGTTAGTGTCTCTCTCAAAAATGAATCTTTACATTAGAGAACTAAACATTGTTTATTTAGCAGTATAGCCCTGATTCTTGTGAACTAAAAAGTATATTCTGTAGTAAATTTTGACAATAGATAGCCAGATGATTTTGTGCAATCATATGAAACACTTGATGATAACTACAAACTTATATATTCAGGCTGTCTCAGTCAGAGAAAGTAAAGACAAGGGGAAGACAGGAAAAGAAAAATAGTTGAGCAGTTGAGTAGTCGAACTACTGCTGTGTTTTCTGATAGGTTCAAAATAGGCTTTTTTGCTTCCAGGGTATTGTTAGAGAACTGCTGTAAGGTAGAGGGTTTTTTTTTGTCTTTGGGTGGATGTTGGTTTTGGTTTTTGTTTTGAGCTTATCTTGGTCCTTACTGGCACAGTTGGAGTTACTACCAGCGCTGTGTTTGACTACGTATGTAACCATAGGAATGGTATGAACTCAGATGTGCTACAGAAATGTATAATCTGAGTTTTTAGGAGAACAGCAGCACGAGTATGCTTAACCTGAAAGGCAGACTGAAGAAAACTTTTATCAAACTCGTGTTAAATATTTCCAAATATCATCTCTGTCAATGCAAATTATGCTATTATTTCTTGTATTTTGTATTATGTACTGGTAAAGCCTTTTCAAAAAGTGAATAACTTGTGCATGTTCAGCATATGTCTGACCATTTTTCCTTTCTCTTTAGGGTTCTCCATCAGAAGTACTTAAGGATGAAAGGGTTCAGTACTGGATTGAGAACTATAGGAATCTTTTAGATGCTTGGAGGTTTTGGCACAAACGTGCAGAATTTGATATCCACAGAAGTAAGCTGGATCCCAGTTCAAAACCTTTAGCTCAGGTAAATGTGATTCTTACATGAAGTATGACCAATTCAGGAAGGCAACGTGGTACTTAAAAAGAAAAAAATAAATTCCTGGCTGCATCTTGGCTTTTGTGAGGAAAAGAAAGGAAAGGAAAGATTTCAATTAAGGATACTCTAAATCAATGTTTTGTGTTCTATTTGTTGTTTTTATTCATTTTGTTAATATTTTTAAAAATGTTGTTCAGAGGAAGAACTTAACTGTTTTAGTAGGAAGTAAGGAAGTAAACAAATTTACATACGTTCTAATCTAGGAAGTGCCATTTTGTTCAATCATTATTTGGTGTGTTTTTTCTTAAGTCTTTTCCTGTAACAGAAACTCATCTTTCAGAATCTGTAATGTTTCCACACTTTTTTTCGTGTGAAACTGTGGGTTTTTTCCTTCCAGCATTGAAAAACAAAATGGGAGACTTTTCCTAGTGAGTTCTTCATCATGATGAGGATGGTGCTGAAACTAGGGAAAGAAACCAGGACCAGTTCCAATTGGTTCTCGTTTAACTCAACCTTTGAAGCCTTTGAGTCTGAAGTGAATAGCAGCTTTCCTTATCAGCTCAGAGCATAAGCTAAGCTGAAAAATGACACCCTGTCCAAATATTATCTGGTACTGTTTTTACTCAAAATGTTCTGCCTACAGCAACTCCTATTTGCTCATGCCTGCTAATATGTGCATTACAAGCCTTGGGGACTCAAAGATTTCTAAGGAAGGCTGTTTTGAGTCACATTCTTCACAACTTTTTAAAGAGAACTCCATCTATACTGCTCCAAGCAAGGAGTTGAATTTACTGCTCCTGCCTTACATGAACATCAGTAATTCCTAAAGAGCTGAAAGTAATACTTTTCTCTGTATTATACCTCAACTTGTGACATAAGGTATGCAGGTAAAGATTATTAGGCAAATCCTCATGTTGTGGACTGTAAACTGAGTCACTTGAGTAGAAAGATGGAGAGGCCTGTAGACTGAGTAAGCTTAGTTTCTTTAGTTACCTGACATGTAACTTCTTATATTCTTAAATGATATCTCTCCAAGCAGTAACAGTTTTAAGGGGTTTTATGTGCTGTTGAAGTACATGGGCAGCATTGAGGCCTACTCCTCAGAACTGCATGTCAAGTCTATAAGCCAAGATGTTAGCAACACCTTCGCAAGACTTCCCAGCGCAGTCTTTAGAATATCTAGTAAATCAAGTCTTCACTAGCTTGAGCAAATTCACTTATAATTATAGTAGAAATTGAAACAAACTGAAAAACTAACGGGCTTTTGTTCTCTTTAGGTGTTTGTGAGTTGCAATTTCTGTGGAAAATCAATCTCCTACAGCTGTTCAGCCATTCCTCATCAGGGGCGAGGTTTCAGCCAGTATGGGGTTAGTGGTTCACCAACGAAGTCAAAAGTTACCAGCTGCCCTGGTTGTCGTAAGCCACTTCCTCGCTGTGCACTTTGCTTGATAAATATGGGAACTCCAGTTTCCAGTTGTCCAGGTATAATGTACTCATTTTATGTTATTCAGCTGGGATCCTCATTAGAGGCCTAATTAGCAGTTCCTGAAAGAAGATCTTCTGTTGCACTTTTTCCTCCTATTTGTACTCGTACTGTATATACTTTAATTAAAGAGAGACTGTAGTAGAGAACACATTTACATCCCATCCAATATTTTGATTAAACCTATATCTTTTTTTTTTTTTGTGTGTCAGACTGTATGCATGGTTACCTCGTTCTGGCCATTCTTTCCAGTGATATTGGTAGTAGAATTCCACAGCTTAAACAGGAGAAAAAGATTTGGATATTGGGTGCTTGGTGTTACGAGCTTTGACATTGAACTGGGAGATATGTTCTCTTGGGATGAACTGTTGGGAGCCTGCACGAATCTTGTAATGTGAATCAACTAACTGCTCCTTAATTGGAAGAGGAAATAAATGTAATGTGTATATGTATACTCTCTGTGACTAAATGTGAAAGAATGTATGGGTCCTGCTGGAACAGCTAGGAGATGCTATTGCTAGAATCTCTTGGTTCTGAATTCTTGAACACAGCAGTATACAAGGTCTAAGTAAAATTAATTTTTTTCCATATTTTTAGGTCAGTCTTGTTAAAGAGCTATGAGCAGCTGTACAGTTGTCATCTATTTATATCTCTCTCATTCTTTCACTGCTCCGTGACATGACTTATTACTGAATTATTCCAACTCATAACTAAGATTTTGCTAATCTTACATATTTTAAAGCAGAACATTCTATGTACAGTAGAACAGATGCATAATTCACTGGAACATAAATTAATCACTGAAACATAAATCATCACTGAAAGAGATTGTCTGCAAAATTTAATAGGCAAGACTAGCATGTCTGTAAGGTGTGAGACATTAGCCAAGCAATACAATTCTTGATTCTCCACCAGTTCATATATCTCCAATAATTGCATTGACATCCCTTTTAGAATCAGGTTGCTACTTCACCTGAAGTTCCTAATTCCAAATTCATTTTAACAGTGTTAGTGAGACTGAAATTTAAGCCATTATGTTTCATTTATCTGTTGTGTTGTTTGCTTCTGTGCAGGAGGATCCAAGTCAGATGAAAAAGTGGATCTTAGCAAAGACAAGAAGTTAGCCCAGTTCAACAACTGGTTTACTTGGTGTCACAACTGTAGGCATGGTGGACATGCTGGACATATGCTCAGTTGGTTCAGGTAAGTTGATGTTAAGATCTTTTGCTTTTCCTTTCTGTATGCTGCATGAAGTACAATGTGTCTCCTTTGTTGTATATGCAATTAAAGTGTCTGTATTTATAAAAACAACAAAAAAAAACAAACCAAAGAACAACATAGGCTAGGCTTACTATGCTGCAGTTTTCTGTGTGATGCTGTGTTCCTGCACATACTTAAATTTACAGATTGCAAAACATTTGTTAGCTTGATCTTACCTGCTTTTTCCTTTTCTTTGCTATTGCTATCTAGGGACCATACTGAGTGTCCTGTGTCTGCCTGTTCGTGTAAGTGTATGCAGCTGGATACAACAGGGAATCTTATTCCAGCAGAGACTGTTCAGGTGTAAATATTCCTTGAAAATGTGAGGATCTCTAATGGATGTCCATTCTAGTCCAAGCATACATTTTAGACAGGGGTCATTTGTGACTTACTGACTGTGAAAAAATAAATTGCTATCAGATGAGTAAAATGCTGTGTGTATGACTGTGCATGGTAGAAATTGATAATGTGGAAATAAGCCTCTGGATTTATCACGTGGGCCTCAGCCAGTGGATTTAAGCAGTTAAGGGGCCGGGAGGCTTTGTTGAAACTCAAAGAATTTTAACAACTTGTTCAGGGTAATGATTTTGGGCCCTTCTATCAGTTTTTCCAAATAAAGCAGTGTTTATCTGTTGTGCTCAGTGAAAGTAAACCTTCAAAGCAAATGGCGAAAAAGCGTTCTTCAGAGGATGGCAGAACAATGCTGTGGTGTCCTTTCACTGATTGATCACACTTCATTGAATGCAATCACTTCCTTGTAAGTCAATTAAGAATGTCACTGCTAATTATATTCTAAATAATTTTATTTTACAGGAAAACCTATTTCTTTCTTTTCTCAACTTTTGTTAACAGTAAAGCAATACCTTTGCAATTTGAGAGCTTATTTCACGTGCTGATGTGAATTATAATGCTAAAGAGTCTGGGGAAATTATCCTAGACAGGAGTTCCCTGAAAACTCATGTGTCAGTTTCACTGCAGAGTGCAGACAAATTATCAGAAGTTTGATACGACTGTTTTATTTCTAACATAATACTGTGAAGATCTGAAATCTCAAGACTGGAGACTTGTAAACATTTCAGGTTTAAACTACATACTGAGTTTTATCTACAAGCATTTTGAATTTTGGGGACTTTTGGATAATCAGGATTTTTTGGCACTTCTGAAATAGACTGGGAAGTGTGAAGTGAACCTATTTAAATCCTGCTTCAGGTCACTGCTGGACACCAGTCTGCTCCTAAAGACTGCACGATTTTATGTCATTGACTGCAAGTGGTAAAAAAAACATATATGTATGTTACCAGCTGGAATTAAGTATATTTATTAACTTGAGAGTCAATGATATTTTGCTAAAACTGTGCTAGGAGCTAATCAGTATTGTTGTCCTTGATTTTGTAGGCAACAAAATTCATATTAGGGGGGAAAAAACACCTGTTTTAAGGTATGTGAAAATAACATCAGTTTACTTGGTGTGTGTTTATTTACTATTAGAAACAGTGTATGAGTTACTTATTACTTGTGTGCTTTGAAATACTAAATGGAATGCTAGCAATAAACTGGCACCATATTGCCAGGACTGTGACATTTGTTGTTTTAAGAAAGAATATATTGTAACATACCACGGGTTCTAAGTGCTCTAATGTAGTTGCAACAAGATAGAAAGTAGAAATGGTGTCTGTGGGTGTACATGACTGCATTTGGAACTTCCAGTCATATTTTCTGATTAATGCTGTACTACGTCTGCCATACCTACTCTGATCTAAAATTCTTGCCTAATTGACAAAGATATAAAGTTAAAATCTAAAAGGTACTTAATACCTGTAGTCAGACTATCATGGAGGAGTGGTTAATGTTTTTTTTTTTCTTGTTGGAATATTTATTTGTAGTATTTTTGCACACTTTGTTTCTGTTGAAGTGGTCTTTAAAATGTTCTCCATTAATAAATGTAAACTGGGGTTTGATGTATGATACCCTATTTATATAAACATGGGCAATAACACTTTTGCTTTATGGAAGTGAGGATTTGTAAGTGCAAAGGATATATTTTTATTCCTCTCTAGTACCATTGATCAGTAAATTTTGATGATAAATACCATGTTCAGGAACCTAACTGCTTAAAAATGTCTCTTTTTTTAATGTAAAAAAGAAGGCTCAACTTTTTTTGACTTGACTATACCTGTTTGTTTCAGTTTCTATCATTTCATTAAATAAGTTGCCTACTTTGATGTTCAGCATGTCTTTGAAATGTTTTAGGTTATTAATATGTACATATTCTGGTCCAGTGTAAGTACCAACTTTTGCTGTTGTAATTGGGGTTTGAGCTTTCAGACCAATAATTACACTATTCCTAAAAACTTATAAGAGGTGTACTTAATCATCTTTTTTCTTGTTTTGTTTCTTAATTAGTAAAGCTGTGATTTGGCAAGTTGATTTGTAAGTATGGCTGCAGACATTTCATTATCTGCAGATAACATTCACACTTACTATTTTCTATCTTCTTGACTCTATTATTTAAATAGTTGAAGGTGATTTTGCATGCCAGAACGCCTTTTTGAACTTATGGTTCATGCTGACTACATTATTTTCATTTCATAGTATGTGATTAAGTGCAAGCACTTTCTCATCTTATGCATTAGAGGCTTGCAAATGAGCACAAACTGACTTGAGTTTGTTATGGTCTCTGTCACCTACAAGGGTCACAGTCCTGTGCTGCTTGAGCAAGGAGAGCGGAGCAAGCCTGGTGACAGAGATTAACATCATCCAAGTGTCCAGCACTCCTCAGACAAGTCACAGTGATGAGGCAGGACTGAGGTCAGGCTGGCATTCACATCAGCAGGTTGGGGTCACTGAGAGACACAGGCAGTCCAGGTGGTGTAGCTCAGGCCAGGACTGTGGGCTAAGGACCATGAGGCAAAGAGGGAGACACCTCTGACAAGGCTTGGATATAAAGAAAAAAAAATTATAAGAGTGGTGAGGTACAGAAGATGTTGCCCAGATGTTGAGAGGTGGTGGATGCTCCGTCCCTGGAGTTATGCAGGGTCAGCCTGGATGGGGTCCTGAGCAATCTGACTGAGCTGTGCCATGTTCCTGGAGTTGGGCTCGCTGACTTTTAAGGGCGCCTTTGAACTCAAACAGTTCCATGGTTCACTTCACTTTTCACTGTACCCCAAGGGAGCCTAGCGTGGGAGCTGCTCAACCCCCCTACTCTGCATTTCCAACAGCTCTCTTCTCCAATTTGTGCTTCCCAGTGCACTCAGCAGGCATCCCTTCTCTACTCAAATCCATTTTTTCCAATTATGCCTACTCAGACTAGGATCCTGCCAACTACACTAGATGTTCCAGGAGAAAGAGGCAGTGGGATAGTATAGTACCCCTTGGCTGAAGTTAGGAAGAATACTTCTTAGCCACAGCAGGGAAAAACATGCCCCAGTTTCGCTGACCTGATATTTTCCCTTGGTGTTTATGGTGTGATTCCCCTTGTGATTCCCCTTTCATGAGTTACCCACTAAGCCAGCGTTTCCCTTTATTGTTTCTAAGCCCTGGCAGTTTCTCGTACATTTACTGAGTTAGTGAAATTCTGAAGGGGGGGGGGGAAGCAATGCAGTCCCCATGGTTATTTCTTTGATATGTGAAATGTCTTGCACTTTCTTTAGTTGTTGCCCTCCTAAATACATACAGAGCCTGAGCATTACTTTTCCTTTCATAGCAAGAATATGTTACAGTTCCTTATTAGTATAAGCCACACAGTCAGTTTGATACTGCTTCTTCTGTGTATCATTGCTCTGGGATAGAGGTCTTGACAGACAAGGGAAAACTAGCATTTACCACTTAGATGTGATCAAATACTTACACACAAGTTCCCATATCCAAGAATGGTCTCTGTTGGCATAAAGTGCTATAGCCATCTAGTGGTGGAATCCGTTTTATTGGGCTTAGATAACCTTGTAAAGAACTATTTGCATGTAATGTTTTACAATATATATACATGCACAAAATAGATTTTTTTTTCTAGAGAGTTAAATGCCAGTCAAACAAGCATGTAGTTGTTGGCAATGACATTTAATTTTGCTGAATGCTAAAATACAGTAGTAATGGTACTATAAAACAGAGAATGGTGTCATGCCAGAGGGACCTTCTTGTTCAGGTTTACAGTACGAGACTGACTCATACTTCTCAGGTCCTCCCTCCCCTCGTGTCACTGTCCAGCTTCTGAGCAGAGAGGGAAGAAAATAAAGCACCTGATTAACCTGGTCAGCCACTCAGCTGGAAGAACTAATTCACTTATGATTTGTAACAATCAGAGTAGTGCTGCAGTTTGTAGTAAGTTTGATAAATGAGGCCTCTTTAAAAACGGATTCTTTGACTAAAAATAGAGATATTCATAAGTAAGCACAGTGCTAGCGATCTTAATAAGGTTTTAATCCAGCTATAAAAACTGCAGCTAGAAAAGGCTAGTGAACATGGAACCACACACAAAAAAAGTTTACTTAAAATGCTTTCTAACTATTTTATTAATTCACAGAAAATTTTTCAGAAGTTAGATTTAACTGTGTTACGTGGAGAGGTAAGAATTCTGCCGTGTGATGTTAAATAGCCTGGATTGTAATAGAATAAAATTCCCCCTGGACTGTGGGGAAGTTTGTCTGAGTAAAATCATCAAGACATTCCAGCAGAGTCCTGGTACTTCTGCCTTGACATCCACCAAGAATGAAGTTTGTGATGGGGATTTCAAGTGTGATTGAGTTACAAGCCTAATCAGACACTTAAATCTCTCTAATGTTTAACAGCAGTGCAAAAGGCAAATACCTTGTACTCCACATTGTCAAAATTAAATTACTTGTTAGGTAAATGGAATAGGAATCACCATGTATCATTGGAAATAGCACTAGGTAGATATAATACTACCACAAGCAGTTGTACGTAGTCATATGTTTATTGGAGAAGTGACCATTATCAAGATGCAAAATAAATCTTCCCCCCCACATTCAACAAATTTATATCAAAGCAAAAGATATTTTGAGATATCTTTACATTAATACATCTTCAGTATGAGTTTTGTGTTAAGTATCCTGGGGCCTCCGTGGACAATGGAAAAGACACCTACAAAATGTCCATTTCTAGCAAGTCAAATCCTGCAAGAGAGCATTCCTCATGAATGCAGAAGGATTAAATATATACAGTCAGTAAGATAGCCACAGAAATGTTCTGCTTCTCACTAAGCTCATGCAAAGAAAAGTTTCTAAGAAAATATATTTCACTGGCTACACATGGCATGTGTAATAGCATCTTCTTAGTATATTTTTTGGAAACTAATGCAAGTCTTACCATGCTGTCAGGTAAGACAGCCAAGGTAATGTTGCACACCTGAAGCTCTAAAAAGAATTAATTGTTCCTCCCAGTACCAAAGGGGAAGTATTCAGGGAATTCATGAATAATTTTCAGTGCTTCATTGTAGAGTTCCAGATCTGAAAGAGGGCAAAAAAAAGAAAAAAGCTTAAATTCCCCACTAGCAAATTGCAGCATTAAAGCACTGCCAATTTTAACGCAATGCAGTTGAGTGTTCTCCCTCCCCTACATGCTCTCCAGTTTTCCAACCCTGCCATAGTCTCATTGCTTTCTTTTTGAGGGATTATTTTTAGGCCTGCTAATAACTGGACATCACACAAGGTCCAACTCAGGACAGGGAGGACAAAGAACTGTGTAGCTGGGACGGGGGAAACAATCAGGCCTGGGACAACGGCCTAGGTCAGCTCAGGCCTTGAATTGGTCCCTACAGTTTGGCAGTAAAATAATGTATTCAGCACGTAGTATTTTCTAATGCCATTGTCTGTTTATGTATTTTCCATACCATATTAGGCAGCTTGAAGAATGATCCTCTCCACAGGAAGGGATAATGATGCTCTCCTTATTTACTGTTCAGAATACAAAATTAATTTGCTCTAACATATCCTTACTTACCAAATGGACTTTTATCTTCCCTGAACTGGACGTATGACATGCACATGATGGTTGCCTGATTTGTTACTCTTCCCACCACTTCAAGAATTCCTGAGATCTCTTCATCGAGCTGCAGAATGTACCAGAAATGAAATTAGCATCACCAAATTAGCTGTTATTTCCACTGCACAGCACTCAAACCAGGAATTCTCTGAAGGTTTGTTCATTACAACAGATTCTGTTCTACATCAAGTCATACATGAGTATTGGTGGGGAGAGGGGAGAATTAAGAGACAACAGGAAAAAAAAAAAAACAACAAAAGCTTTGCACCTCTTACAGATTTACAGTTTTTGTAAAGGCACTTCAGTACTACACAGAAAAGGTATGAAGCAGCAGCAGAGGGAAGATTGAACTTTGAGGGTGTATGAAACTATGCTGTCTAAACACTGAAGATTGGTCTAGGGCAACAGAGACAATTAAAATCCAGATTTGAATGAGCTGCATTCAAAACTTTGCAGATTGTAAGACTCTATGAAAGCTAAGGAATTATTATTTGTGCCAGAAAGCAGTGCCAGTAATTCTAGATTAAGGAGGATTTAGATTATCATCCAAAATTATTTCTTAGGTAATAAACCTTTGGTTGAGTAAGAAAAAATAGTAAGGCTAAAAATTTCATCTCACCCTAAAATCATTTGTTTTCTTTTCCTCTTTGATTTTAGTATATTCATTTGAAGACTGTGGTACTATTTCAGTAATACCCTTCCAGTATCTGACTCTTGTGTGATCTTTCCAAACACACCCGTTTCTTCCTTACACAGCACTGCAGCACAGACTGAAATCCAGCTGTGCATTTATGACATTCACCCATTTACTCTATCATGGAAAGTCAGAGAATCATTGGTGAGATGCTGACAGCCTAAGTTGCAACAGCTCAACACAGGAAACCTTTTCAGGAGCTCAAGTGAGAGTTAAGCTACAGGGCAGTACCTGCAGGAAAGACATTTTCTTGCAGTTTGGAGATGAACACAGTTTCATATTTATAGGACCAAACTCTTCTCCAGATTGCATTTTACACAAATGAGACTCAATTCTTGTAAGTCAGAGTATCGGTGCAATTATTTCACAGCAATGGAGTCAGACTTGCCTGTATATTTAACAACTCATTCAGAGGAAAAGATGGAAACACTGCTGCCACCCTCAGTTAAACTATAGCATTTGTCATCAGGAGGTGTCACAACTACAGTAATCCTTTAATTACAACATACCTCAGAGGTTGAAAAAAAAAAATAGAGAAAATGCCTGGAAGTTACTCCTTTACTGGTACTTGGTCACAAAGGAAACAGTACTGCTGCACATGAAATATCCATTTAAGGGACTCTTAAAAACAAGATAATTCTTGAGGTTTGTTTCAATCAATCTCACAAAGTGTAGGATGGTTAGCATGGTGACACACTGGAACAGCTTGCCCGAGGAGGCTGTCCAGGGCAGGAATATGGTCAGTAAAGTGATGAAGGAAAAAAGTGAAAGAAAAAGTAACACAAGACGTGGGGTGAAACACACCGTGCTACAAGCAGCGAATAGGGCAAGCCTGGCATCCAGCCAGGGACGTGTCTGGAAGGGGGGAACGAAGCCTGTCTGCACAGCAGCCAAAAATTCCCAACAACCCAGCCGCTTACTTACAGGTTCGCTCAGCTCCACTGTCGCGTTGCAGCCTTCTCCGTCCGACAGAACTATAAGTTTCCCCGTCGGGTGAATCTACAAAACAAACGACGCCGTGCGCTCAGCGGCGGCCGAAAGACGAGCGGGCGGACGGCCCTCGGCCCGCAGGGAGGCTGCAGCCGGCCCGGGCGAGGCCGCACTCGGCGGCGGAGGGGCAGCGGCGCTTCCGGAGAGCCTCCCGGGGAGAAGCGGGGGAAGGGCTGCGTACGGACCTTCTCGACTCGCCCCACGAAGCAGACGGGCCGCCCGATGTGCTGCGCCAGCTGCGCGGCGGCGATGCGCGGCCGCGGCGCCTCGTGCACGTCCCCCATGGCGCCGGCCTCCTTCCCGCGCTGTGCCGGAGTCGCCCCCTGTCATCCTTGGCAACGGGACGGCGGCGGGGCGGGGTTTTACCGCCGCCAGCCAATCGGCTTGGCGCTTTGCTATTACGTCATGGGAGCGCGCCGCTGCCGTCTCCTGAAGCCGGGGGGGAGGGTGGCGGCGTCGCCTCACGGAGCCGGAAGCGACGAGCAGCGGCGGCGGGCTGGTGGGTGACTGAGGGCTGAGGCGGGGGAGGCGGCGGGGAGGCCGGCGGGAAGAGGGCTGAGCCCTGGGAAAGGCGGCAGGGAAGCTCTGGGGCTGTTCGTCCTCCCGCTGGCCTGCTCGCCGCGGCCCGAGCCCTTACAGTTCTTGGCGATGGCAGCCTGACCCCTTTCCCGCTCCCCTGTCGGCAGCCCTCCGCTCGCTTTGCAGGGAGCGCGCGCGCCGCGTGCCCGCTGCCTGCCCGAGCGCTGCGCAATCACACCGCTTCTTGCCCCGGGGAACCGCGGTTCTGCGTGCTGTGCAGCGCCGACTGGCTGACCGACCGACTGAACGACTGACGCGAGGCAGAGTTGGCGCCAGGCTCCTTCTGTGCCCGCTGCCGTGTCGGGCTGTGCTCTGTGAATGTCTCCAGAGTATAGAACGTCTTTCTAATTTCCTTTCCCAAAGCGCTGTCCTCAGCGCTGTCATTTCCTCAGGGTCGCTCTGCTGCTCGCCTCGCGGCGGTTAATTTGCCAGAGATCCTTGTCACGTCAGCATCTCTTCAAAGCTGTGAAGGAGACGTCTCACGAAGGTAGCACAAGGTGCAGCAGCGCTGCTCCTGGGGCTGTCGTGTCTGGTTGGAGCACCAGTACGATCCTGTGCACTATTGTCAGTAGCATTACATCTCTGTTGCCCTCAGTTGCCAGTGGAGGTTTGCTGTTAGAGTTTGCAGGGAAAGAAGTTAGCTTTCAGGCAGTTAGGCATTGCATCTGGTGAAAGTCTGGCTTTCTGTCTTATCTGCTGCTTTCTTGAGCGTTTGGATTGCTGCCAGCAGTTTGACTCTGCCTGGTTCACCCCTGGCTTTCTGTTTGTCACCTTAATCGTGGTGGTTGTTTGTGATTCCACATCCTGGTGTATTTTTGTATGAGGGTAGCTGAGGTTGCGTTGGCACTGAGTAATTCAGGTCCTCTGTTAGAACAGTGTCAATAAATATATATTTATATATATGTATTTACGTCTTTTTTAGCACGTTAGCAAATGTGTGTCCCATTTCTGTATTTATGTTTCTCTTGACACCTATATTCATCAAATCCATAAACTAAAGGAATGTGACTAGAATTAGTGGCAGATAAAGAAATGATTTATCATGGATTTTCTTTCTTCTTCTCTTCTTGTACAAACCTTTATTAGGCCAGAAGCTTTTAAATTCTTTTGATGTCACAGGGAAATCTTTTTAACATGTGCGTTCTTGACTCTGAATTAGTTGGTTTCATGTTATAAGTGAGCTGTACAGGGCTGTGAACACGTTACTCATTTTCTTGCTGATTTAGTAGTCTATCACAGCAAATGCTCATATAGATGAGAGAACTGCTCTGATGCCACCTCGTTTTCTCTTTCTGTGGGTTCTACAGCTTAGACAGCTGGATTTGAAATTATTGTGGTTCTTTCTTTAAAATCAGTCTTTGTATCTTTTCTGACCTCACTTCATCATCTATCTAAGCACCAGTATTTTCATCACAGTTCTGCTTTGCTGTATTCCCAAGCATTTTTTTTTTTTTTTTTTTTTTTTTTTAATCATTAATTTACCTTTCGTCTCATGTTACTTGTGAACATGCAGGAAAATGGTAGAAAGTAGTGCTAAATAGATTAGGATCCTTACATATACAAAAATGCTATTGGATGTAATGTATTGGTTTGGCTCAAAGGTCTCCCATACCTCTTGTCAAAGCAGACTGACAAAGTGTACCAGGCATACATTAACCCCTGTGATCAGCTCTGCAACTCATCATTGCCCAGTGCCGTGTTTGTTCTCAGAGCCTCACATAAAGACAAAATATTTCTTACAGTCTCACAGAATTGCTGTACTTCACAGTTTGTTACTTGCTAATGACTGAAGCAGTGCCAAAAGAGTTATTTTTTCAACTACCAACAATGAGACTGGAGAAAGGAAAAATTATGTCCCCTTTTCCGTTGAGGGGGAAACATGAGGAGAAGGGAATTGCATATTCCCTCCAAGGGAGATTTTTATCTCTAGTCAGTGAATTCAATTTTCAGGTCTCCTATAGAAATAAAATTAAACCCATCTGGAAAGAGGAAAGTGGTGTGCTACACTGGAGGCATTACTGCAAGGAATGTGGCACTCTCTGAATAGTGGGTGTGTTGTCTCTGATTTTGTGCTGACAGCTTTTTAAAAGCAAAGATGTCATGTGTTTTTCTCTCTAGTTCATGTGACCATACATCCGAATTTCCAAACGTTGAAGGTGATTTTTTTACTCTGAAATTAAATTTGTGCCGAAATTGGTTGTTCTCAGCTTTTGTGTAATAAAGCCTCATCTTATCTACGAGTAGTAAGACTCAGCCTGACTCTGCAAGTGCTTAAACAGTGCTCTTATCTTCAAGAGCACGCGTGTGTTTTCATTCAATTCGGTGTTTCTTTGTTCTGTTTTTAACATGTAATTCAGGAAACTTCACGTCTGCGTTTCATATTGCTGGAGAGATTTATGTTCACTTTTGAAGTACCACAGTTGATAAAATTCTGAAGAGAGCAAAGATCACAGCTATCACAGTGCTGCCCATCCTTCTCCTATATATAAGCCTCACTTTATATGCTTCTGCTTTTTGTCTCTTTTTTTTCTCTTTTTTTTTTTTAAGCTCTTATTTAAGGTTAATCTTTGTGTTGAGGATAGAGACTGAAAGAAGGGAAGTTGTTGATGCAGACCTGAGTGCATTACAGGTTTACAGGAAACAAAAAATGGGATACTCAGAAAAGGTTTGCCTTCTGTCAGCGATGGGGGAAAAAATCCAGGCTGTGAAAGTGCTTGTAAAGCTAATTTGGCTGTATCAAATTGTACTTACTGCTCATTTTCTCTGAACTGAAATGCCTCCAGTCTTGTTTGTTTGTTTTAAAGCACTGATGTTTATGTGTGCAGGAATTAAAAGCTGATAAGCTCATATTTTCCTGCACAACACTCTTGTGTAGATGTATGCACTTAGTAAGATGCTTTACTTTGTGTGAGTAATAGTGAAAGGAGATCACTGTTTGGAAGAGCTGGAAACTGTAAAATAATGCAGATGTCAGAGAGGAAAAAGAAGGGAATGGAGCAATTGCAGCTCTTGGAGCGGCTGCCTGCAATTGGAGTCTCTACCAGAGCTACCTGTGAGATTTTACACATCAAGTTGATTTCTCTTCTTGTTGTTGTGTGCTTGGGAAGAAGGTAAAATTGCATTTTAAAACTGCTCCACAACTGCTTCTCCTTCATACATCACTGGAGCAGAAACCTGACTCCTGAGCATTGCAGCACAGGTTTTTACCGCTTGAGCTATGGGGCTGACAGCCCTAATTGGTAGCAGGAGAAGACTTATTCCCTAAGGGCTAAAAAAAGGAATATGCTGCTGGCGCCATGTGTTGAGCCTGGGTGTGGGGGAAAGGAGGCAATTAGGGGGTTTCTGCTGTGTAACCTCCATGGGACTGGAACACCAGTATTCCACACGCTAAGGTAAGGAAATGTGCACAGAAGAATCAAATGCACATAAGTAACATTCATTTTTCGTATGACTGCATATCTGAGGCTGGTTGGCTTGGGGTGTTCTTGCATGCATCTGAGTGGTTTATTTGACTGATAGAAATTCCACTGCGTCAGCATAAGGCAGCTGTAGCTGGCCGGCCTCTGGGCTGCTCTGAGTTTCATTCAGAGGTATCACTCCACGCTTTGAATCACTGCTGGTTTTGACCACATTCTATTTATATACCGTTGTTGAAAGCCAACGCTTACACTTCATAAAGGACTCTGTATGCTCTGCTCCGTGGAAGGATTTGATATGCTTGTAATAGCAGAGCGGGGGCAGTTCATACGTGGTGAATAGTCAGGGCTGGTTGTGAAGAAAATTACTGCAGGTCACTGAGCAGGGCACAACGAGTCTTGTGTATGGGATCACAAATACTTGGATGGGAAGGGAGGAATTTGGGCAAATAATTAATCCTTTTTCTTTTTAATTTTTAAATAAGAAAGCTAGCATTGTGGTTTCCTATATTTCACTCATGATGATTCTTTTTTATTTATATTTAGTTTAAAATAATATTATCTCTAGAGTATACCTCTTTTCTTAAGACTTGACTCTTCCTGGGTGTATATATTAGGATTTATATACTCCTGTTGGATTGTCAGCCCCTTCTCTATCCATATCTTCAAAATAAGTCAGGATTCAGTTCCTCGAACTCTGCTTCGGACTCAAAATTGCATTATTTGACTTTGCCAATTTTGTATTGGTATTTCAGTAGAGAAAAGCTTTATGCACCTCTCTTTACCTTCACTTCTATTTGATGCAGTACTTCTTAGCCAGTCCGTTCACACGCTGCTGTGTGGCTCTGCATTGCCCAGGGTGCCACTTGGGCACCTTCTCAGAGAACTGGAGGTGAGCAGATGTTGAGCTGGTGGCTGCTGGGCAGTGCTGCTTTCCTCTTCCATTGCAACAGCTCCGTAGATGGGAGCTGCTGTTGCTGGAGGAGATGGTGAGAGTTGGTTACTGTGTTTGGTGGTGCGTGTTGTGTAGAAAATAGAAAGTGATGCTGTACTGATAGTCCACTAAGTAAGTCAAACCTGTAAATGCATACTTCATGTGATTCTGTTGTTCAGTTTTTGCTGAAGTGGGACTTGCTAATGAAACTTTTCTTATAACGTTGTGTTCTATTTAGTTATTTAAAGGAATGATCCTTCCTTGATTCTACATCTTAAATGTTCAGAATAATTAGATAATTTATGTAGGATGTCTTTTGGTTTATCCAAATATATGGTGTGCTTCATAGCTGGCCCATCTGGCTGTCTTTTGACTAATGCTTGTGAGGCTTTTCCAGACGAGGTTGTCCTCTTTAAGCTATTAAAATTGCTTCAAATCTTGCCTTCCTGAGATACTGAGCACAATCATTTACGGCTGCCACTATCCCATTACTGTTATGCTTTACCTGTTTTGTTCCAGCTCATGTGAAGTCATAGTTACAGTCTGTTTGGCAGGTTCTTATCATAGAACGGCTTATTGTTCCAAAGAAGCTGCTTCATTGTATTGTGCTTTCTTTTAGGGGAATATTCCCAAGTATTAAGCTGTATGTAAGGGTATGAACTGGAAAAATGAAAATGGATGCTATGCTATTATTGTGTATGTTTTTATTTTTTATCTGTGCTTTTGTAATTGATGCACAGACACTTAATACAGTGTGATTTGCTTAATTAAAGTACTGCTATGTTATAGAACTACATTTCCTTTAGGATCATGTTTTGGGCTCTAGGGTTTAAAACCTTGAGAGCAAACTCTGGTGGGAAAATTTGTGTAACAACAATTCAAAAACACAAAAGAATATGGAAAGGTGCTTAATAAATGCTGAAGAGAGTTTTCTTCTTTAATTTTCCATTAGGAAGATGTTTGTCTGTTTTAAATGGTTTTATTCCATTCTTCACAAAAAACCCTTTAGTAATTTAAACTTTTTGCTTATTGAAGTCAATTGCTATACCAACAAGGAACTCTATCTGACATGCTAATGCCTGATATTTCAAATCTGGTAATACAGATCTAGCTGTAATACCATGCATTTGGTATTTGGGGTGGTATGAACTTTTTATGCTAAATTCTGCTGTCTTGTATTTAACATAAATTGTCTTCATTCTAGATAACAAGCTAGAAGAAGAGAAAAAGAGACTATGTTCAGCTTCTTCCGGAAAGGTCAAGATTCAAAGAAAATTACAGTGCAAGAGAGAGAAGCAGATGGATTTGTTATTGTGGGTAAGTGACGCTTCTGTATATAATGATTCTTGTAATCTTTGAGTGTAAAAAGGTCTTTGAGATGCTTAGACTGAGAGAAAAGAGTTAAAAGAAGCTGTAACAAAAACAACTCAGAATTCTTGCTTTTCCACAAGTAAGCCTACACTATTCCAGACTAAATAGCTAAAGCTTTATTTCTTCACATTATTATTATTTTTTTTTAATAGGTACAAGCTCTTCTTGAAGATCGTGGAAATTCCAATTTCTTATTTTCCCCTCATGTTTTAAACAATGAAACATTATTTCTTTTCAGAACAAGAAACCTCAGAGTTACTAACTTTATGGTTAGAGTTGCAGAGAGAATATCTTGTTACAGCTGCTAACTTCCCTCCTTCTAATGTTATCCCCAAAGTCTTTTTAAACTAGAAGGCAAGATGTGTCTGTGTATTGCCAGTCACACGGTGAATGTTCTGATTCAGAATATGACTTTTGATTAGTTTGATGAAAACTAAGCAGTTTGGGATTTTCCAAGTCTTTCTGTTATTCAAAACTTAATCTGAAGTGTACTTGTCTGTGGCCAGGCTAAACCTACACCATTAAGTAAGTTCTGTCACAAGTTCTGTAGGATGGCTCAAGCACACAGGAGAAACAGAATTTATTGCTGTAGTGCTGTAACTGATCCTTTTTTTCTTCCTCTTCTGAAAGTTTGTATTTTTCTCCTTGTAAAACTGTCATCATCAGTGTTCAATTTCTGTTGCTCTGATTAACTGAGTTATATTCAGGAATCTTAGAGGAATCTATGTAAGTGGTATTTGAGCATTCTGAAGTAAGGAGAGCTGCTGAGTTATCAAAATCTAACAGTGTGAGACTACTAGAGCTCATTCTTAGGATAACTTACTCATTTTCTTAAAACAAATAGCCACAGCTAGCTGTCAATTGTTAAAATAGATCCAGTTTCACATATGTGACTGTTATGTTGAACAGTTGTCTTCCACTGGATTTTCTTCATATGGACTTGTCTACTCACCTTGGTTTTGATGACTATGTTAAATAATTCCAGCACTTGCATTGTGGAAGGGTTAAAGGAGAGACCACAGTCATCTCCCAAAAGGTTGGAGACCAGAGTTTCAAATTCTGCAACAGAAAGAGAGCTCTGCATATAAAGGTTGCTTATCTGCAACAACCATTCACCCCAGTTTTGTACTTAACTTTGCTTCATTCCTTTTTCTTGAAATACTGTCAGTGACTACTTAAACTTTATTCCTGTAAATCCGTATTAAAGTAATCTCTTAAACATAAACTGAAGAATTATCAAGTATGCATGAGTCTTCTGTTATTTCTATTTACTATTTCTTTTCTCTTGAATCGCAGTTAATTTTGCAGGCTGTGATGAGATAGCACATAGTCTTTTCATCTGAACTTTTACTTGGCAGAACAATTACTGCCTGTCTTGTCAGTGAAGCATATCACTGTGCTGCTGGTCAGAAGCAGTTGCAGAGTTATAGGTTAGTACCTAAGTAGATACTTACGTAGAAGTTTTGTCTAGGAATAGTTATTCTCCTAGTTTGTTTTTTATTGCTTGGATGGGAGATATTGAAACTTTTCAAAATGAGATGTAAAGCATTCTGGAACATCAGTACTGAAGTCTTATCTTAGTAGTAATCATAGGAAAGCTGTTCTTATGACTGCATCTTTAAGTTATAAGTGTGAATATTGCCTTAGGCAGTGAACAAACAGTCTTAACGGGGGGTCAGAGCTAAATGTTGTGTGATTCAGTTTGTTTTCTAAACCCAGTCTTTCATTTGAAGCATGTAAGGAGAAAAAAAAAAAAACAACTAACAGCCTTGTTCACTAATACTCTGTGGAGAAGAGAGGAAGCATTTTGCTTCTCTTTCATGGAGAGAAAAGAGGAAAAAAATGCATCTTTAGAGAATGCTAGCTTCTGATTTCCACAGAAGCTTTTTGTAGTCAGGAGAAGCTTGCCTGTCACAAATCCTTTTCAAGGTTTTTCATACCATGCACCATTAATTGAGGGCCTTCAGGAACCCTACTTAAAGTCTCAGAGAGACCTATCAAGAAATAATCAAATTACAATTTATTTGCAAAATGAATTCCAGTCTACCATCCATTTTGATGATTCTTGGTAGCTGTGTGGAAGAAAACACATTAATGCTAGTGTGTTGGTTTTAAACACAGTTAAAAATCTCTCATCAGTTAACAAAGATGCATGTGATCTGTAGTTCTAATTTCTGTCAAAAATCAGGCATTGAAAAATTGAGGCAGTGCTGTTTTCATGTAATTCTGGTGAGCAAATCAGAAACTCTGCAAACATTGTTCTCAGAGATACGGTTTGAATTTTGGGTGGTCCTGGATGGAGCCCTGGATGTGCTTTTCCAAAACGACTGTTCAACGTTCATTTTGTTTTCAGGTATGTTTTAAGATGCTGATGTGCAGAGTCTTGATTATTCTTCCAGCAAAATTTGAAACAAGCCAGGTGTGCAGGAGCAGCAAGGGCAGCTACACCCCAAGGCAGGTGAACCTGCAGGGGAGGGAAGGTGATGTGAGGGCAGACAGGCTGAGGCAGAGACCTCAGCTCTGAGAGGCACTGTACTGTGCTGCCTGAGTAAGGAGAGCAGAGCAGGTCTAGTGGCAGTGACCAAGCTCAGCTTTAACGGGCTTAATCAGGAAGTGCTGTGTGATGAAGATATGAAAAAGTCAAATGATCAACACCAGTCAGTCTTTAGTTCTGGAAATCTTGGCTCTGCTTTTCTGAAGAGCAGTTCATGTGTTGTTCCCCCCGCCGTCCATTTCGTGTTCCATTAATGTATTACACATACAGATATTCTTTGGGGTGCTTTTTGTTGTGGAAGAACTGGAGAAATTGTCATGAATTAAAGTACACCTAGTTGTTTCCTGACGTGTAAGTACATAAGTAAAATACTGTTTATACGGTCATGTCAATAATGTAGGTCTCTGTATATTTGGAAGAACTTCTGAGATAAATCTGCAGTTTTAAAATCTTCAAGAATTAAGTATGTTTTGAAAAGGAAACATGATATACTGACCCTTCTGAATCTAAGGACTGCATCCCCACTGCTTGATTAGTGCAATTCACATAGCTGTTTGGTTTTTCTCTTGCATGCACGCACCTCAAGGAGGAAATGCACCAAGAGATCTGTAAGACCTTAATGTTGCCTCTGCTGGTTTTTCTGTGGCTTGATAGTAATCTGTAGTAGAATCCTGTGAATCTTTACACTGTAATATTTAAGGAGCTTCTAGTGGTGCTGGTCACAAAGACTGGAATGCTGCAGTATTTTAAGATAATATGCTGTTACATTTAAGAAATCCACAAGGCTTAGTGCCCATTGGAGAAAAGAAGGTTTCAGTGTCCTTTTATTTTCTGCATTGGTGGGTTTAAGGGTTTTTTTTTTTTTTTTTTGCATTTAGTGTTTGTGTAGCTATTTCCAACCCTGCTGTTTTCCAATAAGCAAGCTGCCATTTCATTTTCTTGTGAAGGTTTGAAAATATTTAATGTTAACTTTGAGACAATCTGAGGTTTCTGGGGAATTCTAATACATATATATATTTTTCTAAAGAATATATGCATTAGCCTGTGCCAATGTAAGTAAATGTTTTGGTGCATGCCATGCTGTATTAATACTGTTGAGGAGTGTGTGTTGATTATATTAAGCAACCTGTTTTTCAAATCACTGCTTTCTGCATTCTGTATTGAAAAAAAGAGGTGGTAGCTCATCTGGGCACTGAATTTTTCAGTCAGAGTTGACTGAAAAGGGAGTGGGAGAATTCAGAAAGAGAAGAAACAGTCCTCTCCTGTTACTGATCTTTAGTTGCATAAGGAGGTAATGGCTACCCTTCATTCAGTAATGAAGTCAAACTAATTCTCTTGGGTACTAATTTCAAACAAAAACAAACTGCATTTTTCAGTAGTACCACTAGATGGTGATTTCTCTTGCATCTCGTAGTTGTAGTGCTTTTCTCTTTCTCCTTCATATGCCCACGCACACACAGAAAGTCGAGTAATAGTAATTATCAGTACAACATTTTATTAGACTGTAGGTTTTCATCAGATGTATAAAAAGCTTTTTAAAGCCTAATATCAAATTTATAATGGAATTCCAGTCTAATAAAAATAATGAAGCTTGAAGTGTTGACAGCATGTATCTAGATGTTGGCTTGTAATTCTTTCCAAGCTGATCTGTTGAGGCCCATGTGGGACCTAAATAACACAAAGAAGTAAATTTGCATATTTTACAGCAGGGGGAAAAACAGAATGCAAAAACATGAATAATTAGGAGCACAAGCTTCATGCTATATTAATACTGTTGAAAAGCATGTGTTGATTGTATTCTGAAAGCCAGTAGTGATTTGGTTGAGTGAACTCAGTCAGCATCTCTTATGCAGATTAAAGGAACTGGGTTACAGAACAACTGAAATTCATTGTTGTGCTGTGCAAGTAGGTATATTTCTCAAAGGAAATATATATTTTTTCTAGATTTTGTGCAGTACTGGCAGTCTTTCCATTTTACTGTTTCATCAAAATGTGGATTTCTTTTGGCAGAGCATTTTTAATTGCTTATTTACGTACCTCCAGATTTTCAAATAGTTATCTCAGCCACAAGTCAGACGTTAGAATTTTTAGCACTTCAGTGTATGCGACCTATTTTTCCATTACATTTGTCTTTATGCTTTCTAAGGCTCGAGCCTCAGAAAACACATTCATGATATGTATTATATTTCATTAAAGTTTAAATTTGCAAAAAAAGTCTTTCTGTAAATGACTTAAATTTACCAAAACGCCCTTTCTTAAATGTTTCTATGCAGGCAAATTTTGAATCACTGTGTTGGGTTCTACTCATTTTAAATGTAGGTTATTTAATCTACTTTTTAATGATAAACATTTATTTAAAACGACATTAAAACAATGCTTTTTTGAAATTGATGGTTAGGCTTCATACTCTCTTGGCCCCAAAAATGCTAAAGACTTCTTGTGTTCAACTTTTATAGCAGTTTTATTTCTGGAGTGGGGAAAAAAAGTTCAAATATTTGCCAGTGTATTTGAGATTGTTATTTTGGAGCTTTAAGGTAGATCAAAAATGCATAGAGTGAAGCATTTTTAGTCAGTCTTTTAAGCACATATTTTTAAGTTGCATAACCAAAAGAGGAAAATGGTAAAACGTACCAATCTCTTTAGAAATTGATGTAATTGTAAGAGGTTAAAGAGGCATCTGGCAAAAGGTTGTTTTGAGGTCATACATGCATCTGACAGTTTGCTGCTAGCCCTGTAGGAAAATATTGGTTGGAGTTGGATTCCTGTTTTTCATATTAACTGCCTTCCAAGCTGATGTATAATAGTCACTTTCTATGGATGCCCGTCTCCTGAATGCTCCTGAGAGGTTTCACCCTACTGATTTTAAAGCTTTTGTAAATAGCAATGGAAGTAGAATGTACAGATGAAGAAAATCCTTTTTTTTTTTCTTTTTTTTTTTTTCCCCCCCTGATTTATTTATTTTTCTTAATCCCTCTTTCCCTCACTAGAAACTTCTCCTCTGGAAAGATCAAGGCATTCCTTGGACCTGATTGTTCTGCAATGATGTATTTGCATAGACACCAGTGTTCTTTAACCTTTGTTTATAGTATTTGTGACTGTTGTTGACACCTGAGTTCTGACAGCTTTACTCCCATAGGTAGTGTCTCAGTCAGTTGGTCTGTAATGCATTCTTAAAGCTACCTGTGGTTGGAATGTAAGAAATAAAAATAATGGCTGCCTAGAATAGCAAAATATAACACAAAAGTAGGGATATTCAGATGTCGGCTGTAAACTTTGTTTCCCAACTTATACTGGTCATTAAATCCCTCGTAGGAGTAAAAAGTTCTTTGCTTTATGTTGCAAAGGAAAGTGTTGAAGGTGGATAGGAAAATCAGACTTGGACTCAAGAGGCTGTAAGATGAACTTACAACTGAAAAACAGAGTGGTGGAAAATGTCTTCCAGAAGTCTAAGTTGCTATCCTGGCAAATGATAAATTCAGATCAAAGTCTGTCTTTTAGAAATTTACAGCATAGTTAGAGATCTTTCTTTCCAAATGGGTGCTTCGTATTGGTGTCTGTAGTCGCTGTCTGGTGGAAGTCATTCAGCCTGACACAGGTGTTAATCAATGTTAATTTTCTGTGAAGGAAAAGTTATGTTGAGCTGATTTTACACACATCCCTCCCTTTGTACTTCAGTATTATGTCTTTTGCTTTTGCCATAACACATCTTTGGTGCTTGCCAAAAATACAGCGTGCTTTCTGATCACTGCTCGAGCAGCTGAATGTGCTTCAGTTTTTTCATGCCACTTCCCCCCTATAAATTAGGATGCGTGATGTCAGTTCCGCATTTATTTTTATGGTGGATGGGTGCCCACGATCACTTCACTCTTTTCTTTACTCTTTATTTTTTTTTTTTAATATTGTCTATGAGAATGAGTACAAACTGGAGAGGGAGCTCAAAGTAGTACTATCAGTTGTGAGGGTGTCTTTTGGTTTGCTTTGATGGGGAGATCAGAGGGGGGGTGAGGGGCAGGGTGGGTATAGTGTCTGTCTTTCTTTTTTCTTCCAGTTGCCTCCAGACTAATTGCCAAGTCTTTAAGCATCTGTCTACCATTACATATGTAAAATAAACTCACTTTTTCAGTTGAAAGCAGGCAAACTTCCTTAAAATGTTTCAGAGTCGCAGAGATTTTCCTTAGGGGAGTGGGGGGCAGGGAGAGGATTTGGTCTGATAGACCATATCATTCTAAAGCTTACTTTACTGAGACCTGTACAGACATGCAGTTATTGAGGAGCTCAAGCTCATTGGTTTCCTATTACAGGGTGAGTAATGGCGAGGAACAACTTAGAACCCATAGGATTAATTTTTATTCTTCTTTCAGTTTTCATGATTTTTCTTCCCCTTTTTTGAGAGGCAGAGAATGGGAATTCAGTTATTTCTTTTCTTTCTTTCTTTTTTTTTTTTTTAAAGGGAACCTGCCTGAATTCCTCCTGAATAATTTCAAGTTTAAGTCTTGCAGTGTTGGAATGCTGTTTCTAAGGAAGATTTGCCTTATTAAAGCATTAGTACAGATATTGTAGAAAGCAGTCAGTATTATATTTTAAAACATGGATATTAAATACACATACCAGTGCACCCTTCATTTGGATGGGGAACTGGATATAAATTTCAGCTGTATGTACTGGCTATGAACTTAGAAAAATTTTCTCCTGCTTTACTGCTCTGTAAACTGGAGCTGAGAACCAGGAGCAAACCATATGCAGTTTCCAACTTGTGCACTGCATTATACAAAATTAGGGAAGGCCAATCCAAGAAATTGAATTCAGCATTTCTGAAATCCAGTTCTCAAAATGTTTTGAGCATATTTGCCTAAGATGACCCACTAGCAAAGGAGAAAGCTTGTATTCTTGGTGTGCTGTGGAGCTGAATTGTCAGAGTCAAAGCACTGTATGTCAAGCACATCCGTCTACTTGATTCAAAACAAAACCTGAAGTTACAGAATGTTCTTCTTGAAATGCATACTTGTGCTTATTAGAGCGTTCATCCAACAACCTCAAAATCTAGTTCTGCATGGGCTTAGCACATCTTCTAGCATCAAAGTGTGAAACAGTCCAGTTGGAAGGACCACTTCTGTTTACTTTGGCTGCACAGTGATTCTACTCCAGTAGTGCAAGATATATGAGCTTCTGTTATGCTGCATTAATCATTGAATTGCAGTGACCTTGGAGTAAGGAAAATGGAATATTGGTGTCTACTCCCTACCCTGTGTCTGTTGTGCTCTTTGATTTTTGTTTTCTTTAATGGAGATGATTAAAAATAAACATAAATAGCACAAAGAGACATGTGCTTGCTGCCAACTTGTAAGCATTACATTTGATGGTTTAACTCTGTTCCAAGCACCTTTTCCTTTCTGTGTGAAAGGACCAGATCCAGCTTCAAATGGAAGGGAGAAAGGTACCTCAAGCAAGTGTGAGCATAGCTGACTGGGAGAGCTCCTGTGATGAACAGGAGCTGGAGAATACCTTCAGGCTGTGGAGCCCAAAGCTCACGTTCATTGCATCTTGAGTAGGCTGGTTAGAAGATGAAGGGGAGAAGGTGGGATTTGCTCTAGGGTCCCATTTTTCTTTTCAAGAGAAGGTGCCCATTGTGCTTGGAGCGTGCTGCATGGGAAGGCAGGAGTTAAGCTGCTTCCCACTCAGATCTGGGATGCTTGTTTTCATCTGCAGAAGCTACAGCTAATGAATTTAGATCCCTAATGCATTTTGTGGCTTCTGAGACAGCTGCTTTTTTAGATTATTGTTTTGGATATGCCTTTCCAGACATCGCACTCATTCTAATCTTTTTGTTGATAGCAAAATGTGTACTGCATGAAGATAATGAGCCATGGTTTGTTATAATATGCTTTTCATTTTAAATAGTATTAAACTGCAGTCAAATTCTATACTCACAGATCTTCGCTACTAGACTAAATTAACATTTTAGAAATATTAAGAAAATTTTAGGAGTAATAAGGGGGAGAACTTTAGGCAAAATAATTGCATATCACCCCGACGTATGATCTTCAACTTGTCACAGCTGTGAACACATTTATTATCCATCAAAGCTTGGTTAAAATAAGCCTTGCTGGGAGGAGGGTAGCAGGCACCGCTTCCAAGCAGCAGAGTTCCTCTGTGCTCCCTCTGCCACTGGTTTTGTGACCCAACCAGCATGGACCTTCTTCCTCTCCACGGGCACTAAAGCTGACAACGAGGCTTGTAAGGAAGAGGGGTCATCTTTAGTGTTTAAATAAGAAAATAAATAAGAGCTGTTTAGCACATTTTGATTCTGTTTGTTCTGAAGAAATTATTAAGAACCTCAGAATGTAAAATCTTTAATAAACTTTATTCCTTTATGCTTTTTGAAACTTGGAGCTTAAAAACAACTGTGGAAGTTGTTTTTAAATAGAATCAGGCTTCCTTCCATTATTAAAAGAACTTCACTGTGCCTGCCAGATATTCTCCTGGTACTTTTTACTGGCTAGGCAACACGAGCTCACATTGAGCAGCAGGTACATTAAGCACAAATATCTTTCAGCTCCCTATCTTATGCATTTACCTTCCTAGCAGCTGCTCTTGAAAAAGAAAGACTTTGTTTTCTTTCCTTTCTCTAGATTTGGTGAATCAACTCAAAGCTGAAGATGCTCTCGATTCTTTTGTGTTCTGATTTCAGAAGGTGTCATATGTGTTAAGTGCTGTCTGCTATCTTTCTTCTCCCTCACCCTCCTTTGGTTTCAGTGGAACTTCTGAATCCTCTGCTCCCTGTGGGTTTACATTTTTCTAAGTCATCAGCACATTCCTGACAGCATAAGACATCTGTTTGCTTATGTTCTGTACCTAAAGTCAATGAACTTAATGAGCAGAGAATGAATTATGAAGTTAAGACCTTTCTGGTGAGAATGTGTCCCAGCACTTTTGATCTAGGCTCTGAAGATCAAGCTTAAAGTGAGATATAAAGAACATGCTTTTAGGGCCTCTTTAAAGCCTCTCTTTCCACTTTCCTGCTGATGACTTTCCTCAATTGTAGTCTATTATCTTTGCCAAATGAAGAGCAACCTACAATTAATTATGTTGTCTGTCTGTGTGACTTAAAATAGTATAACTACTTTTATGTGGTGTTTGGAGTGTTAAGGGCCAGCGTGTCCACCTAATGTGTCAGGCAGGAGTCCTGTGTCTTCTGCCCCTTTTGAAAGAACTGAGCCATGCACTGTACCAATGTTCTGCAAGCAGATGATAGCTGGTGTACTGTTGAGTAGTTGTTTGACTCTTATTTTTACTCTATGTCTCAGATAGTTTTTGTTGCTGTTAAACCACTCAGAAGAACAGAACCAGTGTTGAAATAAACAGGAAGATTGTTTTTTAAGAGAGTGTATTCTTCAAGGTAATTAAACAGATCAATTTAATATGAAGTGCATCCAGAAATAATCTGCAAGCCAGAGTAGACCATGGCATGAATCTTGTCCATCTTTCTTCCCTTCACAACACCCAGCACTTCTAACTGGGGTGCGTATTCTGAATTATAAATTGAATCACCTGTAGGAGACCTAGTTGTGTAGTAAAATGGGCAAGTATTCAAAATAAGTGACGTGGACATAAGATGCTGAATGCTAGTCAGGCAGAGGCAGAAATGTGCGAAAGTCCCTGTTGTTTAAATCCTGTCTACTTCTACATATTTCTAGCTTCTGCTGTATGTATTATAGATTTATTATAGATATTTATTATAGATAAAAGAGTCTTAGATTTTATACTTGAAGACAAAAACCTATCCAAAGGAAAGTATATAACCTATGTATGTATAAATTATACTCCTTCCATTCTGCTGGCATACTAGTTAATACAAAATAATTTTCCTTCTTAAACGGAGTTGTGTATTGATATCTTATTTGTACTTACTGTGCACCTCAAAGCTAAGCATGATGGACGTTTCTCTGAGAGGTTTGTTAAGAAGTTTAGGTACAGTTTGTAGATTTCCTTGAAATGCTGCAGGTGTGCATGTTGAGGGTCATGTCTGTGGCCTTCTTACTTTTCCAAATTGGCCTTATGTGCAATTATTTTAGTTGGTAGAGCTCTTGAGGTTCTCAGTGGTGACAACAATCTGAGATACAGTCATGGTTGAAACATCCAGATGTCCTGGATCTTTATGTTAATTTCAACATAGATGTATTGCATGCCTTGAGTAAATACAAATTGAATAAACAGCATTCGGATGGGAGAGATTTTGTTATGTTTAGTTTATTCTAAACTGACTGTCTGGTTACATTTTTTCCCCTAAAGTCTGGCTGTATCTTAGCATGGGAGGGATAATTCTTGCCTTTATTTTCCTGTTTTATAAAATTTGGAGGAAATACTACATTGTGGAATTGATTCTCATGGAACATTACTAAAATTTTGCTGCATGTGTACCACCTGCTTCTCAACAGAATATTTCTAGTGAGCCATATGTTTATGATTTTTAGTTCCCAATCTGAGTTTAATGAACTATTTTCATAACAGTGAATTGAAGGAATAGTCTAAATTAAAATATGCGTATGCACTGGAGAAGGATTCAGCACAGGCTTAAAAGCTGAAAAGGTTCAAAGGTAAATTCAAAGGTAATGAAGCAAACCAGAGTTTCACAGTTCAGACTTGCTGCTGTGAGATCTTCTAGGGGAGATCTTTGAACAGTCAAACAATATGTAAGCAGAGAAGCAAAAGACTGAAAAAGATGAAATATCTGATCCAATGTCACAACATCTTTTCTTTCTGGTGTTCACAATAGGCATACTAGGATGTAGTGAGGTGTGTCGGTATCTTCCACGATAATGCCTTCTTTAAATATTGCATATGATGCAACCACTGGAATTGAATTCTTTGTAAATGCTTTGGAACATGAGAAGAAATGTGAAAGGGACCCAGTATGGCTTTAATTTACTCTTGAACTAACCAATTTCAGGTGGCCTGTCACTAGATTAGTTTGTCCATGTAAATTAGAGTGCCCTTTTGACCCTAAAGCTAACAAATTTTAAAATGAGTAGGTAGACAGGTAGAAAAAGCATAACTTATCAAAGACATGATGCAAATTATTACCTTTCCCAGTTCAGAATTCAACTTCTGCTGTTCAGAAGACTTAAATCTTAGAGAAACCAATAGCTGTTGGCTGGATTCCAGACATTCAGGAGAAACGATGTGTTATACAAACTCTGCTTTACAGCTTCTTTTAATTAAAATACAAAACAACTTCATTCTGCCAACAATTTATTTTGTATCTAAGTGCTTTCATTGAAATAAATGTTTTACCAATGCTAAAATTTTATTCTTAAGAAAATGAATGTAATTGTTAGTAGTTTTTATATGCTAATATGTTCCACAGAAATATATGGTTATCCATACAGATTGTTACTTGCAAAATTTGGTCACAGTAAAGTTTTCGTTCCAGTTGTAAACTGAAAGCAATATTAAGTTTCCGTACTAGTAGGATTCAGTACTATTTTCTGCATTAGGTGTAAATTGAAAGTTGGTGCTATCTATTTTGTATGCAGCTGTCTGCATTTTCAATACAGGAGGAAATACCATCAGTTCAGTGTGACTGGATTACTATAAATAGTTCTAGAAAATACCTTCGTTTCCTTTTCACATTTATGTCATATACCTTACTCTTTAAAAATCAGTGTGATGTAATGAAAGCTGAATGTTACGTATTTATCTAAAAAAAAAAAAAAAAAAGTTATGGCACTGAGTGGTGCCCGTACTCGAGAAAAATACATAGCAGGCATTAGTTTCCTCTTTATTTTCATGGAATTGGCACAGAGCACAACAACACTATTAGACAGAGCAAATTCTCAGCTACAAAACATTCTTTTTCAACACAATCACTGCCATTAGCTGTGCATTTTTGCCAGCAATGAACAAGAGCCTGCATGCTGCACTCACAAACATCTGCACTGGCAAAAGTGACCCGCTCTTGCTGTCTCCACTGCTGAAATGCACCACCCACCACCTTACTGTGCTCACATCCACTGTTTGTTCTCCATCAACATTCAGCACGCATCGGTGAATGCCAGTGGGTGCCATTTTTTCCATATGGAGAAATTCAGTTCCACACCTTTGCTTTGTACACGCTCCCATGTCAGACGCCATTTTGTCAGGCTGCCCCTGTGCTGCCATCTGTTGCAGCCTTACTGCCGTTCCACTGACATCTGCCTCTGATGTCGTGGACTGACATAATAAAGGATGTTACTTTCAGAGCAGTCCTTGTGGTACAAAATAAAGTTTATCTTATCCAAAAGAATTGGGCATGTTTTGCTCATTGGTTTTTAAGGAGGAAAATAATTTTCCACGGATCATTCACAAAGAAATGCGATATATTCTTGGGCTAGAAACATAAGTGATTTTGGAAACTAAATAGTACATTTCTTTGTTGATAGGAAAAACTATACATTTCATATTTGTTTTTATTTCCAGTGAAAGCTAATTAGATATAAATTAAAAAAAACAACCCGTAAACTTGTACAGTATTTCTATCTGAATATTCATTTCTAAATGAAAAAGTTGAAATTCTAAATAGGACAGTTATGCTTTCTAAATGTATCATCATCTAGTGAATCATTAGCTTGCCTGCTTTTAAATAGTATGAAAATTATGTATTTTGTCAGTAACACAAGTGCAGTCTACAGTAATAAGCAATGGACAATGGCTCTGAAAGGAAGAACCCCTTTCACAGTAGCTGGTAGCTGCATTACGAGCAAAACTGATAAAACCTGGTCTTCTCTGACTTTCTCCTCACTAACCTTAGCTCATTTCTCTCTCTCTTTTTTTTTTTCTTTCCTTTTTCTTGCGTCAGTCCTTTAATGCCCCCTTCAGATCACTCCTTTAAATTTGGTCTTAGAGTTGGTTGAGAGGTGTCACGCTGGGGATGGGTTAGTCTGAAATCATGCAGTCACCAAGGTAGCTCAGGAGTTGCTCTTGGATAAGCCCAGCAAAGTGCTTGGCTTTGGACTGCTGGTGGGCAGCAGTGGCGTGAGCGGCTGCTTCAATCATGTCACCTTCCTTGCGTGGAGCTGGGTTAGCAGCTCTATTCTTGAAACTTCCCTGAAGCTTAATTAGTACAGCAATCATAAAATTATTAATGAGTAATAAAGAAAAACACACGAGCCACATGAGTGTGAAAACCTATATTTTTTTGTACCTGTGAAAGGGTACGTATTGTTATTCTAAGCTAACTTTTTCTTTTAGGAGCAGTTCTCAACTTGTCAAAACCTTTTCATTCGTTGTAGCCTTTACATAAAACTTTATTAAAACCCACAAAAATCTTAGATTTTCATGCTGAGCTTATGTTATTTTTCTTTTAAAATTGGGTGGTTCAGCAAGGTATTCTTTTATTGCTATAACAGCATTGTGTATATCAGTTGGTAGACCTGGTAGATCTTTTTTTATGCTTACAAAATCTCAGGTAGCTGTAGCTAAGCTTATCTCACAAGCACAAGTGAAATCTTGTTATAGTGCATTGATACCACCTCTTTTGTATTGGTTCGGTATTTTTGGAAGGGGTTTGTGTTTGTTTGTTTAAACAAAAGCTTTGCACTCGTTAAAAACATCTTATAAGGTGAATTCATAATCTGTCTCTGGTGAGTGGATGTGTTTGAGTAGGAGCAACTTGAGCCCACCTATGTTAGAGCAGCCATGCGCTGGAAGATGACTTGTGTGTATGGTAAGCCAATGATGTTTCATAGATGTTTCATTCAGAAGAAGGAAGTTGCTTGCTTTTGCAAATCTCTGTGCTAGGTGTCTGGATGGTTTGAGATCTCAAAGTGAGTCTTTTAAGAGAAAAAATAAGTATAAAAGAGAAACATTTAAAAAAAGCATGGGCTATGAGAAGTCCTATAAAAGGAGCAGAATGTCACTGCCTTTTTGTGAGAGCACACATTGCTACCTGGAATTGTTGCGGAGGTTACTGAGAATGGGTGGATGAAGCAGTAGAGGAAAGCTGGAGAAGGGCATTTTATAAGGGCAAGTAGTGACAGGACGAGGGGAAATGGTTTTAAGTTGGAAGAGGGTAGATTTTGATTAGATATTAGGAAGAAGTTCTTGGTGAGACACTGGGAACAGGTTGCCCAGAGAGGTTGTGGATGCCCCCACCCTGGAAGCATTCAAGGAGAGGCTGGATAGAGCTGTGAGCAACCTGGTCTATAGCAGGGGGTTGGAACTAGATGATCTTAAAGGTCCCTTCCAACCCAAACCATTCTATCATTCTATGATACATAGTAGAAAATAAACACTGGTCTATTGTTTGGAAGCTTCAGAGCAACTTAACTAAAAGACAAATGTCCAAAGCAAGCGGATCCTTAAATAGATTGATGTTTATGAAGATACTGACATAATGTTTGCATGTCTACGGATGCATCTGTGTGCCCATTACGAATTTGGTGTTCAAGCTGGGTGTTCTCAGCTGAAGTGTAGGTGGTTTTACTGGTATGCTTGAAGTGCTTACTACATCACCTTAATACATTTAAAAAAGCATGTTTTTTAAATCAGAACTTTCTCACAAATGGAGTGAAAGCAGGCTTTTTCAGAGGAATGAAGTTCATGTGCTGTGTCCCACAGTGAATTCAGATTGAAGAAGGTTGGAAAATTTATTCTGGTTCTGGTATTAAAGACAGCTGATTGTCAGCAGACTCAGGTGAAGTTGGAACCTTTTGTCAGGCTGCAAAAAAAATCTGTAAATCTCCAGAAAAAATGAAGTCATCTGTATTTCTGCTCTTCATATACAGACTTCCTTTTTTTTTTTCCCTCCAAGTTTACCCAGTTAGCTTTCACTAAGAACTGCAAAGGCTTGATATGATTAATGGCAGTTGGTAGAAAGTTAAACAGTTTTGTATACTTGACACATTGAGATAAGGTGTTTAATATTGCCTACAGATAGTGACTTCAAATTTATTTTTAATAAAATGTAAGTACTTAGGAATTCACAAGTGCTGACTAGAGAGAACAGTTGTCACCTTGAAAGTTTGTAATGGAAAGTCTTAGCTTGTGCTAACTCAGACTGGGGATACCTACTGTCTGCTCACTATGGTGGCTTGTAAGAATAACACAGTGTGGTTAATAAACCTAGTTTGATATTGAAGGAGTTAACCCATTACATTGTCTACATTGCTTTTAAGCCCTTCTAGTAAGTAAACATCACTTAATTTTGGGGGCCTTAAAAATGCGGAATGAAAGCATGAAGCACTGTCTGCTGTAAGTTCAGATTTGTTTGTAGTTGAGACTCACTCTCAAGTGTGCTACCCACACTTTGAAGGTAGGTTTTTGGAAAAAGCTGAATAAGGGCAGAGCAAATGCCAAAAACTATTACCCATTGTCTGAAATCTTCATATTATTAGTAGATTCAAAGCAAGAAGAACCTGGAGAAAGTCCTGCTGGATGTATCATGTAAAAAGATGGATAAATTGAACCTCATTTTTCCAAACATGAGAATTGAAAAAAGAAAAATGATTTCTTATTTTGCTGCCTTCCAAAGATTTTAACTTTAATTTTAATTTTAGCATTTAGCCATATGTTCTCTTTCAGCTCCTTCACCTGAAGCACTGAGGGATTGCAGGGAATATGGAGGAAAAGTAATATAAGGAAATGTTCTGCATAAAAGAGAGGGAGCTGCAAAAAGTTAATGAGATTGATTGTCTTGAGTAGATCTAGAAATTGAGTGTAGGTCTGGTATAGACAGCTTCTGTTGGCTGTGCTGGCGAAGGCTTAATGCTGTTATCAGCTGAGGAAGATTGATCGACTTTTCATTGTCCTTACATGCTTCAGTTGATGAGTATCCTGTAGCATTTGCACAATACTGGAAGCACAGTATTTTGGCATCTTTCAGAGAATATACAAGTAAGTCTATTAGGAATTCTGGTTCTGTTTGTTCTCCTGTGTTATTGATCCAGATCTCATATGTCTACACTCATTGTGGGTGTTATTTTTTACCAATCAATCCCATCCATACATAAACTGAACTCAGTCTTCCAGTGCCACAGCAGATAAGTTTGAAGAAATCTACTTGTTAGTAGATTTCTTAGTTAGAAATCTGTACTTGTTAGAATAATTGTTCTGCATGTTCAGCACACGTGTATGTTCCAGAAAAAGAGCTACCCCTTTCCTCTTGGCAACATGCT
The DNA here is from genome assembly GCF_019238085.1 of Lagopus leucura. Classification (NCBI taxonomy): domain Eukaryota; kingdom Metazoa; phylum Chordata; class Aves; order Galliformes; family Phasianidae; genus Lagopus; species Lagopus leucura. The sequence goes on along the minus strand of NW_024962334.1, from coordinate 26,501,717 downwards.
GACCATGCTGATGTCTCAGAACCTGCTTACTTCAGATGGTCTTGCTGGTTTTGCCAGTTGGTGAATTGAGGTCAAAGATTCTGTAATAACTGGAAGATGAGTGGAGTTAGGTAGATTCTAGAGGACTTCTCCTCTAGGAGAGGACTTCCCTGGTGGACCAGATCCCCTTCTCTGCACGTAGTCCACCAGGGGGAGATGAACACCAAAATTTGCAAGAAGAGCATGTCAGCAGGTTTGGCTAGGCCAGCCCTCTTACATCTTGAGTACAATACCTTATTGCTACTCATACGTATCAGAACCAGGATGTGAAGCTGTGGATTGTTCCTGAGAAGCAAAGAGCAAGGCCATGGATGCGTTTTTAAGCTTCTTATTGCTGTACATTTGGTCTAGTAAAACCTTGTAGGAAAGAGAATAACAGTGATACTGCTGTGGATTTTCTAAAGTGTTTCTTCCTGAATGGCCTGTGGCTTTTGCAGTCAGTTTAACTTACCTCTAGGTTATCTATGTAGTAAGTCCAGATAGATTTGAGTTCATTTTGGAGGCAGGTTTTCTGTACATGAGACTTCCATACTTATTAAAATGCAACAGTGCTGGAACTGTGCTTGAGCTGCTGCCCTGCTGATAGCAAGGTTTGGATTACCTTGGCACAGTGACACAGCAGTGGAGCTACCTGGTCCAAGTGGGGGTTGCCTTGACTCCTGCCTGTGTAGAAAGGTTTGCAAAGGAGCTTGTCTGCCAGTACATAGCTATATCAGCACATCCTCAGACTCAAGGGCAAATGTGTAACTCATTTGTGTCTGGAAACCAGGTGGTTTCAAGGACTCTAGAGATGACAGGGTTCTTCATAAGACCAGTAGAACTTAAAAAACCTTGATTTATGACTAGTGACTGCTACAAAATTTGTACCGTACCTTACTTTATAGTGTCAGTCCTGTAAGATATAACACAGGGAGGCTGTGTTTGAACTGCAGGTCACATGTCTTACAATCATTTAAGCATGTTCAAAGAAAGGAACTCACATTAAATGCCTTCTTTGGACATCAAACCCCCAATCCAAACCTGCTGGTTTAGTAACATGATCACTTAAATCTCTTTTCAATCATTATCATTTTCCCTGTCGTGATTATTTTTAGTGAAGCATTTTGATGGAAATTGGGAGCTTTCCTTAAAGCTTAGTATTTAACTCAAACAGTTACAAAGTTTGCCATCCTTAAAAAGCATATACTGTTATAGACTTTCTTCCTTGAGTTGTGTGTCCAAGTCCCACTCTAGAAACTGAAGCAAAGTTGTGTTTTTTTAATTGGTTTTATATTGCAGCTTATCACTGATCAAGTGATCAGAGACAGATTATTTGATTTTTAGAACACCATCTAGAACTATCTCCTTTCCTATTTGTACATAAACAGAAGATATGGAAAAAAAATAGATGTAGATCTATTTTGATATAGATGTAGGTCTAGTTGTAGATCTTCACTGACAGATCTTGTATGTTATCAAGGCACTCTGTAGCATTGCATATAGCAGGGTATCTGAATATCTTTTCCTATTCTTCATATTGTGCTTACTTGGAATTTACTGTTCTTACAGTAACGGCATCTACAGTTCTGGCCCACTCTTCAGATAAAGAGATTGTTCAGAATAGGATGGAAACAAACATTTGAGGATCTGGGGACATGCCAATGAAATGATTTGTTGACTTCTTGAGGAAACCTCTTTAACCAAATGAAAAAGAAAGTCACTGATTTTTACAGCTGAATATACTGAATATGAATACTTTCTTGATTGAGAGAATTCAGAAAGACCTGCTGTGTGATTTTGATGGCAAAATATGACTGTGTATATATTGTTCAAAACCTGAGCTGAATGGGGATGCTTAGGAGTATTTATTTAGCCATAGGTGCTCTCACATTCTGTAAAGATTTATTTTAACACTGTTAACATTAAGACCACTGTCATTTCCATTTTGTCATGGTCGGAAAGTGTTTCATATTAGTAGCTGACACACACAAAAAAAAGTTGGAGAGATGGCATTTTTTTGTCCCTCACTGTATTTAATAAAACACAGCAAGATAAACCAGGTTGGCAGAACTGGATGTTAGAAGTCTTATGAGAAGTTTTCCATTAACTAGGAAGTCCTGTAGACGTCAACTTAAAAGGTAAAATAGGTAAAGCATGTAATAAATTGTTGTCAGATATATTTACATTTGATTTTTGCCATCGTATCTCTGGTTAGCTGCTGATTTTAGGAAGGTGCTGAGATTGCACATGTGGAATATTTTGAATGACTCTCTTTTGGTTTTGATTTTTTTCTTTGTTTGCTCACGAAATGTCACAAGTCTGCTGTAGTGAAAGGTTGTACTCTTGGTCTGTAATAGTTCCATCTAAATGTTTACTAAAGAGCTTGTCTGATTGTTTTCTATTTTTTTTGCCATTAAGGACTGCATCTACCAACTCGGAAGGTATGGGGAAATCCATACTTTTACTACTAATTGTTTTCCTTTTAGAATTGTATCCTGATTTATGAGTGTTGATGGTTTCGTTTTTGTTTGTTTGCTTTAATTGTAAATTTGCATGGTGAACCAGGTTAATTTCCTACTACATCCTGTGATAAGCATGTTTAGCTAGCAAAGAATCTCATCTATGATCTTTTCTTTCACTTTTGTGCTCAGCTGGTCCCAAATAATGGACTTTGCTGAGATCTCTGGTTGAGTTTTGTATTCGGTAAGTCATTGTAGTGTTACTACAGGGTTAAGGTCTGTTTTGGCTTTTAATCATACATCCATGCAGTGTACTCTTGAAAATAATTATTATAATGTTGAAAATTCTGATTTCTGTCTTATCAATTTATTGAAGTTGAAATCTCTGCATGATATTAAACTTTGAAGCTGTCTGTAGTCTGTACAAGTCAGGACTCAGCTGGAGTGAGCTTTTTGTGCAGTAAAGGCTCAATATTTACACTGGTAATAACACAAGTGGTTTTGGTGACCTAGTACAGACTCTATGCTGCAGTAAACAGAATGAAGTCTGCCAATTAAAGACACTTGGTGCTTTATGAGAAGACATCTAGAATCTAGGCTTCAGCTAATTAATTTCAAATGAAGCAAGCAACATGCTGGAGTGGAGAATAATTTGTTCCTTCACTCATGCTTGTGAGAATCCCATCATTCAATTACCACATGAAATAAGAACACTAAGAAAAACCCCAAGCCTGTGCATTTTAAAGTAAGATTTTCCTTAAAATTGAAAAAGCTGATTTTATTTGACACCCATACAGCTTTAATTGATCAGTATAAAACTTCAGCCTTCACAAGCCCTGTTCAAAGAACACACCACTGGGTGCAGGGCAGTTCAGAGCAACTACTCGTGGTACTGTCACTGCTCACTAACCTAAAGAGGCCTAAAGAATGCAAATAAAAGAAACTAACCTAAAGAATGCAAATACTGACACCAAAATATATTTCAGACTTCAGCAAACATAATTTTAAAAATTATGTTGTAGTTTGTCAGTAATTCAATCTCACTTTGATGTACACGTGTACTTTCAAAATCTGTAAGCAGTCCAATTTTCAGACAAAGTGCAAGCATCAAATGAAGGAAAGTACAGAATGAGAAAGAAAAGTAACCACTTTCCTGCATAAACGGTGTTCTCGTAGAGCTTTGCTGAAGTAATCTTCATGTTTATCAAGCATCAAGCCCATTATCTATGTAGTAGATAAATATGTCCAGTTGGTAAGGGCATGTTCTTTGTTTTGTAGCGTCATTGAATGCACTATCATCATCCACAGAACTCGAATGTAAAAAGTGACTCTCAGCAGCAGGTCAACTAAATTATAGTTTAATGCAGTAGTGTTGGGTATGGTGGAGGAGTGATTACACTGTGCCTGAATACTCCTGCTGGCTAGTCATTAGAGGAACAGATATTGGATTATTTTCTGAGAATCTTATTCTGAAGTCCTTGCTGAAACAAAACTCTTTTTTCTACTATTTTTTTTTTTAAATACAATCTTATTGTGCTGGTGCAGAGCCTTATAGCTTGAGCAGAAATAGTCCGTTAGGCAAAATACAAGGTGCTAAACTAGCTTAATTTCTCTATTGGACATGGATGTGTTAAAGGCTAAAGCCAGACACTTTTCCTTTTTCAGGGATGCAATAAAAAACGTTGCACCTAGCTTCCAGAAAATTATAGCTGCAGTTATTTATTCTTTTTTTCATCCCATTCCGTTAGTCTTTGTAATAAAAGCTACGTTGCAGTTCTTATTTAAATAATACCAGCGTGTAGTTGTCATTCCTGTTTGGTGATAGCCTAGTTTTGTCTAGTAGCTAACTTCTTTTTGCTATGTTATGAAAGGTGAGTACGTATCACCAAAAGACCCCGTCCCAAGAATTCGTCATCTGAAAGATAGATGAGTTGCATAATAAAGAAAAATATGAACTTTTGTTGTTGTTGTTTGCTTGCTTGATTTGTCAGAAGTAAAGTTGTGGTGGTTGTTGTCGGTTGGCAATTTGGTGTAAGTATTGCAGGTAGCAGAATTTTGGGAACTGTCTTGAAAACTGTTATGGATTTTGTTTTATAGTTTTTCCCACTTGTGGCTGATGGCATCAGGAAGTTTATCACAGAGAAACCTGATGATGTTATTTTCATTAACAAATTTGGAAAGAAAAATAGCAGCAGTGAAGACGGTGAAGGCTTAGTCAGAGTAAAGAGCTGATGTGGAAGGGGCAGCATTGAGGTGTAGTGAGAAAAGTTGAGAATGACTTCGGCATTAGTCACTGAGTTATCTAGAGCAAATTGTCATGGTCTCAGCTGAAATGATGTTCAAGCTACGCACACAGACAGCGTAGGGATCAGAACTGAAAATTTTTGTGCATTCCATGGAGACTTTCTGATTACAGAATTAGCATATGAATTGATGCCGTAGTCATGAAGCGGGTGACTTTATCATAGAAGGAGATCAGCTTATTGTCCTGTGACATGGCGAGAGACGATATGCGAAGCTTGGGCCAGATGGTGTCAGTTATGGAACTGAGAACCGAACTCTGGAAATGCAGAAGTTAAGGCTTGATTACACTGTGTTAATTGTTTGTCTGTGCACATCACAATAACGGCTCTAATTAATGGCAGCAGGCTGTTTTCAAATAGGAATATTTAAGATCTACCTTTATGTCACTTTCTGTCCTTAAAAATGGTCTTTGCTGTATGTTATGGACTATTCACTCTAACATCTTTGAACTCAAAATTACAGATATCTCATTAAATTTGCTTTGTGTTTCAAAAGCAGATTAGTCTTTGAATTTTTACTTCAGATTTTCTCTCAGTAAACCACAGTGTATGAAAACATCCTTACATGTATTGGAAGCTTCTGCTTTGGAAAGGAAATGTTGAACAGTTGTAACTCTGAGGTAACCTATCTCTCTGCAACTGGCATAGAGTTTGTCTTTCAGAATTATTTCTTATTCATTTAGGTTTTATTTTACTTACTTTATGAGTTTGTTTGGTAGAAGACCTTTAGGCAGGGCAACTGTCATAGGCAGAGGTAATATCTTCTAATAACCAGAAAACTAGAACAGCTTTTTGGAGAGACGAGTCCTTCCTCAGGTGTGGAAATCAAAGCTGCTGCTCCACAGCCAGATAGGAGCTGAGACAGTGTCTCAAAATGTAGGTAAATTGAACCATTCTGGGACAAAAAAAGAAAAAAAAAAAAAAAAAAAAAAAAAAAAAGATGGTTGATGTTTTTAAAGGAGATGTGGTGGGAGGAGAGATGACAGGGATTCATTGTCTCGTAGGGAGGAGGGAGTCATTTGTAATTACTGTAAAACGAAGATCTTTCCTGAAGCCATGGTTTTTAATGTCCATCAGATAAAATAACAAACACCTCTTATGAACAATGTGCAAATCTGTACTCAGCTCCAAAGAATAATTCAACACTTGTCACTAGTTTTCAGAGTTACTGCTTCCAGTTTCGGTATCAAAAGGCTTCTGTGACCCAAAGCCTAATATATCAGCCTGCTCTAGCTGTCTACCCTACTTTTGCATGTAGACTTTGTCTTTTTCGAGTTATTAGGCCTTTACAAGTACAGCTAACCACTGCTGCAGTTATTTTTAAGAGACACTTGTTATTTGTCCATTAACCCAGATTTATTGTATTCTAACAGCTACCAAAATTTTTTGTACTCTGTACTTCAGCGAGCACTTAGGCCTACTGATTCAGCTTTTTTTCCCATGTTAAAATTGAGAAAACAAACCCCAAAATCCTGGTCTAAAAGATACACTGTGATAATCAAAGATGTGTCTTAGATAAGACTGTATGTAATTATGAACCTTTGTTACAGTATTGAACCAGTCTTTTCATATAGTCAAAATCTTTGCTGATTCTTGATCTAACCTTCAAAAAGGAAAAGATGTCTGTTGCTTTTCCTCCTCAATCTGACCAATACATTCCTTTTAATCTTTCTCTTTTTCTTACAGCACCCTGTTATGAAGCTAATTTTCAGAAACACTTTTGTCTGAAAACCAGAACAATTTCTTTTTTATGACTTGATCTTTTAGCAGTTATGTATATCAGTACTTTTATTTTGAATTCATATGAATTAATTGTTGCAAAAATAGTAGAAAGATCCTGTATATTTTTGACAAACTACTGCTAGTTGCCTGAGTAGTGTGCATGGCAATACTAAGAGGTTGTCTTAGCTATTTTACCCTTCACTCTTTCTTGACCAGCCATTTTATGGTCGCCATAATCTACTGTTTGAGTTCTCCAACAGGCTAGGCTTATTTTTTTTTGTGTGAGATCATCAGACATTACTACCACAGAGGTAGATCCATTATATAATCACTGGGACCATAGCAAAATATGCATTTAAAAATGGCAAGTTGAGCTTATTCAAAGTGGCAGCTCAATTTAACTTTTCTTGCAGTCACGCTGAATGCAGCACTTGTATTTGTCTGTTGTTTCCAAGGCAATTATTAGCATACGTTTAAAAAGCAATCAGATCTGGTCTGCTAGGTCAAGATAATATGAACAAAAATGCACGTTCTTACAAATAAGCTTCCCTAAAATATAAAGTAGAAAAACAAATGTAGTGTGAAATGTGATGTAAAACACAGGCATGGCGTAATTAGCAAAGGACAGTAGTAATGCTGTTTGTTAGGACTTGAATAGTAACAGTCAATTAATTTCTCACAACGGGAAACAGCAAAGCATTTAACAAAGAAACATCATCTGTCTCTGCAGCATAAAGGCTATACAAAGAATCACAAAACTGAGGCAGTTAATAGATCAGAAGTCATGAAGTTAAACTAAAAAGAGGGGGCTTGGGGAAGGAGACTGATCTTATTTTCTTGCAAAGAAATCTGTCTGTATGTTCTGATAACTGATAGATTAAAACAACAACAGCAACAAAACAGATGAGTGGTACTGTTTTGTATAAAAGGAGTACATGCCTAGCTGTGTATGTTGTGGTAAATAGCAGGGACAATGTAATTGTAGGCTTGATGATCTAGGTGCAGCTATCCTTATTCAATCTAACTACTTTCAAACTATCAGTTCAAAGTTGGCAAGTAAGGATGTGATTAATGTTTCTTCCTTTCCTTTTCCTCCGCACCAGAATAATAGCAGTGATCTAAGTTGGATAAACAGGGAAGCAAAGAAGCATTGTTGTGTTACATTCGGAGAGAAAGCAGTTATAAACAAATCAAGAGCTCTTGTAACAAAGTCAAATCTTGCTACAAAACATCTTGTGTTTCTGCTTCAATACCTTGAATTGCCCCCCAGATAGTTTTGGTAACCATATAAACTTACTAGGCTCTAATTTAGGTGCCTTCATTGAATTCCTTATATTGCATCATCTAGTTTATCTGTCTCAAGCTTGTTTGCAGCATACGGGTAGTTGAACTTTCCTTATAGTAGGCTTGATCTTGCATCGCTAAAGCTAACTGCTTTTCATAGGACCAGTATCAAACCCCATGAGAGGATACAAAGGTATTTTAAGGGAAACGCAATTAAGGGAAGCAGTAACATTATGTGGAAGAGCTCTGTTATCTGGAATTTCTGGCTCCTCTGCAGCTTTTCCAAGCATCACATGTCAAAGCTTTTGGGAAAGGAGCACATTTTCATTTAGTCCCCGAATTACATGGCCATTTTTTTGTAGTGGAGTTACTTTCAGGAAGACTAATGCCAAATAGATGTTCAGTAGAATTTTGATAGATGTACTAAGTTTTCTAATGATACCAAGAAGTTTGATGCTGCTGCTCTTTACTCTGTTTAATTGGTGATTTTAAATTTTATATTACAAAGCATACATTACTTGGTTGTACTTTTCTAGTTATCTGAGAAGGAGAAAAAGAAAAATAAATCCTTCCTCTTTCCTCAGCCACCATAAACAATTAAAAGGAAGGAAATAATGGGCCTGATTTAAAATAGAGAGATGCAAATGTAATTCTAATGTAAATCAACTCCAGAAACCCTGGATGGAGAGGGAACAAAGTGGGAGGAAAACAACTTGATCTGCATTGTTTCTTTTACCCAAAAAGGAATGTTGCCCACAAGAATAGATGCTTGTTGGAAATCAGGCACAAAAAGAAGTCAAATAAATATGTCTGAGTTGCAGAGGCTTGGGGTGTATTTTGTATCTGCTTCTGAGCCAGTGCAGCTACATGAAGGTAGTCTTTTGTCAGGGCAGTCTGGCCCAATGAGCATAGCACAACACGCTGCCATCAGGTAAGAGCATGCCAACCTTGTCCGGAAGTTAATGTTTAACTTCACTGTTTTGTCTCTGGTTTGCATACTTATAACTGTTTTTGAGTTGGTTTTTTTTTTTCCCTTCTGCGATGTTTTAAGACCTTTGTCCACTGTGGAGGTAATTAAAGTGAAATTCTGGGCAACAGTGGAAACATCCTGGGAATCGTGACTGTCCTAAAATAGTTGTTTGAAAATGTACAGATATCCTGAGGAGTATCCTGTAGAATCAAAAGCAAATGAAATTTAGGGTATGCACAACATAGCATTTTGAACTAAATCCCAGGCTGCAACTTAAAGTAACATTAAATTCCATTGGACAAGCATAAGGTGATTTTTTTTTTTTTCAATCACCTTAGTTCATTTTGGTTTTTTTCTCCGTGGGGGTGCTGCTCTGCTATTGTAACTTCAAAACGCCAGCAGCTTCTGCTCTAAAGATTTTTTAAAAGAATGTCCTAATTCTGGATAATTTCAAAGTAAGATGAAGAACTTGAAAACAGTACCTGCCCCTGGAGAAACCCATCACAAATATATTGCATATAAAATGGCACCAAAGAAATGGTGCTTTTTCACTGGTACGTTTGCATAATAAAACCTTGTGTAATGAAGTTCCACGACTAATGTGTGATAGGTGATGAAATATTTGAGCTCAATGCGTTGCTGTTTTTTTTATTAATTTTTGAAGTTATCAGTGATACCGTCTGCAATACTTGTCTTCCTGTACCCACACTCACCTCAGTTCCAAGGCACAGCCCAGCTCTAGCTTCATGTACTGTTCTTACACCAGTCTTCTGTTTAAAAAAGAGGTGAGATCAGTGGCCAGTGGAGGCCAAGCTCACAGATCTTCACCCAAGCGGCCTCTGCTTCAGGCGCAGGTAGGGCTACTGAGTTAGAGTGGTTGCAGGCCTGTTCTTCCTGCACCTAGCACCAGTCTAGTGGCTTGTCTGCTTTTTTGACGATTTGATTCATTTCACTAAGCTGGTACAAAACAAGGCACTCCCTCCCACACCGCACACACACGTGTTGGCGTTTCCTGCCTGCTGAACAAACCGAGCTCTCAGCAGAACATCGGGTAAAGTAGCAGTGCTGCAGCCGGTTCTGAGGCCCTCAGCTGGCCCAGCTGTGGGGATGGCTGTGTGCCTCATTCGTAGGGAACAAAATTGGGTTACTTCACGTAAATGCCTTGTGAAATCAGCTTGAAATACCGTTCAGAGGGCACGTGTTTGGAGCTGCAGTAAAAACGCAGAGACGTTGTGCTGCTGCTGAACAAAGTGGAAAGCAGTAACGAGAGCATAGAAAGGAAGTGGCATAGCAGGGAGGTAAAAATGCACAGAAGGGCTTCATTAAGTGCAAAGTCAAGCAGAAGGTGTCGAACCAAGGGATGGCTTTTTTGTTTATCTACCAATGGCCCTGGCAGATGAATACTGCCATGGAGAGCAGCTGATGTAAGCTTGGGGAGTGTCTGGTAGCTCAGAGGAGCGTGGCCCTCCCAAATGGTGGTTCCTATTTGCCTTGACTTATAAATGGACCCAGACTGCATTATGGCACATTTTTCTGCTGTACCATAACTAAATTAATTTTTAAACATTTAACCCTTTCATAGCCAGTAACTTCATGTTTACATTGATTCCTTAGGCTGAAGAGATTTGAAAAACGTATTACCATTAAATAAATATTTCATTACCTAAATAGAAGCTTGCAGACTGTGATATGCTGATTCTGTGCTCTAGTAACTTTATTTCTAATCTCAAAGGTGTTCAAGTGGTAAAATCAGCCCTTGCCAATTTGTTGAAATGATACACATTTAGCAAGAAATAGGACCGAAAGTTTGCTGAAGCATTTTGGCCTTCAATCTTCGGCTGAGAAAGGAGGTCACTTTGCAAACTGAGGGTGTCCTTCTGAGTTGTAACAGTGGGAGCCTGACTACACAGTGGCTCTGATAACATGGGCTGAAACTGTATGCTTTTGCTTTCTTCAGCTGCTGTGTATGTCACTGACTTCAGCCTCTCAGTCTTTTCTCCCAGCTCTACAGTTTGCCATGCACGCTGCCTGCTTCCAGACTGACTTGCCTTTTCGGGACAAACTTGTGTCAATGCGATGTGAAGAAATAAAAATTTTGTCACCTATCATAATCAGTAAGAACAGAATGCAAACTGTAAAAGTACATCCTACACAACCATGCTCTAGGTTGTTCCCCCATGTCTTGAAAGCTGTAGTAGAAGAAGAGTAACAGAATGAGGTAACAGTAAGGGTAAACTTTGTAGAATACAGAAAGTGTTCCATCACAGTAAAAAGATATTAGTGTTGCTTTGTGGTGTATATCCACCCATATTTAATGTTTGTTTTGTAATACTGAAGCTAATCCATTGTCTCTTGAAATTGTCTTTCAGTTGTCCATACTGGAAAGGACTTTTATCAGGGGTTTTGTAATTGAAAAAATTTGTGATAGATTTTGAATCCAACAGTGTTATACTCTTCCAAACATCAGTATTAGTGTTGCCTTTTTCAAATTAAAGGAAGTGCAGATTATTGAGAACAAAGAGTTCATGTGACTTGAATGGTTTTAATCCAGGATTATTTCAGTCAGAATTCCACCTTAGAACATACAAAGTGGGAAGAAAAAACGCTTGGCATTTCACTGCTTTTCATAGTAAGTGACAATGTACGTAGCTTGTTCAAAACATTTATTAAGATTTACTTCCTAACAGAGTTTATGATAGTATCCAGTTGATTCCATTGCTCTCTGGGTATTTTAACAGAGCAAGAATGGAATCCAAACACCCTCCCTCTTGCCCCTTGGAATACTGTTAGGTCAACTTATTTCTGATTCTGATATTATTTTTCAGCTAGACTTTGCAGGTTGTACCTGGCATTTGCTCACAAAATCCCTATCAGTCTTAAATAGCTGAGATTTCAGAAGAGGTGTTTTTTAGCCTTGTAATACCCAATACGAATTTTTGCACCTGCTGAATATCTAACACTAACTGCTGTGGATGTGTAGCACATTCTCGTGTTCATAAAGATATATTGATCGTGTTTAGTTTTTATTTTTTCTAAATGTTTGGCCACTGTTAGCTTCCTTTTGAAGTAGCTGTTTATGAAGAATGTGTTTGTAAATGGCACATCTCAAGACTTGTTTGAGGCTGACTCCTTTTTGACCTCAGTTTACACACTCTGGACTAGCTTTCTCTTGAGCCCTTGAGGAATGTCACCTGATTTATCTTACTGACATTGCTGTAGTAGCAGGTCTTCCATCTGAGTGAATTGGAGAGTATTTCCTAAAGTAAAAACTACAATAGTAGTTTTGTAATACTCTGTTACAGTTAAAAACAGTTTATTTAATTTGTATCTCAGTGATGATTCTGCATTTCATTTGATTCCAAGCCTCCTGATTACATAATTTTCTTGATGAAGCATTTATTAAATTTAACAAAGAGATCAGACTCTTTCTCAGTCTCCCTGTTCAGAAACAGTCAGTTTTTATAAGAGTAATCCATGGAGTGTAAAAATGTTGCCATGGAATATGCAAACATTACAGACATCAAATGGATTTTTCACTAAAAACTTGTAATATTTGTCTCTCCATCCCACCCCCACATTTGATGAATTCAAGTGAGACAATTTCCCTGCTCTCACCTGAGCTCTGAAATGGGAGAACAGCAAAGTACCCTGGTCTCTTTCTAAACACCTTAGAGGAGCTGGAGGAGATAAGGATGTGAATATTCAAAAGGGAATATGGGTTCAGTATGTAGGTCATGGCAGTCTCTCTTTCTTCCCCTCTGCTCATTGTGCATGACCTAAAAATGCACAAATAAGTAATAATAATAATGATAATGAAGTTGAGAATGGGAATTACATTGGTGTTTTCGGAATCATTGCAGCCCCAACACTTCTGGATTTATCCCATCATTTAGTGAAAGATCTGTCTGAAAGTTTTTCTGCAGTCAAGATTCATTTCTGTCTGTCCATCTGTTTTGTTCATGAAACTTGGGAAGATGTAATTGTTTTTGAGACTTACATCCTTGTGCCACTTGGTTGCACTGAGTTGCTTGCTCCTCTTAGCAGACCACCTTGAAGTAGAGGCTGATGCAACATTGTACATGGTTTTGCTTGGTTCTTTCAATCTGAAACTGGAACGGATATTACTGCAAGCCCTGCTTTGGGGAAAATTTTAAATGCTGTCTCTCTTTATTGAGTTATGGTGTATCAGGAAGCGTGTATAATTCTGTAAAAGCCAGAACTTCAGCAGCATTTTTGTATGGAAAAGGCTGGGGAACATCAGCATGTTGGGTTGCTGGGACTGGATTCCATGCTGCCATGGTAAGCTTAAGTCTTCTCCCTGGCATGTGGGCTCCACACAGTCTGTGTTCTCCTTGTCTTCTGAAGTAGCAGTGGTGAAAGTCGAATGCACAGCAGGATTCTTATCTGTCTTGAGATAAATATGTATCCTGGAGTAAAAATCAAACATAGATTCAAATTGTAAGCCTTCGTTCTTACTGTCAGTATTGAGAATTCATATTTCTATTTTGCAAGCAGTCCTGCTAAGGTGGAAATACTGTTTGACAGTTATTAAGGAGTAGATTTAAAAATAAAGTAAAAAAAAAAAAAAAAAAAAAAAAAAAGTAGCTTTGCTTAAAGGAGTTCAGAATTTGTGCTGAGTTTAACTACCTGGAAGACATTTCAAAAATGAAAGTGGCAGAATAGCTTTGTGACAGCAGCTGCAGTTAGACCACTGAAATCCTTATTTTTCATAGGGGCAGAACATTTATATCAAGGACAAATAAACAGAAGAGCTCCAACTTATCAGTTCTGTGCCATGGCGTGTAAGGTTTCCAGAATTAAAGTAGTCTTTCCACTGAAATCTGAGATTATTGTTTGCTTGCAGATAAACATTCAGTTTCTCTTCATCTTTCAGAATGTCTTTTTTGTTTACAGTAGGGGCAAAAAGAAAAACCAACAAACTTCAAAAACAAATTCTAAATCTGATAACCTTTTCAGATGCAAGGTGTTGATTTGTGAAGCCAAACCCACCCACCTCCTTTCTTTTCCAAACGGTGAGTTTTTTAAAGAGAAATATTCAGAAGATATCCAGTGGTGTCTGTTTGTCATCCTCAGTTACTACTCTCAGACTGAATTTAAAAGGCAGCAAGAATATTAATTTTGCTAAAAACGGTGCAGTGATATCTATAGCCTAAAAACTGTCCTCATTAGTTGGCCACACAAAACCAACCCTTCTTCAGCTCCAGGAAAAGTAAAGTAGATCTGATTTTTTTTTTTCTGATTTTTTCCTCTTTTTCTATGCTGAAAAGGCAACGTTCTGAAGCATTTTATAATGTCCAGTCTGTGTTTAACCTGATACTTCTCTGGGATAAAGGTGTAATGAATAAAGTGGTGACAGGGACGTTATAGGCCATTTTTTAAAGAAAATTCTCCAATGGAGCACAACTTTTCTTTCACATAACTGGGAAATGAGGGAATTTTAACACCATGAAAGGGTTCTGATTTTTGTGTCAGTCAGCATTAACTTCAGGGAAATTCCTGAATAGTTTCATTTGAATCAAATAGAAAGTGTTTTCAGCTGCATGCTGCTTATTTTTTACAAAGACAACAAATGGATTTCATGTAGCCAGATAACTGAAAAATTAAAAATCCAACTGGCCATGCCTTATTTTGGAAACATTAAGTGCAATTTAGCTGTGTTTTCCTGGACACGTGGTAGGTTGCCTACTAAGACAGTGGTATTAGGATGTTGTATGAAACCTACGTAAGGGTTTGGGTTTTGATATTTCCTTTAAGTCATTTCGACAAACCTGGAAAATTCTGCTTCACCTTTTTAGTGGCTGTGTTTTGGGTGGCTTGTACTTTTTGTTATTGTGAATCGTTACATTTTGCTGCAGTTACCTAAAAGAAAAGGAGTTGGCATACAAAAATTGTGCACTGCGTTGTATCAAATAGAACTTTTTTTTCTCAAATGCGTATTCTGGCTTACTTAGATGCACTTTTCTATACTGACATTTTGTTTCATATGCTGTAAAAAAAATAGATAAGTTTTTGGAGTGCAGGGGATCAGGAGCTGAGCTGTATTTTGCCTTTGTGAAGGGAATTACAGTTTGTATTGTAGCATCAATGTATGTGAATAATAATCATTATCATAATATCTCCCTGAGTTATCCTGTCACTGAATTTGGTACGTACCAGCATGAGCAACAATTAGCCCAAGGGCCTATAGTCCTGTTGGGTGGGGGGGGTTGTTTAGGTTGGAGCACTGCAGTTCTCATTTAATAAATCTGCAAACTTGCTGTAAACAGTTATTAAGGGAGCCTACAGGAACCCGCGTGGTGTGTGTGCGTGCCTGGGGGAGGGGCTGTGTTCAGTTTGTTTCTTAATTCATAGAGGAACGCTGACGTAGAAATCAAAAGCCCAGAGTAAAAAGAAAACACTTGTTTCCAGAATAGTGGAGACTTTTTTTTCCTTTCCTTTTCTTTCTCTCTTTCTTTCTTTCTTTTTTTTTTTAAGTCTTTGACAATTTGGAAGTAGTGTGGTTTGTTTTTATTGTGAAAACTCTCAGGAAGAACAATTCCGAGTCGGTGCCATTATTCCTGGCTGAATGGTGCTGGGTTTGTGAAATGGAGCAGCTGCGGTAGTTTTAGCTCTGCTCACAAAACCATTCGCTTTTTAATCAAGAACTTCAGATTCTGCAGTGGCTGTTGGTGATGGAGATGGCCAGCTCTGCCCTGGGAGACAGCTGCAGTATAATTGAGACAGACTGTGTGAAACAAATGTTAATGCCCAATGGATGTCTTAAGAGCGGAGTACTCACTAAACTGTAACTGAATTTTTAAAAGGATGAGAAGCACTTATGCAGACAGGAATTTACTCCATGATGAAACATTTTAAAGCAAGCGATGTTCTTACATATATTGCATTAAACAGAGCTGAAGTCTTGGGTGCTGGCACACAAGTTACCGTGTACAGCAATCCAGGTTTTGGTGATGGTGCACGTGTGCATCACTGCGCAGTGAGAAATGCTGCGCTCTTCCAAAATATTGTTACTAATTTGGCTGAGGTCTTTTTCTTAAATTGTCTGGGACGTTTGTCTAAATGGCAATGCATCTGTCACAGTTCTCTACGTATGCTTATTTTGACAAATAAAAGTGGTTGTATTTTATGGGATGAAATAGAAGCAAACAGAGGCACCGAGGGCAGTCATTAATCTGTAGCGGCAGTTATGGCAGTTATGCATTTAGAAGAATTTTTTTTAAAGCAAGTTAACATGGAGAAATAAGTGTTCCATCTCATCTGATGTAAAACCTCAGACTGACAGTTTGCTGTAGAAGAGACTTTTCTAAATAGCATTGTTTGACTAAACCAGAAATATCTTGCTGCGCATCACAAATCAGAAAGTGCTGCCCACGTGTTTGAAAATAAAAATAAAGAAAGGGTTGAGTTTAAACATTTCATCAACAATTTCATAGTCACAGTTAATAAGTAGCTTGTACTTGGAGCTGGCCAGTTGTGTGTTTCGTGCTGCGCTATACATTCCTCATATACGTGACCAGTTTGCTATGGAGCTGTGGGTAATTGTACAGACCAGAGCATTCCACTCTTTCCAGACCAGCAATGTCATTCTCTCCCTGCCCTTTCCATAACATTTAGCCTAACTTTTTTTTAAAATACTTTTCCCAGCTGTAAGAAGGGATCCCTGAAGATAGCAGTCCTTGTGGCAAAATATTATGTTGCTCCTCGATGTCCTCCTTTGTTTTCAAACACTTTGTCCCATTTTACGTTTCCAATGAGTGCAGTCTCAAGTCTCTTTGATGCTGACTAATTGGGGGGGGGGGGGGAAGACAATGTAAAAGGGTTAATCCGTTACACTGGTATTAATGAGTCAGCTGAATCCCTACCATTCTCTTATTTCTGGTTCACTTAGCACCAATTATCACAAATGACTCTTGGTTTCGGGGGGGAGCAGGCTGGGAGGATGGTAGGTAGGGCTCTCAGATGAGAGCAGCCTGGTTGTAGGTTAATGCAGGTAAATATATTCATGCCATGTGGGCTGAGATAAGAAAATAATCCTGTTTTCCTGCTGGACCCCTGGGAACGCTGAGAGTGTTGGTAGGGCGGCGATATTTTTAGCTGGCATGTAGAAGGACGCTCGGGTTGTTTTCTGAACTCGGTTCTGTTGTGCTGCTGGGGTTCAGGCTGTGGCTGCGCTCACCTGGCGCTGTACGTTAGAAGGAAGGTGATGAAAGAGCCATTATTTGCATAGCTGGGCAACTCTGTGCAGGGTCTGTGCAACTGGGAGCCCCTGTTTTGAATCTGACATCTCTTATGACGTATTAACACAGCGGTAATGTTCCTTTGATCTGTCCTGAGATTTTAATTTATGGTTCTGGGAAAGTATTAAAGAGATATTAATTCCAAGATGTAACGTGTTTTCATTACTTTTGATTGCAACTAAGGAAACTGATTAAAGCTTCAGATGCAGAGAAGGAAGTCATGCTTCTGAGCAATTTGTTGTTACTTTTTACAGTACTTTTTATTAATTTAGAAATAATTTCGAGTAAGGGAAACTTAGAATCCCTCTTTTATGCATAAAATTGGAAAAAGGTGTAAGTCCAAGCAAGCATCTGCTTCTGTTTCCTGTTGTTTGTTGGATCTTCCTGTGATTTAGACAGAGATTCATATTTGCAGCTCATTCTTTCACCGCAGACCTTGTTTTATCTGCACTGATGCATAAAAAGAAGCACATGTGGGGTGGCAGCAATTTGGGATGGACCTCTGGTACCTGGAGCAGGATAGAGCATCTCTTGTGCTCTGAAGCATTTTCTTCTTCCCAAATCACTTTAGTGGCTGAGGGCTGTAGAAACACGCTCACAACCCTCATCTGAAGTTGTTGTCAGTGTCTCAGAGCTTTTCTTCTGATTGTAGCCTTTCATGAGAGCTGCCTAGGTTAGGTTTATCCTTTCTGCTGCAGAATCACAGAATTGTAGAGGCTGGAAGGGACGTCCAGAGATCGTCGACAAAACGCTCTGCATAGCAGCCCCCCTGCAGCAGGCTGCACAGGGAGGCGTTCAGGTGGAGAGAATGCTGCAGAAAATATTGCTTACAGGAGTGTTTGACTGCAGGCACCTTCATTTGGGAGTGGTTCTTCCAATTTAGTCACAGGATGAAAAGATGCATCCCTGCGTGAGAAGCAGGTGTACAGTTGCCACCTTTTGGGGAACGCTGTGGGCAGTAGCAGCATGGGGAACCTGGTCTCCTAGCTTCAGTGCCTGTATTGCAGCTCCTTTCCAATAAACAAGCCTCCAGTTTGTGCTTATGTACACACCTACATTTTAGCAAGTTCCAAACCATCATTGTCTTCTAACCTCCAGGGTGCTTAGAAAGTGGAGACTGGTTTTAGGCCTTAGTCCCTTATTAATCCCTTTGGGGCAGGACAGTGAAGCAAAGGAATTTTGTCTAACCACAAAAGCTTTAATGGTTACTACAGTGGGATATCTCAAAGACAAAGTCCTGTATGCTATCTTCTCCTATGTCTGACCTTACTCAGAGTTGTTTGGCCAGGAGCGATTTTGAGAGAGGATAATCTGATTTTATGAGGTTGCTGCCTCCCAAAATGAAGGTGCTACTTTTGCTCCAGTGGATCTTCCTTTGCCCAGTTCCAGTGTCCCCTGGGCTTCTTTGTGAACCAGCTCAGTTTCAGACAAAAAGGTGGGTGGATTTCTGTTGGCTTAGGTCACATTAAGGGCAAGGCCTTCCAGGGAGAGAGAAGAGGAATTCACCTCAGGGGAAGCAAACAGCCTCATGTGGCTTCCCAGGCTTTCCCCCTTATCCAGGCAAAAAAAATAAATAAATGAAAGCAAATTATTACATTTTACACAGAAGTATTCCCTCTGGAAATTCTCCCCATCTTAGGCTAATTGGGCTGAATTTTTTGGCCTCCTTAGGGAAGGCCAGGTCCTTAATCCTGCTGCAAACTCTACAGTCTTGCTGTTTGGCTTTCTGCAATTTTGTGAGTTGTATTTCTTCTGTGTTAGTGTTGTGCTCTCATAATAATGTGAATTGGCTCAAAGGGGCTGAATGATAGAGAAGGGAAGACATGAGTGAGCTGCTGGATCACCTCCTAATTTCTCATCAGGCAGCACTGTTAAGGTACCCGATAGCTGGGACTGCTCGCTAGAGTAACAGCACATTCAGCCAGAAGTCCTTCTGGACTAGAGAGCTGCACTGATGCCCTGGGAAGCTTCACTGGCTCCAGAATGGATGGCCATTATGCCAGCCAAGTTGTTCTGACTACATCCACGTATGGGACCTGTCCTGCTACCCAGCCTGTGTTCCCCACCTCCACCTAGAAGGAGACTTGAAATCAGTTGTCTTCTGAGCAGAAGCTGTGTTCTTTGGGGGACAAAGGAGTGTCATTTTGTGCTTATGTTCCTGTATTTCTTTTTTCCACTTCTCATTGCATACCTGGCTATGTAATAGTTGTAGGCAGGTTATGGCACGAGAATTCTAGGTTCCAAATACAGCATATGTTCCTTAGTAGAGTATGTGTTATGCTGTAACTGCATCATGGAAATTGGATGTGGTATTGTTTTTTGAGAATCATTAATCCACCACAGCAGCTGCCAATCATACACAAGTGTTCAGGTCTTTGTGACCTAGAATTTCATCTGCTAGTCTTCAGCCAATTGAATAGGATCCAATAATGCAGCCCTTTGTGTGTGGGCTGGGTTAATTTGTGGGCTTGTCTTATACGTAAACAGCACAATGATATTGTTGGTCTGTGCTTTTGTGAGTACTGAATTCAGAATTTAAATGGCTAGGAACATGGCTAGAAACAGGAAACGGTATAATTGTGATTGTTCTGGACTCACCTTCTTAAAATTCTTGATCTTCAGGGTTCATTTCAATGCATCTTAAACAAAATGCATCAAAATTGCAAACCTTCCATACGTGTTAGCTAATATTTCACCTAGAGGAGAGGCAGGGCTGCTTCTTTTGGCACGTGGAGCTGTGAGCCTGACTCAGCCACGTTGTGAAAACTCACCCTGGGGTAGTGATGTTACTGCAGACTGAATAGTACTTCTTCAAACAGTAGCCAGGAGGGAGTTGCTAAAGATGCGTAGTTTGTTTTTGTACGGTGGCCTTGTCTGTTTTTGTTATGCTGGGTTTTGAGATAGGTACTCATTCTATTCTGTGCTGTATGACAGCTTTCTGCAGAAAAATTCCATGTGTTGGGTGCTCCTTCCTGGGAACTTGCCCTTGGGAAGGGATTGATATACAGCGTAGGAATATCTGATCACTGCCATCACACAGCACTAGCAATTGATAATAAAAGTTACAGGGAGCTGTGGCCTTTCTTCATTTTTTCCATTTGTGATAAGAATGCAGTACAAAGCCCCAGCAATTTTTTTTTTTTAATGAAAAAAAAAAAAAAAAAAGAATATGGCACAATTCTTTTGATTATTTTTTTTCTCTTTGCTTTGTGAGCAGTGTTTGTGTCAGTTTTTTGTGTGCAGGCGAATGTTTTGCTGTTTCATTGAAAACCCATGCAAAAGCGTAACAGCCAAATCTTTTGATCTGTTATCTTTGTAAATGGATATTTTAGTGTGGCTCTTTTTTTTCTTTTTTTTTTAGACTATGTGAACTAAGCTTCTTTGTCTTTTCAGAAATTCTGGTTTGTCCCTTTTTGTCCACCACAATGGCTTCTACTTTCCACTCTGCATGATTTTAAGGAATTCTGCTGCGCTTTGTTGTGCTGATGCTTTAAATTGTTATAAATTGATGCAACTCTGTGTAATATTGTCATGTAATTGAAGATCCAAGCAGTGGTTAAAAACATTTTAATGCGCTGAAGCCATGCATATTAAAAATTTGTGAATATTTGATGCTGTTTATCTCATTGCCTTTCAAATGAAATAGCATACTGGTAATGTGTTAGAGCTGACATTTCCATGTTGTTTACATACAAGTCAAAGGCAAACAAGAAGTTCCATAGTGTAGTTTCTCCTACAAAGCTGGCTTTAAAATAAAGTTCCTAGAAATACTAAACCAGCTTAAAGCACAGAAGTAATTGGAAAATAACACTTTAATCCAAGTTAATCCACATTATTGACCTACGTGCTCTAAATAAATAAATAAATACATAAAATAGTGTTGTCCTTTTAATCATCTGTGAAGCTGGCTGTTCATGAGAGAAGTCTGCCTGAAGATTAGCTGCTGTACTGTTCTTGCCTCTTCTGAGGACAGAGTAAATGGATTTATGTTTTATTTTCTGTGGAGACTGCCTAATTCTTAGCCTCTTTTGTTGGTTTGCCTTTAGATTTTAGATCTCCTTCCTGAGGCTGAGGTAGTTCAGAAGGTTGTAGCAATAAAATGAAATTAATGTTGTAAACCAGGACTAATATATCAAGGAGCTTTAGAGGCAGAGGTGCCTGAATAATGTCTTCTAATTGCTTTTGGATGGAGGTTTTGCTTCTTTCATGTTCATTGTGTAAAACCTTTAGATGTATTCATAAGCATGTATTTGCTACTACACAAACTCCATAGTATTTATGCTTCTTTTTAGAGGAAAACAAAGTATGCTATGCTCATGAATATACTGCAGGCATGTGTTTGAAATGCAAAAGCAACAGTGGTTGTAACGTAAGGTTTTCCCCTTACAACTGCCATTATATACATAGATTGATCCCAGCAGTAAGACTGCCTTCTAGAAAATCACTTAGAAAAATGAAGGGTAGGAAACTTCTTGAGCCAGAATTCTGTAAGCTTTGTTGTCTGAAATGTGTTGAAGAAAAGCTTTGATATTATGACTTAACTTTTGTCATCAGATGTATCAGTGCCTGTGAGTCACAAGTTCACATACAAACTGCGTATCGGTGAATCCATATAATCCTAACCCTCAGTTTCTCAAAGAGCTCCTTGAAGATCTCCTAGTCCTCCTATCCCTCTACAATAGCCGTAGATATTTCTCTGCATTATGTAGTGACTTCTGCTTCTTACCCTTCCCTTGTCATCGTTTGCAGTGACCAACCACAGCAGTATTTGTTAATTGTGCTGCCAACAGGCCAAGAAAAATAGAGAGCAATGGGATTCATCTTCAGCAAGAATTGGTCTCATTTTACTGCCCACCTACAGATGATTATGTTTTGCAAAAATCTTATTCTTCTGTGCCATTTCAGTCATGTTTGACAGTGTTTTTCTTTCTTACCAGGGACAGAAGTTGGTCATGTAAATCTAATCCCTTAGGAAACCAGCTTAAATTTGCAATATTTGTTGATTTGCATTTATGTAGCAACTCTCACATGCAAATATGAGACTATTCACACTGAAATTTTTGATAGACAAATCATTTTAATACATGCTGGATTTAGTGGTGTGAAGTTTTACAGTGTAACCAAAAGACTGATCAGGGAGTCTATGCTGCAGATTTTTACATGCTAGGAGAAGCTCTTTTATGCTGACCAAGGTGGCTTCCAATGCGCTGTTTTCTTCCAACCAGGCTGAATGAACCTTACCATGAACAAAACAGGAGGAGGCTTCAGCCTCAGGATGACATGTGGACAGTGAAAAAATCTTAATTTCATTGTGAAAAATGGATCGTTATTATAAATGTTTCTCTCTAGGTTAGTTGAGCAAGTAGCATGAAAGTAGTGCTGTTAAAATGTTTTTAAGAGAAGGTTGCTCGCTAACTCTGTACTCTGTGAGCTGTACCATTGTCTTCAGCTAAGTTTGTTGTTGTTACTGTTTCCACATAGCCTTTTACTGCTTGCTCATCAGGAACGAGGAGGTAAAGACTTTTATTGTTCTGAGTTTAAACTTTTTATCATCCTTCCAATCAAAGTAAGAAAATGCAAGAGAGATTGTGTAGACTTTCATATCCTCATAAAAGGTAAAGATGCAGTTAGGCAAGAGAAATAGAGCAAATAAAGGCAGAGAATATTATCTTTACCTCCCTCTCTTGGAAAAACAAAAAGGATCCAGGAAGAAACTGTAACCCTAAGAGAGCTTTCAAACTACTTCTTTTGCAATTGCTGCATACCAGACTATCCATATAACAAAGGTGGATTATAATGAGTCACTACCCAGGAAGCAGATTTGAGAATGAGGTGGAAAGAGATAATATAGTTTAAGTCTAAACTTTTCCAAACATCTAAAAAATTTAAGGGGCTTCTTGTTTTATTCTTAACCTGAAAACAATCTAGTTATTCTACGGGATGATTAAGCTGGTTTAGATGACCATGGCAGTAAGCTCTTAGTTATTATTCAGTAAGTCTAAAGAAAAACTAATTAATTTATAAAACTTTCTTAAAAACAAGAGGGGAAAAAAAAAGTACATTAAGTGGCTTTTTTCCCCAGTGAAGTATGATTCAATTGGGCTTAGAAGGTTGTGTTTGTTTTTATATGAAGAAGAGGGGTTCTATTGACAGAGAAGGTGAATGACAGGGAGGACTGTAGATTCTTTAGTAATTTCAGATTCAGCAGCTGAATTCGTGTGCAGGTTCACCTATGGCATCTAGTCTGTGTGTGCCAGGAAATCAAGTAAAACTTTTTTAGAGACAACGTTCATGGAATATATTAGCATATCATAGATATGCTATGGATTATCTGTAGAGCGCTGTCAGTTTGTTCAGCATGGGATGAGTAGCGAAGAGTTTGGAAGCTCTCCCTTAGGCATGGGCACACATATCCAGATAAGCATGACTGTTGGGCCAGGTGTCTTGGAGGACCTACACTTCTGTGGTGTCACTGGTGTTTTCAACTTCTTGCTTATAAAGTGATTGAATCCGTTGTAAGCCCTTACGCACATCTGTACTGCACTGGTTGCTTCAGTGCTAAAGATGTGTTGGGTAGCAAGACTCTGATAATAATCTAAGATAAGGAAGGTGTGACAGCATATAAAGTAATGAACTCGAGAACAGGATTTCCAAACAGCAGAATAGAAGAGCGAGGTCTGCTGAAAGTGGTGAAGGAAGGTGTGGGCTACTGGGAAAGGTTGGTAGGAACACGTATTGGAGAAGGTACATGCGTGGAAGCATCAGACCAGTAAAATGGAATGGGACTGATCCCCAGAGTTTCTTTTTGCTTGGTGTAGAAGTATCATGATTGTTTTTTCTCTTACTAAGGTCTGGACCTTTTGCAAATGCAAAACAGTTATGATAATGTTTACCTTGTTACATTTTTCCACCTCCCTTTTCACAAGTTTGAAGAAAGTATTTTTTCAGAATCCTCACTCTGCAGTGTTTATATACATTTTCTTATGATTCATCAGAATAATTACAGAAGATACTGGTAAGTTTTACTCTTATAAAAGCTTCATTTATAGGTATCTTAATACCAGCTATGAAAGCACTGTTGAAATTCAGTATAAGGCTGACAAAGATTTACTGTGGGCCTGCTTAGTCTAACACAGACCTGTGCCTTAGGATGGCTTAGACAGATTTCCTTCTCATTCACTCTTACGCTTCATGAACTCTTAAACTTTTGGTTTGCTGAAAGTTGCAGCTGTGGAGAATCTTTTTGCTGATATATTGGATTTTAAGGAGGTATTATTAGCTTGTTGAAATGAAACTGCTGTTGATATGAAAAGCTCTAATATGAAACCAGGATGAGATGATCTGAAACTAAGATGACTTCATTGTTTTGCCAACTATATATATATACTTATGAGTCTACTATGTCTTGGTCATATGCATATAGAAGCTGCCGAGAATTAATGTAAAGTTTGCATGGCACAAATGCTGTATGAACTGGTAGTCGTGTTTTAAGAGAAGAGAACCACCCATCCATCTGTGTCCCATCTCTCCCACTGAAGAAGACAGCACATGTCTAGTGCCTTATTTGACTGAAATAGATCAGTGAGTAATATGTTAATCTGTAACGGAAAGTGTCAAATCACTTACAATTTATTACAGTTTGCTGTACTTTTATACAATGCATGATCATTAGCAAATACTTCTAAAGTTCTTTCCTTTGCCTTCTGTTAACAGTCCTGGTCCCACAAAATCAGCGCAGTTTTGTGCTCTGGATGCTGCCATCTGTGTTCTTTGGAATGACTCCACTACAGTCCGCAGCTCACTCTGGGCAAGATGTACCTGGGAAAGATATTTCACTGATATTCTGGGTTGGCAGCTCAGAACTCTTCTCTGGCACTAAATGTGGCTTTGGGCTTCTCTTGTAAGGAGCCACAGCAGTTGAGACAAAGCTTGAGGCTGGAAATAGTGGTGAGGAGAACGGCAGCAACGTGGCATCCATTGCTGGTTGCCTGTCTGCTATATTCACAAGGAAAGGAAGAAGAACTTTTTAGTAAATCACTTTGGATGGAGTTAGACTGGAAGCAAATGGATGCTCAAGGAGCTGGAAGCTACAGAATAAGGCAGGAGAAGAGCAGTGCTATCAGACCCCTTTGCACAGAAGTGAGGCTGTAGAATAACCTGAGAGTCATATGTTCAGAGGAGAGAGGGATTTACAGTACTTAAATACCTCCCCAGAATTCATACCATGATAGTGTTGCATCTGTCAATGAACTGAAATTTGACATTCTGTTAGTGACTTAAAATTGCTGTCTGTCTCCGTGAAGGAGGGGAAGGTTTCGGAGTAGGAAAAAGGGGTGAGAAACTGCAATAAAACCTCTATGCTTCCATACCGTCAGCATCTCCTGTTTTCAGATCCTACTAATCCTCTCTTAGAGCTATTTGTCTTTTTATTTCCAACCAGAAGTCAGAATACTATTTGTTCCTGCCATTTTTTAGGTAGGAAAGAAAAAGTGGTGACAAGCAGGAAATATTTAAAACAACTAAGTAGAGTATAATGGAAAATAACAATCTTCATTTTGAAGCTAAAGGTGGAAATTTTTGTATTTGGTATCTGATTACTGCTTGCTGTGTTACACATGGTTCACTTTCTTATTGGATTCTTATCCACACCAGGCCAAATGGCAGTCTAAGTTAAAGAAGGCTCTAACATGTATTTACAGTAATTTCTCTGTTTTGGGCTGAGGGTGGGATAGACTTTTAAGTGCTGTCTGTTGATCAAGAGACTACACAGCGTGAGGATGACAAAATGCTGGGAGAGGAAGGAGTATAAATAGAAACCCCACTTCCTTGTTGAGTAGAAGCCAAACTTGTGGTTGAACCTTTATATACAAGAGTTTCTGAGGTCTGGATAGGCGGCTAAAAGCCAGTTGTTGATGATGCCAAAAATTCTGAGATCTGAGGGGGTTGTACATACTGCAAACTGACCTGGGTGTTTCTTTCCTGGTCAACATCTGTCTACAGTTTGTGGAAAAGAAGAAGGTACTGGTGGAACTTAGGGAATCCAGCAAAGAGAGGAAGAAAAACCTGTGTCTGACCTTCAATTGCAACATCATTCATTTGGACCCGAAAGAGGCTTAATACAACCTAAAAACAGCCTCCCAAGGCTGAGAATTGAGAGTGTCTGGAAAGCAAGATAATTGTCTACTGCTCTCTTCTCAAATTTGAAGATATATTTCCATTGTTTAGTAAGAGAATATTTTTCAGGAAGAAGCATGATTTTTTTCCTGATAAATTCACCAAGTGATCTCCTGTATGTCACTAATTATGCTGCTGATGTTTAAACCAAATTACATTGCACACAACATCCTTCATTACTAATGCTTAGATTCTCAAAATAGTACATGATGTATTAAATACATGACTTCAGTTTTTTTAATATGAGTTTTATGACTAAAACTTTGCATAATGCTTTTAAGCCAAAAGATATATGAGCCAGAATCTAATTGTCTTGTAAAATGAATCATTTTGCCTGTTATCTCTTCATTAAAATACAGCTTTAAACTTGCTCTAGTTCAAACAAATTAATTCAAGAAATCTTATTGCCTGTATTTATCTGGAGGTTAGGCAGGATGATTACAGTGGTCCCTCTGACTTTATCTATCAACATATTTACCATTCAGTTCTGATGAAAGGCTGGATGGGGAGTGCTGATAGCCCTGCCTACTGAGGTTGTGTGTTCTTGATTTTTTTCAGAGCCAGATCTCCATTGCTTAGTTTGGCAAAATTATAATTACATACCTACTTGTATCAGGAATCTGTAAGAGTGTTTTTTCTTTAGGTCAAGGACTATAAAGTTTAATTTGTAAGGTGCTCAAAATTACCCGTCTTAGGTCCCGCTCCCAAAAGTCTGCTCTCATGTGATATCTAGGGTTCACCTTCCTCCACCTTCCTAACATCTGGGCGGACAAGAAGAAATTGTAGGGAGAAGGGGAAAATCGGATCAGAGGGAAGCATTTGAGAAGCGAGACTGACAAGGGAAGAGAAACTTGGACTTGCAGTTAAGGAAGAGATTAGAACTGAGGTCAATGGGAAACCAAGGCAAGCTGAGCAAAAAAATTGGGGGTGGCGAAACAAGATGGGTTGGTTATGGCAAACATGATAAGGCTGGGAACTGATAGAGCTAGGAGAGCCTGGGTTTGGGCAGGTATGTGAAAGTTAATTAATCACTTGGGCTAATAGAAATTAGGATGATTAATCTATTTGGATACTTGAAATAGGAACCAAGCAAAGAAGAAAACCAGACATAGTGTTTTCTCCAGAAGACTGTTCTATTCTCATGGACATCTTAGGTAGTTTAATCTAGAGCTGCCTATAATTTCATTAACTCAAATAATACTCATCTTTATAAATATTTGTGTATTATGTTTGCAGGACTGTATAACTGAAAACTTGGAAGGATGCTGAGGTTTTCCCATTTGCACTTTTGTTTTAGCAAGAGATCTGCATTAAAGTTCATTTTACAAAGTCAGCTTGAATTGTGAAAAACCGTAGATAGTATGAACTTGCCACCTGTGGGAGCTGGATGCCAGAGTTCGAAGTGAAAAGATACTTTTTTTTCTCTCCCAGTAAGCTATTCTTGTTCTTTTCTTGTGATCATTTTTACATTTTTGACTTTCTGGTTCTGATTTCAAGCTATCATTTATTTTCATCTTAAGGAAATCTAATCACAGGAAAAAGAGTATATTCCAGATGACATTAGCACATATCAAATTGATCTTCAGTTTCTTTGAGTATAAAAACTTTCAAGCGCTTTCTAAGGATGATCTGTAAGGACAAAGAGACAAAATTTCCCTTGTAACACTCTTTTGCTATGCTTCTGCATACACCCGACTATACCCAACGTGAGCCATCTCACTGATCTCAATTAGCTGTCCCTTTGCTGCTGACCGGCTAACCGGCTCTGCCCTTTCACTCCAGATTAGGCTTTGTCCAGCTATAGCTGCAGCCTGCTCACATCTTCACGAGGCTCCCTGCCGCCAGCACAAGTTCCCCTGACAAATCCTGATCTCAGGGAGGGGTATCCTGTGTTTTTCCTCCTGCATCTTTTATTGAATGTAGGACTGGGAGGGAGCACAAAAGGTCATTCATCCTCCTTGTGTTGGCAGGACTGAAAGCATTCATAACAGATGTTTCTTCAACTTCTTTTGAAAATCCTTCAGAGGTGGACGTTCTGCTGCTTCCTCAGGTAGTTGATTCTTAAGCAGCCTTGCTTCTGGTGAAGCTGATCTTGCTAAATTTGCTAGTTTAAACTTGTTTGCAAATGTATCAAAATCATCCCTCAGTCTCTCTTTCCTGCATCTGCGGACTATTTTCATGCCTCCTCGAGTTTTTGCAACATTTCATTGCAGGTAGCATTTACAAGGCCACAGTTAGTTTTTCTTTGCAGTCGTCTCCTTCATTACGCATGTAAACTAAAGGTCTGATGCAGTTTATTTTCATGGCCATTACTTATATCATTATAGGTGCTTACGAATTTTGTTTTTTTGGAGTACTGTGGGGAAGAAGTGCAGATGAACTGACTCCTAATCTCCTTTGTTCTCTTTTTTTCCACTCCTCCCACTCCCTTTCTTTTTTAGAATAGATGATGTGAATGTGAATACTTTGGAGTATTTTATATAGAGAATTACCAGTTTACCAAGAAGCATTTTTCAGTTCCAGAAAGGACTGTGACAAGCCTAGACATTAATGGAGCTAGTATGGACTAGTGACCTACAGTTATTAAAACGCATTAAAAGCATACCCAATGACTAAATATCTCTACTTGTTTTTATAAGATATTTTACTAGGTACTGCAATGTACCCAAGGGTCCTTTGGGGTGTATGACAGCTTGGTGCAAGGCTGCATGGCCCCAGGTGCCACCAGCTTCCAGGCTCATTGGGCATGGGCAGAAGCTGGCCGCTGTCCTTATGGGCTCTTCCAGGTGCCCTGCTTCTAGCAAAGCCACAAGCACAGGCTTACCAAAGGAGTAAAACTAAAGTAACGTGAACCTTTTCATTTAGAACTGTGGCTGCAGGACTCTTTTTAAGAATGCAGGCTTTCAAAATAATCTGCTGCAGAAAGCACCATCCGTTCAAATAAAAACAAAACCAGAATTATGCAGCTGAATTATTTTCATCTCTCTACGTTGTTTCTTACAAACTATTTGCTGAGTAGCACTAACAGCATAAGGAGATAAACCACAGGATCTTCACAGTTTCTTGTACAGCCTCTCTCAGACAAAGACAATTACAGAAGATAGACTGAGTGGGTTGGTTTGGGTTGTTTTTTTTATTGGTAGATTTGTTTTACTACCTTCACATTTTTGAAAAAGTTACTGATGTTACTTCTCTCTCTAATACCACTTAATTACTCTGTCACTAGTTTATTGCTGAGATCTGCTCATCTGAGATTGGCACCAGCTGCAGTTTTTTAAGTAAACTGGTATCTGTGTTGTCAGTACCATCCTGGGCAGAGGTAGCCATGTCCGTGCTGTGGCGGAAAAGTAGTGGCCAGCCTGTCCCCCAGTAATTTTCCTGGATGGACAAAACTAGGGATCTGCATATGCTCTGCATGCGTTACACCTCTGTTTCGGCACTCGTGCTCAGATATGCCCTGTGCAGAGCCTAGGTTGTACATGAGAATGGAGTGGCCACACGTGTCCTAGTTTGACCTGGGCCTGAAACATAACTGACACATGCTCAGCTGTGGCCATTACACCAGATCCTCCCACTGCTATGTCTCCTCTGCTTGAGGTGTTGCCACTGTTAGGACTTAATGGTCCTGAAGTCTTCAAAAAGAAAAGCCCTGCTCCCTTTCTTTCTTTTTCTTTGTTTCTCTGTAACTGTCACTTTAACTGTTAGAGACATATTTACGCGCAGTTTTTAGAGACTGCTTCTCAATGCTTGTGTTCAGTGTAAAATGTAACTTGGGCAACAGAGTTCTCCCTTTCTAAAGAAATTGTGCAATTTGATTTTAGGAAGACTTAAGATGTTTTCTTCCTCCCTAAGATGAAGGATTTTAGTGACTTAATAGGTATTTTCTGACTTTGATAGGTGACACAGCTGATGACCAAAATAGAGAGGCAAAGGACAAAGCTTCATTTCCTGAGACCAGACCAGTGTACAACCAGCCTCCACAGGTAGGAGACTGCTACTTTACTCATGCATGAAGAAGCTTTGATAGCAGCTCATGTGAGAAGTGTGAGTGTGCTGTAGAAGGTTTCAGCATGTTGATATATGTTGATTAAGTGCTTACTCAGCCTTTCTTGCCATCCATCATAAAAGAAGCATTATTAAAATTTAGATGGTAATACTATTATGACCACCAATATTGAATGGAAAAAAATGCAGGTATAAGGCTGGACTGTGTGGTTATTGCTGTGTATCTTGTTTTTATACTTGAGATTTGCAACAGTGGAACTGTGGCTAGGGTGTTAGTGAATTGTGTACAAGTATTAGTGCAGTGATGGAAAATGTCAGACTTTTACATAAGTTATTTCCACAGCCACCTTTGTAACTCACGTGTTGTAAACGTGTGAGTATAATGGACTTTCTTCACTGTGTTTGCTTTCTGTTTCAGTGCTGTGTGACTGTAAATATGAACGTCCTCTTGTTTATTTAATATTTAATCTATGTATACCTTTCCAAAAGATTTCAGCATATAGCCTACACGCATTTTTTTCTGCTTTAAAAGTGCTTTTGCAATAAGCATGAGCCTGTTTTCCATTGCTACATAATCTTAGACATTTACAAGATAACATTTCACTTTATTTTTTGTTGTTTTTGTGGCACTGTTTTTTCCCCTTAATCCATTATTTCCCTGTCTCTTTCTCATATCAGAACTAACCATATCTCTCTCTCATCCCAGCACCATTGTAGCATTTATTACTGCTAAGCCCTTGTAAGCCTTTGGAGTATCAGAGGTGTGTGTGTCACTGTTGCTAATCTAAGATTGGGCAATGCCTGTGGGGGTGCACTCTAGATTTTCATTTTTAATTTTTAATTAAAAACTGTGCCTTATATGGAATTTTTTCTTTCACCATCCGTGAAAGCTTTGCCTTTTGATAACATAGGATTATAAATCAGCTCAAGTTAATAGCAAAACTTTAGTCTGATTTCTGAATCCAGGGACATCTGAGCAAAGTGTTTTGCCATTTTGAGATGGTAGAATGCCATGGTATTGTGGTTACTGACTGCACAGACATAGTTTCCCTTATTGTGGTGTTCTCACTAGATGTTGTGAGCTGCCAGTGACTGCACTTCTGTGGAGCTTCAGAGTAGGAACTGCATGCTTACGAGTTAGAGGAAAGAAGCAGTTTTCAAAATAAAATAGCAAGTGTTACCATGAAAATAGAATAAATATTTATTTTTTATATTGAAAGGCTTACATGTCACCAAAATGCTTGTATAAATCAATGCCAGTTAAATTGAGAGACAGCATTTTAATTCCAGTCTGTGGATTTCATGTGTTTGAACTTCATGTTTACTTGGAGGAGTTCTCAATTTCTCAAATTGAATAGAGACCATGGAAATGAAATTGATAGTTTTGGCTGTTAGGAAAGCAATATTTCTGTTTACAGCAGTGAGTGTATTTTTATAAATTTGTGGGAGAAATCTACCAATTTAAGAAAACTGGAAAAGTGTTTTTATATACTCAGTATGTCCTAGAGGCGTGGGACATTAATTGAAATAATAAGCTTGTTATCATTAAAACAAGAATACTTCAGAAACATAGTACAGTACGTTGAAATAGATTTGTTAAGCTGCAATGTAATACCAGATATTTTCCATGCATAGTTGAACAGTAAAGTTGCTGGAAATTTGCTTCTGTTTTAACACATTATACATTTGACAACTTAATAGGTGTTGACTTTGTGGAACATGAATAGGTTCTTTTAGAAATATGATTTAAAGAATAAAGTCATGCTTTGTTTATGGGTCACTTCCTTATCTGAAAAGGAAATGAGGTTGCGTTTGATTTTTGAAGAACATGTTTTCTGGAGTATGTTTTTGTAACCATTGTAGTCCTTGGAATTTCCCATTTAGGTACTACTGGATTCATTTTTTGCACAGCTATTGAATTCTCAAGTACATACGTTTGTGCAGTGTTGCTGTATTTATATAAAACTAATGCACAAATTAAATCTTGAGACAAGACTGTTTTGCTGCAACTTGCAACATTTAACAGAAGCTCCTGTAGCAGTGGCAGTCCCTGCAATCTGCGTTGTTTTGTGAGGTTTCCATGTTGCGTGTGGTGCTGTTAGAGGAACTGCAGGTATCTACAGCCTCGTTGGTGTTTTCACTGACCAGCTTCACTCTGCTATACAGTGGAGACGGAATCTCCTGCTGTGAAGAGTCCCACGTAAAGCATCTTCTCCATCACCAGCTTGCAAGGGTTCTGATGCCCACTTAATCCTAGGGAACTTGGAGGTCAGGCCGGGTAATGAGTGCTCTGGGCACAGTCAAGCACACAGCACCCACAGGTGTGCACCATCCCCATTAGCATGTGCCATCCCACAGAAGCTGCTTCAGGCTTGTGGACTACAAGTTGCATGCATGTTTAAGTGCTTTTCTGGATGTGGGCCAAAGTGCTCAGTGCTCTGCAGGACTGGGAACTTAGATTTGTCTCTTTGTGACAGTGAAACGCAAAGCATCTAGTTGTAACTGCAACACCATCACGATAGAGAGATTATGGATTGGTTTTTTCATGCTTGTGGGTTTTCCATTCCAGATAATTCAATCTTTATCTGCTTTCATTGGGAATTCAAGGTTACAGAAAGTAACCAAATGGAAGTGTATAGGTTTGTATATGCAGAGTGCTAGAAGCCCCCGTAATGTGATGGGGTTATTTTTTGTAATGAGCTGTTCCACTGGTAGAGCAAATTAGTGCAACCGTGTGTTTTTGTCCTACTGTGAGAGCAATTATATAGCGTGTCTATTAGGAGACATGAAAAATATTTTTGACAGATGGTATAGCTGTGAATTAGGATTTATGAAGATTATTGCATGTCTGGTGTGCAGGGCACCTGGGATTATTACATTGATGCAAGAAAGAAAAAAATCTGATAATAGTTGCAGTGTTTTGCATCTCCCTACTGTCACCTTAAGAAGCAGTTCATGTTTATTTGATATGGCACTTCTGGATAATCTGACGTACGCTCTTTAGCCAACACATGTCAGCAGATTTAATGGGTGGAAACCATACCAGTAAGTGTATTAAAATAAACCACCAAAAATGAGAGCTGCATTTAGATTGTGAATTAAGATTTTTTTCTCTTATTGCGTGTTGGATTTTGGTTTATTTTATAGCCCTATTTCTCCTTTAGATACTCAATTGCTATTGCCTTCTATCTAAGGAGCTTGTTACACGCTTTCTAGGGCAAGAGAGAATCCTCCAAGGGATTGCTTAATCCATAAGTACCTAATTTATATGTTGTTGTTATAGCCACTCTTAATTATATACCTTGCTGTGATACTTATCTTCATAGGACATAGCCTTTGTTATGAATTGCAGTCATTCTGTTATAGCTCTTGTGATCTTTCTTGGCATAATTTAATATTACAAACTGGGAATGTAGCAGATAGAAGGGCCATGTTTCCTGAAGTAAATTTACAATTATCCATGGCTTTTTGCACGGAGACACTGCACAGTGCACTGTTTTGGCTGAGTTCCCAAATAAATTAGAAAAAAAACCAAACTTTTGTATCAGAATTTGCAGATAATATCCTCATTACATTGATCCCTTTTAAAGCTCTGCTATTTAAGGATTCTACATAACTGTAAATAGCAATTTCTTTGGCTGTATTTGTCAATGGGGAAGACAGAAGATATAAAATGTCAAGGAAGAGATAGTGGAGCTTGAGCGCACAGTAAAAAAGTGAACAGAAAAGAATTTATTGTTACTTTTGCTGTTCTGAAGAAATAGCAAGTCTTGCTGAATGTGTTAGACTTTTAAGATCTCCTTTAGAGCAGATCACCTGGCAATTGTCTGATATAATTCCAGGATACGAATAATGCTAATGTTACCTTCTTTTCCTTTTTAATATATGTGTATACTAATTCATTCTTCCAGACCTTGTATTGTCCAGTTTTTACTAAACCCTGGCTGTCGTGAATATTTTTACAAGTTAGCAGAAAACGAGGTATTACTGATTGTGCCTTCATTTAGTCACCCAGCTCTTAGTTTTCCGTTCAGAGTTCCTGCATTTAAAGGCTCAAAATGGATGTTCTGGGTCAGTTTTACTGCATCATTTTAAATTCCCCACATTTGCTTTAGAGAAAGTGGTTGATATATCAAAATCATTACAATTATTGGCCAGTGTTTGTGGTTAGTCTGCTCCACTCTGACAAATGCTAATGTTTATAAAAAATGTTATTAAAACAAGAAAAAAAAAAAGAGAGAGAAAAAAAAAAGAAAGCCTTCTTAAGCTGGGATTCTAGCTGTGTCCTGGTTAGATTAATTGCTTGTCATATGTCGTATTAACTACAAGTATTTCTTCTTCGTCTATAAAGCCCTTAAAGTGTGTTGGTTCATATTTTCTCTCTTAATTGGGCACGTAAGCAGTAATCACTTAATGAAATTATCCACTCTTAGGAGGGACTGGAATAAGACTGTAACATCAGGTCATCAAGCGCATACTTTTCTCTGAATGCTGGTGCCTTCAGAAGAAAGATCTGCTTTACTCGACTCTTGTGTATGAGTTTTAGCTATAGGAAGTGAAGTTTTTACAAACTTTTGAAGAGATTAATCGTTTTCAGTGTTGATGCTTTGCAATGAACATCATCGTTCGTAGCTCCCTCCATTCCATGCATGTATGATACACAGCTGGAGGACTTACATTTACTGTGCAGACACAGATTGAGAATCCCTTCAAAGCAGAGCTACTGTATGATAAGGAAGTCACACTACGTGGTTGAGATCTTACTGGGAAAGAAGGTAAACAGCAAAGTCAGCTAAAAACCAGCTTTTACACTCTAATAGCATCTGTACTTCATAAAGCTTAATTACATTGTTTGTATTGCTGCCTGTTTGATAATCAAAATATCTAAGGGGTCTTCTCATACTAGGAAGATCTCCGGAACATACTGACCAGGGGACTTCTGCTTGCCATCCACAGGTGGGCAACCTGGGGGGTGCAGGTGTGTGGGTGTGTACGTGTTATGTATAAATGTATTATGTATACATGCATGCATAAAATTTAAGCAGTACGATCATCCATAAGAAAGTCTGCTTCTGCACATTACAAAGGATAAGTTACTGTGGCTTCACAAGCAGTGTTTTATAAACTCTCATGATCTAGTGACCTAGAGTCAACCAGTAAAAGCTGGTCATGTGTTAGAAGAGTACCGCCTTCTAGGAGTTTTTTCAATCCTAAAGTGATTAGTTAAACTCATCTGTATATCATCATAGACATTGGAGGTTACTTCAGATCTGTAGTAATTATAGTAATGTCAAGAATGATGTCAGTGTCCTTTTTTTTAAAGGGTAGTATTATATTTTTAGATCTAGGGAACTGGATTGGGAATGGAGAGGTGTGAATTAACGTGGCTGCCACCAGCTTCCTCTCATTTAAAAAAAAAAAAAAGTAATGCAGCTTTATTACAAAACACTTTTCTGTGGTACTTTGCAAGTTAGTGCTACTTGTAATGTAGTCCCTTTGTTTAACTTATG
Organism: Lagopus leucura; assembly: GCF_019238085.1. NCBI lineage: Eukaryota > Metazoa > Chordata > Aves > Galliformes > Phasianidae > Lagopus > Lagopus leucura. The sequence continues at coordinate 26,466,014 of NW_024962334.1, read as the reverse complement.
TTGAGGTTTCATTGTGACAAGAACTGAGGATGCTTAACATTCTTTTCAAAAGAAGCTTTGAACATTCTGTGTGGTTAGAATACACTTGTAACTTGGAGCACAGCCCCAGCAGAGACATTTGGGATCCCCACTGCCATGCTGGAACTGGGAGCTGGGATGGGATTGATCTGCCCATCGGTGGGATTTGTGCAACAGGAGGGAGAACTGCCTCCTGGAGGGAAAGAATGGCACACAGCCGTGTTAGGTACTAAACAACGAAAATCTATAATGAGCACCATATACACCCACATGTAGAAGTTAATAAAATAGTAAAATTGTCCTGATTGGCAGCCTCTGCATTTGTGAGAGCTAGGTACATATGCTCCATATGATGACCAAGGCACGTGTATGCAGAAACACAGTTTGCATACCTTGCTATTTAGTTTGGGCAGAGATTCATTGTACGCTTACTGTATTTGCATGCTCATTCAGTTACATTGGATTATTAGTTGTAAAGGAGATGCTAAAATTGGATGCCCAGATGGTTCACATTTTCAGGCTTTGTCTAATTTTGAAATCTTCTGACTAACTTAATCCCTAGATGAAACAATTGCTTATCCTGTATCTCTTGCCCAAACGCATGCGGTTGGACTAAAAGCCAGTAATGCTGGTTCACTTTGCTGCTGTCAACGCATTGATTGGTCAGTCATCCTGCCTCTGGGAGTAACCCTTCTGGGCTTTCAAAATATTAAAATTGATCTAAAATACATTTTAGATCATACATCACTTGATGAAACAATGTGCTAACACAGCCTGATGGAAGTGTGATATTTACAGTGTGATGCATTAGCGCAAAATGGTGGCTGAAAGACCACAGTATGGGTCAGCTTATTAATAATTACTCTAAACGTCAAGTAAGGAAAGTAGCAGTGTCCTTAGTTTAGTTTCTCTGCCACTATCAGGGAAAAAATAAATAAAACAAAAACCAGCAGTAACCAGTCTGTTTTAAAGTAAAGGAAAAAATGATGTGAAAACTGCCCTATTTCAGTCCAAAATGCAAGTATTGATAATACAGGAATATGTTTTTGTGTAATTTCCATCAATGTGATTTGATCCTTCCGCCACAGCGTGCCTTTGCTTTAATTTGTACCTTAAAAAGTTTCTCTCAAAACTTCACCACTCCTTCACTGTATTGGAATTTAAAAAGACTCTCCACTGGGTAGCTCATAGCAAAATTTGTCTTGAAGTGCTTTTTAATTATATATGAAGATAAAATGGGCTTGTTTGCAATTTTTTGTTTGATTCCACATGATCATAAATGTTTAGAATATTTTTCTAGTGTCACAATGCAATTTTTGTCAATGCTTGATAAAAATGAATCTATTTTAAGTATTGAAAAATTGCCCTTTCTTTTCACTGTGGTCCAGTTATCTTCCTTTTACAGAGAACCACAAGGTCCACAGAGCTGAAAGAAATGACCAGTAATTGTTTCTTTTTGTCTTATTTATTCCTCTTCTGTGAAAATCATCTTGCTCTCATCCATGTGTCACAAAAGCCTAAGCAGTAGGTGCTGAGGACAACTTTGTTGTTTTGTGAGCTCTGATTTTGGATAAGCCCTCTCTGTGCAGAAGGTGCTCTTGACAAGTGCTACCATTACACACTGTGCATGGCATAACTTACAGGCAGATATCCATCCTTCCTTTCTCTATTGGCTTGAATCTCTGTAGGGAGACCAGGTAGAAAGTTGCATTAGTAGATACTTGGCCATTTTTTTAGCATTGGAATATTTTTAATTTTTAGCTGCAATATATTGCTAGACTTGCCACAAACACTGATTTTATACCTCAGGATAAAAACCTTGGAGTAAAGCCCTTAGTACAGTACTGCACAGTATATCTGCCTGAAATGCCTTAAAACTGAGGAGAGATGCTGGTGAGAAGACCTAGGGGATCAGCTGTCTTACAGAACTTGAGGACGGACCACAGATAACAGGACTTGCAGTTACGCTGGAGAAGCCTTCCCGTGGGCTCAAATTACTAATCTTTTTCTGTAATCACTATGGACAGTTAGTAATTTCAGAAAGCCAAATTCAAGGTCATTGCCTTTCTCTTTCCTCTTGTTGTAGATGCCAGTTACCTACATGTATTTTCCCTCTCATTGATATTTACCTTGTAGGGAGGCATGCCGTTGTCTAGACTCATGGAGAGATTTACTTTTCTTCTGAAATGAAAACATCATTGTAACTTCTGATTTCGGCAGCTTTTCCTTCTTGGTTCACTTTGCTGGCAAAATTACTGACTTCTTTAGTGAAACCGTGCTTGCTAAATATTTTCTTACTAACCTTTTATTTTTAATTAACTTTTCTACATTCTTTTCTCAGGTAGAGTTCTTCCTTACTCTTTCCAGTCCTTGCATTTTCATACACATGCAATAATGTAGCAAAATGCAGCATTGTCACTCCTTTTTAGAGGCTCTGCTCCATGACCATGTGCTATTTCAGAGGAAATTTATCTTTCTCCTGTAATTCTAGCTTGCCATTCTGGAGCTTCTGCTGTTGCAGGGATTGGGAACAAGAGATAAAGTCATGGAGGCAGGGACTCCATCTGCTTCTTTTGGTCAGACATCAGCTGCCCAAAAAGTCTTCAGAATTTTTTTTTTACCTAGAGCAATGTGGAGAAACTCAGATCCTGTCATTAACCACAGAGATTGAACGTAGCTGCTAACTTTAAACTCATTATTTAAATACTGTTTGCTTAAATATGCAATCAGTTTTATAGAAAAATCAATATATCTTGAGAAGATATGAAGAAATGAACAGTTAAAACACAACCTTTGCTCCTCATTTCAGCTTCACTAAAAGAGTATTTTTAGAGGAATATTTGCATTCCAGTTACTTAGAAATTATTCCCCACATACAAAGTACTCATTCATGGTTCAGTTGCTTCAGCAGATGACTGCATTTTAGTAGTTAGTATGAGGTTAGTATTACGTCAGGAACGAGGGTAACAAAATAAATCTGAGTTTTTTGTGCCTTTGCACTGAAGTCGCAGAAGAAATCCCTCATCAGCATTTATCATCCTCCTCTGTTTGCGTTGCAGCATATTACAGAATCACAGAATCACAGAATTGTAGGGGTTGGAAGGGACCTCCAGAGATCATCGAGTCCAACCCCCAAGTCCTTCACTTCAGATATTGTCCTTCACTTCAGATTTGTGGCTGTGGGATGCACTGCTGGGTGCTTAGAGCCGCCTGTATTTTCAATCACAGTTCTTCTGGCTCACCGTTTACTCACTGTAGTAATTTTCATGACCTTTTTAATCTTTCAGCATACACACTACAGAGAAAAAAATACAGCCACGATCTGGCCCAGTTAGCAGCATTTCCTGGCACCGGCACAATCACGGCACGCTGAATATTGTTGGTGTTGCTTATTGTGCTGTGTGAGATCCTTGCTATGAATAGCTTGTGTGCTGCTTCATAGGAACAGGGGAACTTGATAGGCTGAACCACTCTCACTTCTAAGATCATTCTTATCACAGCGCTCCCGTTGGGGGGGAAATGTTCAAAATCCACCTGATAGGACAGTGCCCTGAGCACTTAGAGGCACTGGGGAGGCAGCAGGAGCAGGAACCCTGCTCTGAGGGGCATAAAAGCCCATAAGCATACTGAAGTAGCACAGAGTGCTAGAATGGGCTGGGATAAAAGGAGGGATAAGGACAGGAATGACGTTCTGCTTCCAGAGCAACTATAATTGTTCAAAGAATTTATCATAAAAGATATTGCTTTAGAAGGATCTCATGATATAGTGCCAAACTGCTCCCAGATAGACTGATTTCTGATGTCTTATTGTTGGCAAAATCATTTGTGTGCAAGAATGCCCCTGGCTCCAGGAAAGGGGTAAAAGAAAATGAATTCTATTAAAGAAAAAAGAAATTAGGGCCCTACCTCACTAGTGCAGGGCTTAAAGCTTTTGTGCCTGATATTGCAAACCTCTCGTAATGCTCAGCTGAAGATCAGGCTTCTTTGACTACATGACATTTTTCTATGCTGAGTGGCAGAGCTCCAAGTCTATGGCAGAGCTCAGAGCAGAGCCATCTCTTATTTAGATCAGTTATTGGTTTGGGACCTTTGCAGTTCTGCCTTTTTGGTTTATACAGTTTGATGGTGTTTAGGTGTAAAGAAATCTAGGTATATTCATTTTAGAAGTTTAGGTACTCCAAATTCCTATGACACAAATATTGTAGTTATGTTTGGAAATTAAGACATTGAGACAGCTTTCTTTTGTTGAATCAGCATTTTAGGAAGTCGAGTAAAACAGAAGCTCAATCTTGTTTCAGTTGAACTTTGCAAAACTGTTAACTAAGAAAACAGTGTTTTTCCTCTAGCATGAGTAAATGAGGTAGTTACACACCAGATTTGCAGTCATTTGTGGTACTTAAAAATACTTTCCAGGGTGAAATTGCATTTTACAGGTATTTAATAAATAAAACCCACAAGCATCTCTAGTATTTACCAGGACCATTAAACTAATGTATCTTAACCATGGAACATTCAGGATATCAGCAGTTCAGATAGCAGTCCCGCAGTGCTTTCTCTGTTTATCATTTCTAGCTGTTGGAAGGGACAAGGAACACTTATTAAACACTGAATGCTCAGGCTGGGGCAGGCTCATAACAAGAACTTTGCAGCAGCTCTTTAGGACAAACAGCTCAGTGCTGTGTTACAGAATGGGAGTTATAAAAAGTTGGGAAACAAGAGCCCAAACCGACCGGGGAAGCTGATTTCCATTGACAGCAACCATAGCTCTAAAAGCCTCTGAGAGAACTCCATCCTGGCTCTGTGTGCCAGACGGCCACTAGCATTATGGTTATGCCTGCATTCCTCTTAAGAAATTCTCTGACCGTTGCCAACACCAGGCATTATGGTATTGCAGCCAGTGTGAGGTGTCCTGAACTCTTCCCTCTATCTACTTCTGTTGTCCCATAGTAGAAACAGCACAACAGCCCATTAAACCTTCAAGCTGTTCAGCTCTCAAGATTCACATGAGGTTTCTGTGCCATTTCAGTGGTGTTCCTGTTTTACTGGTCTGTGTATGCTCTGTGAAGACATAGGCCGCAAACTTACTGGTGTGCAGGGTGTGGGGTTTTTTGTTCCTGTGTTCAGGTTTGCGTTCTTGTGACATTAGAAACTATGATGTCATGTACACTTTTTTCACCCCTCCTGTCCTTTATTTCAAGCTTAAACTTCTGAATACAAAGTGCAAACAAGCCTTTCAAGTGTTTTTTTATTTTCCCACCTGCTTCTCTTTTCAAATACAAAAAGTAATGGCAAAGCCATTCATTGTCATTAGTGGTGATGCCTCTGGAATCCCTACAGATTTTCTAAAAAGGCCCAATGAATATCATAAAAGCATCAATTGAGACACAATTGGAAGAACGATCCACTAAGACAATCTCTGCTTCTTGATACGTCAGAGCTACCGAAGTTTGAAGATGCATTAGGATACACTATTTGCCCTAATACTGCAAAATTGCCTGAATTGAAGAAAATATTTCTGTATCAGCAGCAGTGTTATCAGTCTCTGTCTTTTGCAGAGTTACGATATTGCTGAATATTTACTAGACAGCTTGGAATATGGAACCTGTTTCTTACGTTTCTTACGGCTGGCTTTTTAAGGGAAATGGATCTGCTTCTGGGGAAAAAAAAAAGAAAAAAGCCTCTGTTACAGAAAGTACAAATTTCTTGAGGTAAATCATTTCTTGGTAGAAAAGCTTGTTCAATAATGTGGATAATAATAATGCTAGCACTGATCTTTGATTCTTCTTCAGAGCAATGTAAATCTGGTTTCCAAGTACACTGCAAACCATGAATTTTTTTTCTTACGAGACTCCTTGGCAGACTTTGTCGTTAGCACACGTAGCTGCAGCAAATTGGGTGTTTTTAAATGCATCTGAGGAACATGAAAAGTAACAGTATAAGAGCATAAGATGAGGAATTTGCTTTAGAGAATAATTTTATACTTTGTTAGTTTTGAAATAACATACAGTGCCATTGCTGTCATAGCACAGTTGGTATCTGGTAGCCAACTACCATGTATGTTTACACACAGTTTCTTTTATCCCCTCTTCATTTGGATTCCAAGCCAAGAGTGAAGAGAGCACCTTGCTTATTGGAATTGAATCTGAGCACTATACCTTCTGTAATTTTAACTGATTTTTCAACTCCCTGGTGCTTGCTGAAATGTAAATTGTTTGATGATATTCTAAGTGCATTCAATTAATATTTCTCATAGTGGGATTGTGTGTCATAGCATTTGGCAGTGCTTTATTTAGCTAATGTCCAGAGAATACGCTCTGAATGGATTGTATTTGGGATAAATAAATTAGACGTTTAAGCAGAAACCAGTGTGACTAATGTGGGATATCAAATTCTCTAGGACTTGCAGTTCTATATGTGCTTGAGGAATGCATGCATGAAAACATGAGCCATTTCATAACCTTGACTTTTGGTTATGCAGCGTGGCTTTGTGCTGGTGTTTGCATTCTAACCAGCTTGGGCAATTTTAGCCTTGGTGGGTGCCTGATGTTCTCTACGGGAGCGTCCAGTTCATTGTTTTGTTACCACAGATGCTGTAAAAGCCTGCTGGTCGGGTTGGCTGTACTGAAGACTTTTAACTGGAGTGGCTGTCTTTATAATTAGAAAATCGTGCCCTGGATGGGCAACTAAACTGGTGAGGGTCTGGAGCATAAGTCTTATGAGAAGCAGCTGAAGGAACTGGGATTATTTAGTCTGGAGAAGAGGCTCAGAGGTGATCTTATTGCTCTCTACAGCTATCTGAAGTGAGGTTGAGGCGAGGTGGGAGTCAGTTTCTTCTCACATGTAACTAGCAATAGGACGAGAGGGAATGACATCAAGTTATACCAGGGGCAATTCAGGTTGATCATTAGGGAAAATTTCTCCAAAGGAGTATGAGGAGCTGGAACAGGCTGCCCAGGGAGGTGGTGGAGTCACCGTCCCTGGAAGTTTTCAAGAAACATGGAGATGTAGCACTGAGAGACATGGTTTAGTGGGAAATATTGTTGATAGGTGGATGGTTGGACTGGATGATCTTTCCCAACCTTGGTGATTCTATGATTCTGTGAAGTGCAAAATTGTATCTAGCTTGATAACATCTTGCACATGAAGCCATTATCTGAATATCATCGTAAGAGGGTTCAGATAATTATTCACCCTGAATTTTTCAGGAGAGGAACATTTTTTTCTTTTTGTTTGGATAGCTGGTAGATAACAGACACTGCCATAGTGCATGTGACACTGGACGTCAGGTAAAAAGATGAGATCCACAGTATTCAAGGATTAAAACTGCAAACATAACAGTTCTCCAGCTACCTATTTTCAGGGCAAGGTATCGCTTGCTGTCTCTGTTGCTGCCTTCATCTCTGCATTCTGGGGCTGTACTTTTGGAATGAGATAGGGAGGCAGAAGGGCCAGCCTCACTCCCTCACCTCTGTGGCATACTTTAATTTCCCTCTCATTTTTAAGCTGTTCTTCTCTGAACAGCATGGCAGCAGGGATGTATGGCCAGGCTGACTTTGTCTGGAGTTTTCCTATCACCCGTGGGTTTTGCACATTGTATTACACAGCCATCCTCCCCAGGTCATGTATCTTTTGCATTGTATAATTTGTTGGTGAATCAGTACAATAAGACAGTCTAAAATACGACTTTCTGTGAATGTGAACATTTTAAACTATTTTAGGCATGTTTTAATTTTGTTTTTCTTGGGAAAGATAGTAGTGGTTGATGTGTGGAACTGGAATAGGAAATCTTGAGATCTTTTCTCATTTCTGCTGTGAGCTCATGTTGTGATACTGCATCCAAGATCTTATGAGGGCATGGGTGGACTGAGACCAAAAAGCTATTGAATGAGAGGTCAGATTATGGCATTTGTTACACTGACTGGCCTTTTTTTTCCCCCTTTGTTCCTGGCTTACATATCCTATGTTCCATTTCAGGCTTTGTTTATGATGTTGTTTTGACTATTCAATCAGTATTAGCATCTATAAGCTGCAAAGAACTTTTCAACCAGTATATAGATATTAAGCGCCGTAAGATGATGTTTAAGAGTAAAATATTTCTAATTTATCCTTTCTTACTCAATCTTGCATTGAAACATGAAGCGGGGCTGAGAATGAGGGAAGCTCATTCTTGTCCTGTCATTATCAGTACATTGTTTCTGTGTGCAGTAGGGGTCTAAGTTGTGGGGGTTCCCATTTGGCACCCTTCTAACAACTGTAAGGCTTCTGGAAACAAAAAGAAAAACAAAAAAAAGAAGAAAAGAAGAAGAAAATGTGGGATGCTTTATGCGCTGTGCAATTTTTTTCTCCTTGAAGTTAGATTTGCCAGCTGATTCTCTGATTTCCATTGTAAATTGAGTTCATCCAGCTTGTAGGACAATTAAGACAGAAAAAGATGTTCTTAAAAGCATAATTTGCCAAATAAAATAAACATTAGATTGTAGGGATTTCAAATTATTGTCCAAGCTATGGGAATAGACGGCAGGAGATCATTTTTCCCTGGAACACATGAGTGGGGGAGGCTCTTTGAAGATCTGGTTTAATTGATTCCTAGATGTAACCTTTTCCTGTTTTCCATTTGGGCCTTTCTGGCTCCACTTTCTTCTTTAGAATATGAGACTGATGTAATAGAAGCAAATACCAGCACCTCAGTGAAAGCTCCACAGCTTTGTTCTTTCAGGAAGGAGTCTAACAGATTTGAGCAGAGCAGAACAGTATAGGATGTCTTGAAACTTTGAGCAGCTACAAGTTTAGGTACATATTTCGAGTGTGGTGGAGGATTTTGTTGTTGGTGTGTTGTGTTTTTTTTTTTAGGTAAGTATAACTACTGTTATAAAGAAATGTTCTGTGTGTTCAACAGTGTTCTTAGTAAACCAGTGTGTCTCTATCAGAAAAATGGATTTGAGTTTTGTTACAACGCCTTAAGCTTGCTTGGCCATGACAAGAAGGAAGACTAAGAAGGAAGACTTAAGTGTTGCTAACTGATCATCAACTACAGCAGCTGAGATCCCTTTGAAAGCGAGAGCTGCTGGTCTTCAATTTGCAGATAGCTCTGCTAATTACAGGAGACAAATACAAGAGGTTGTAGGAGTTTTCCTGAACTTACTGACTTACGGTTTATGGTTTTTCAGTACTTTCTCTTCCCTACTCACAGATTTTTCTGAATGTGTGCTGAGCATGGAGGGTTGAAAGGAAGAAGTCCAGACTGCAATCAGAAATCAACGTGCAATGGTTTTGGCTCTTATATGAGTTGTTAAGCACTTTGGAAGGAGCTGAATTGGAATATTTTTCTATGTGTACTTATATAAAATGGAAATCCCCATGACAATCATCTTATTCTTCGAGATTGTGTGCGAACTCTTAGTTTGAATAGCACTTGGTTGCTAGAAATAGTAGAATAAGTTAGATTTACTTTCAGAGGCAGAGTAAACAGTCTTTTCTTTGTTTTTAAAATGGTAAAAGTTTTAGGATAGATGGTTACTAAAGTCATTCTGGTAAGCCAGTATCAAAGCTTGTAAGACTGTTGTGTTCACCATTCAATCTGATGGCATTTTCCATAAATTACCTTAACTTATTCTGTAAGTCAGGATTTTTTTATTTCATTGTTGGTTTTGTTTTATGGGTTTTGTACGTTTGGTTTTAGTTTGTCTGCTATAGTTTTGTTTACTGTGCTTTTTTAATGCTCTATAAAGCACAGTTAGCAGACCTTACGAGTCAGTGAAACAACTCTGTTTTAAATTGGAGATCGTGATCAGTAGTAATTTGAAAGAGCTAGAGCAGGAGCTGGTAATTCGGGTTTCTTGTTGTTTGTTTAAACAGTCCTACATTTATAGATGACTTCTGAAAGGGTATAGAAGGGTACAAGGAACATAACTTTCTGTCCAAAAAGGAGCTTTGTCAGTTTATAAATGGAACTGTGTAGAGTCTTTTCCCCTAAACTTGAAGACAGTGTTCCATCTGCCTTGATTTTCGTAAAGGCGGAGTAACATTAAATAGGAGAAATTATGATAATCTTTCAAAAAACAAGAAAAAAAAACTGTTGTTTTCAGCCTTGATTCAAACTAACCTACCTCAAAGAATTCTATCAACGTGCATTAAGATTTGCTATTTCGGATCTAGCTGAACTAAACTCTGGAACTACTTTTTAGTTTTGTTTTGTTTTTTCATGAGAGGAAGCCATATCTGCCTGATGTGTAGCATCTAAATTACTGTTCTTCTGTTCTCTTCAGATAAATACAGGGCACCAATCGGAATTGACTCTATCGAGAGCAGAGGTGGGAAATGAAAGGAGCCAAAATTTGGAAAGCAGCCCTTTCATGTCAGACCTTCTAAGCGATGTACCCTTTGCCCTGGCACCACATGTGTTAGCAGTGCAGGGCACCCATAATGATGTTCCTGACCGACTGCTCACCTACAACATCAATGACAATTTATCAAGATTTTGGTACGACTTTACGCTTGAAAATTCTGTTCTTTGTGAGCCATAATGTTTTCTTGATCTTTTCTGTGTGTCAAGGGAAAAGTCTGAATGTGAAGATAAAGATTTAGTTTGAGCAGCTTAATTTTTGGGGGGGCCTACCACTGATATAAGATCCATTGGATCAAAAGGATTGTTATTCAGTGCTGTGTTATATTCCTTAGATCTAAGTGGACTGTAACTTACTATGTTAAGGTTCTGTTTATCTACAAAGAAATCAAGCAGAACTGTTTCAGTTTGATGCTGGATGTTGGTATCTGCTTCTCGTAGGTAGGCTGTAGACACAAACATTTCATAAAGATGAAGTCTGAGTACAACTGCTCTGTTTTGTTTTTCATTCTGGTAATAAACACGCAGATCCTGCTATACGTGTTTCTTTAGATCACCTTTGATTTTCTGCAGATAGAAGCCAGTGTTAATAGTAAAGCATGCTTCTTTGTACTACTGGACAGAGAGTTTTCCAAGAGATAAGTTTTGAAACTCAGAGTTAATTCTGAGTGCTGAAATAATTTGGAGTACTTGGTACGATTGATTACCAGTTTAAAGGTGGCCATGGGTTGCTCCACTCTCTTCCCTGTGGATGGTATTTTTGTGCCCTCGTTTTGTGCCATTCCTGTTGCCTGGAGAAGTCCTATAAGGCTGCCTGTTGGCTGCTGTTTGTTCTCACTACCACATGTGTTCCTGATTTATAAACGGATCAGCTTTTCCATTTTAACCTCTTTGCCCCCTAAAGAAGGAAATCTCAGGACACGTACTTTTAATGGTCACACCCTCCTTTTTTTAATTTGTGTGCCAGAGATACAGATGGCAATGTTTAACAACAGGAAAACATTACATTGTTTCTTATCCAGCTAAATTAGATGTCTAAGTACCTAAACATGCTTTCTCACAGACCACTGTGTCCCTAGCTCACATGCTTCCAGCATGTTTTTTCCAACTAAAACCAGAGTTGCTGTTGTATGAGCAGCAGCTCTCTGATGTAATACTGATTTGTGTGAATAATGCTCTGTGTTGCACAAAAGATTACACTTGTTTTCTCTCTTGGGGTATTTATATCGTGCCAAACCTTAGTAGGTAATTCCATATATTTTTATGCTCTGTGGTAGCTCAAAATATATATTTTTTCAGACTTACATTCTGCAGGTATTTGAGATAAATACCATAAATGATGGAAAAATTGCATTGTGAATGTCTTAGGCTGTTACATATTCGTGTTTAAGATTTAATCTTTTTTAATGTATGTATATAAGTGTATTTGTTAGTATGTGTTTAACAGTTGTGTTCATAAATGTTCTGAAATACTTGCTTCAGGGAAAGTAAGTGTACTGCATACCAATAAATAATTGTCAAATAATGTGTGACAATTAATACTTGGCTCGACCTGTTTTTTTTCTGTACCAGTGACCATTGAGACTTCGTGGGAGCTTGAAATTGTTCAATTTAGAAAATCTTTTCAGTGTCACTTTAGAATCAGGGTATTCAGTGAGACTGTGACACCTTCATCTGCTGTATTTTGTGCATTGTGTTGGTGATGTGCAGTGGTTGGTTGGTATTGATACACTGCTCCGAGGACACTGCTGCTGTGAGCTGGGAGTACTCAGACCCTTCAGAGGAAAGAATTAATTTTACAAAGCTGCTTAAAACTGTTTTGTTTGCTATTTTTCTAATTAGAACATACCTGAAGCACTGTTTAATTTCCATGATTGTTTTATATTTCTCCTTTAAAAATTAACCATTCAGCAAACAGAATGCTTCCATTCAAGATGTTCATCTCAAACCTGAAATGTCTCTCCAGCTCAGCTGGACTGGAAGCAGAGCTGCACGATGCTGCTGAGAAGCCAACAAACTCACAATACTCGTTCTTCCCTTGTCAGCTGACAGCACATAACTTTTTTTTGGCATTTGTTTTTGATTAAAGCTAGATAATCCATCTAAAATAATTATATCTTGTCAGAGTCATGCTCTGCTGTGCTCGCAAGCCGGTAAGGTGTCCTTTTAAAAGAAAAGAAGATGCAAAAGAGTGTGAGGACGAGGTTGCGTTCACCCATGGTGAGAAATATGGCCGGTAGGTTAAGCATTTGGCCTGCATCCTTGGCCGTGTTCCATAAAGATGAAAATTTGCACATAGTGAGAGTTGTAACGAGCAGGGGTACTGGAGTGCGTCTCCTCGCTGCCCTCTCTTTAGCAAGGGTTGAGGCTTTCCCTTGCTTAACATCATCCATAAAAAGTAGATTGAAGCTTAATGGTATCCAGACCACAAAGGTGAACTTCTTCCCACTGGGATAAGAAAAAAGACACTTAGACTGTTATAAATTAGCAAGATTTATGGATTTGCCTGCTAATAACGTGAAGATGGTACAGAATCTCTGGAAAATGAAAGATTTCAAACAGTCTTAATTCATATAAAAGTGTATAGCACTGTAAATGCCTATCAGTCACTGGCAGCAAAAGCTGAGTGGTTGTCCTTAAAACATTAGGCCACTGATTTTAAAAAATGGAAGTATAAACTATTATAATATAATCAATATTGAGATCTAAGCAGTAAAACGCCCCAGCCAGTCTTTTCTATATGTTCTGTATATTAAAACAAGAACTGGAATAAAGCTGTTTGCATTGTGTTATGGGTATGTATGTAAATTGTTTAGACTGAACTGAAAGATATTTCATAGCTGATATCAGCAACATCAGAGTTAAGACAGGTTGCCAACTCCAGAGCTAATGATGAAAGCCTGAGGTATGATCCTGTGCTGGTGGAATGCTGTAAATGGGAGCTTTGCTACTGCCATTAGTGGACACTTTACTCGGCCTTTTCTCTTTTATTAAATAGTTTATTTAAGTAGAGTTTGGTTCGTGGCATATTTTGAGTTTCATTTGTAGTTCTGTACATTTTCCTTGCAAAAGATGTACTCTGCTTTGTGTGATGGCTTCCTTATGGAGCTTTCTAATAAATCAAACATAACAAGACGCTTCTTATTTCCTCTGGAAAAGTAGTAAATACAGGCCTCTGGAACAGCCTAATTTTAAATGTAGAAAAAGGAGACCAAAGCCCACATGTTCAAAGGTAAATCAAAGTATAATTGCATCCAGAGCAGCTCTACGGAAGGCTGAGTGTGAGCCCATCCCTACAGACAGCTCCCTGGTGACAAACTCAGAAGTGGAACCAGACAACACTGTGCAAAGGAGGTCAGTCAAGGAGATGGTTACAGATCCCCTTTCTGTTGTTTTCTATAAAGTACGACCTGAACCTTGTTACCACAGCTGGCAGTGCATGCTTGTGTGGTCACGGATGAGAGGTTTTGACCCTAGAGCAAAAAAAAAAAAAAAAAAAAGGGTGAAAGGCAAAGAGTGTATTCACCATGCTAGTTGCAGCAGCTCAAAATAATATGCAGTTTATTGCATTGTTAGCTGGAGAACCTGTCACGTCCACAAAAAGCTGAAGCAGCCTCCCTGTGTGGGACGAACGGGCTGCTCAGAACAATAGCATGAAGCTTGTGCTTGAGAAACTGCTTTCCTCTCCTCCCCACCGCCCTTTTGTTATGACATAATCATTCATCTTGCTTTGGGTTTTCTCAACCTAGTGAGTACAGAGAGGAACCAGAATTGCAACTAACAGGGGCTAACTCCTTCCCTTCTTAGGTAACTGCCACAGTTCCTCTGATGACAAGGCGATTCCAGATTAACCAGATTTCCTTTCAAAGCCAGAGTGTGTCTGCTACAGCAACAGAGGCCGAGCCTGGCGAGTAAGTCCTTAAAATCCAAAGGCAGTCTCCTTCTACGTGCCAAAGGGCACAAAAGGAAGAGGAAAGTTTAATAAGCCACGTTGGATTTGCTCAGTCCATCTGCTGTGATGAATTTCCATGAGCTTAACGAGCTCACAAAGTTAGCCATAGGTACATCAGGACTAATTTCTTCCCATCAGTGTCACATTCCTTGAAGTAGCGTTGTGAATCTACCCATTATTCACTGAGGCCATATTCTTTCTTAGATATTTTCTTCCTTTGATTCTTCTAGAGAACTGCCTATTTCTTTTCAATATCTTTTAGAGTGATTAGACTGTTCCAGAAAATAGACCCAGCCTTCGTTCTGCAAAGGGGACCTTTTTGCATAGGCACTTTGCTAACGAGCCTTCCTTCTGGCTGAATCAGAGCAGAGCCATTCAAAGGAAGCAACATAAGTATTCATTCCTACTGGAAGGGGAGAAAAGGCACTACCTTGTTCCTGTTAACAGCCAGCTAATTCAGAAGCACTGCTGCCCACAAAGCACAACTTGATTTTTTTATCAATTTGGAATTCCATCATTTTCAGATTCCATGAGTCTAAGAAGGAAATTCAAGGCATGGCGCCTCACTGCTTAGTTCTGAAGAGCAAATTTTAGATTTCTGTGTTTGATATTCCCTTTGCTCTGTGTGATGCTGGTGAATAAGACTGTTTTAATTCTTCAGCATGTGCCGATGAGCCTGCTGAGAAGGAATAAGATCCAAGAAGCAATGAGATCCAAAGCACTGCTTTGACCTCTGTGGATGAAGTCCTTAGGCAATTCTGTATGCGAAAGCATTTTCCTCCATGTATAAATGGTTTAAACAATTAATAAAACTCTCAAAAATAATTTTTCAAACTTTATTTTCTGAGGCACATTAGTGGCAAACGTTCCTGCTTTCATGAGGAGTGCTAAAGGTCTTGACTAAGCCTGGCTGTTCTGCGTGCAATTACTTTGAGGCAATTGGAAACTACTGGTTTTGTACAAATATCTACCTACTATGAAATGGCAGAGTCCTCATATTTCCTTTGTTTTTTTACGTTGTTTGGAACAAAGAACACATGGTGGAATTAAATCAAACTAAAGGGGGAAAGGGTGGCAAGGACATGTAAAGAAGTTTTTGTTGTAGTAGCTGAAACTGGCTTTAAGGAAAATGCAGAAACTGAATGAAATGCAGATGCTAACAATTTGACAACACTATTGTATTGGTGATCCAAATGGGAAGTAAATTGGTGTTGGTATTGTGCCAGCGGTGTCTTTTTTTGTGTACATGCAGCAGATAGCACAAAGGTCCCTCGTGTTACTGCCTCTGTCGTTTACAGGTAGTGTAATGCGTAGAGTAACAACTGCGTACTTCTTTCAACATCTCAGAGCTGGTGCTTGTTTTCAGTCTGCAGCCTTCCAGGCTGTAGCCTTTCTAGTCTGTATTTCACCACAGAAGGGCAATGAATATTAAAGTTTACTTTCTAATGAGACATCAGAGTTGCTCAAAGAGCTTTGCTATATCAGAGCTCAGCAGTTTGTCAAATGTGTTCCTCCTACAAAAACAAAACTGTGTGAGCATGCTGCATGGTTCCTACAAGAACCGGGAGCTGCAGAGCTTTCAGGCCTTGTGCTGCCAGCTACGGTGAGATACTGGAGAAGCTTTTTTAATTCCTTGGACAAAATAGAGTATCTAGTGGTGGGAGTGGAAGTAATGATGACCCCAGAAGGATGGAACAGCCGTAGAACAGAAGAAAGAGAGGCTTTGGTTCTGCCAGCCAATTCAACTCACTTTTTCTTTCTTCAAAGATAAAATAAACTCTTGAGACCAAAGATCTCATTTACAAGGCTGTTGTCTTAAGTCAGTCAGCACATGCGTTTCAATAACAGAGCATGAAAGAAACTGCTCACAGGCAAACAACAGAAAAAAACCATGAGTATCGATTATAAACATCCCTCATCCAACTGTGTGTGGGTATCAGCTTTATGATGAGAGTAGCCACTTGTATCCAAATGTTCATCTAACTATTTCAAGGGGTTGGATCTGGGCATCCTTCTAAATTACAGCAAAAAGAAGTTTGAAGCAGATGGGGTCAGAAAATAGGCTCAGGTGAAATGGGCCATCAGGAAGGGAAGGAAACTACTTGTTTAAATGAACTGATACTGACTAGAACCGCAAAAGATGTTGAGACTTCATTTTGAGCGCAGTGTCACCCCTTTTTGTGAAGAGATCTGTTTGTCTGTTCTGCTCAAGAAAATCAAGCAACGTGTGGTGCTTTGGAAACTATGTTGTAATTTCCTTTTTCAGCTGTTTTTAGAAACTGCTGGTGCATCTGCTTGGCTTACTCTGCTCTAAAAGACATTTTTAGGTTCCTGTAGCTCTGATTTTGACTATTATATGTTTAGATAGGGCTTTTGTCAAATATGTAATATTTATCTTACCCACTGAGACAAAGGATGTTTTTGTTGTTGTTTGACTTTAATGTCTTTTGTAGTTTGGTCAGTTCTCCTTCAGTAAGCTTTCAAATAAAAAACATTTACACTTCTTCTACTTGCTAGGATGGAGTAGAACATATGCATTAAATTTATCCCAAAAAGGATTGCCAAATTTTATTTCAAATAGCATTACAGTACTTGTAGATATTTCAGATCCGTCTTACTGTAGTTACAGCTAAATTTTTATCTGCAAGGTTAACATATTCCCTGTATTTTCATGTAGTTTAATTCATACTGTAGTTTAACTCATGGCTTGGGAGCAGGCAAACTGGGAAGTTGTTGTATGGGCAATGGATGTTGAATTAATAGAGGGATTTACAATCACTTCCCCTACATACATCTACTGTGCAGTATGTGCATCCACTCACAGTGGTAAAGTTAAAGTAACTACTTCAAAGCTGGATCTTGCCATTGGATTTTTAAATGAAAATAGTACAAAAGTTCTTTGAAATACCATTCACTTCTGATATTTCAGTCTGGAGATTGGGACCCAGTAATCTGTCAGTCTCTAACAGAGTAGTCCATGTAACTCAGTAACACTTGGATTACTCTGTTTACCTTTCCCCCTGTATATATCTATTGATCTTAAACTCCTCTGACCTAGAGACAGTCTCTCGACACTGTTTATTATGTTATTAAGATGATGAAATATGGAGTAAACAGAGAAGAGGGGAGATCCCTATCTGAGAATTTCCACCCTTGAACTTTTTGTCCCATATGCATCCAACCTGAACTTTTAGGTGCCTTAATGGTCTGCAGGCTCAACCCAGGCCAGAAGGTCTGAGAGGAAAAGTTCTCCGACACACATCTCCATTCTATGCTTTCTTTGTGCCAGTGTGCTTAATTACAATCCCAGTCATCCTTGTTTCCATCCACACAGGAGAGAAGGGAAGAAGGAGCTCTTCAGCCAACTTTAAGGTCAGAAATCCCTTCCAGCTCAGCCTCGCTTTGGCTGATGGGAGCCAGGAATGACTGAACTGCCGTGCCATGGCCTCAGCTCAGTGCTTGGAAGTGGGCTGTTTTGTCCTGCTTCTCTCCTGGTGAATGATTCCTGCTGAGATCAGGCCTGTCATTGAGAATTCATTTATTTTTTAAATAAGTATTTTGATTTGTTCAGTGTTTTAAGTCCTGAAAACACCGTCTGGGAAGGGTTCAGTAGAGTGTTTGCTCCAAATATACTGAAAGAGCTGTTCTGTTGTCAGCCACGGTGGGAGCAGTGGGGATCAGAACACATAGCATTCCGGGAGAACGTCATTCCGTAAGAGCAGTTTTAGTTATGCAGTGAGCAGCTCTTCAAAGCAGAGGTGTACAGGATTTATAATAATTATAATGACCACTTCCTGAAATGGGTTTATTTAGAATTCTTTGTTGTAGGCCAGCACCCAGTCTTTTTTCATCTGCTTCTTTCTCTAAATGTGTAGGAAGGTGTCCTTGTGAGCTCACACATCCTTCATGACACTCAGCTGCCAGTTGGCACCTGTACCTTGTCCTCATCATGGAGATATTTTAGCAGAAGTGTGTTTTAATCCCAGGTTTATTGACAGAAATGATGGATGGGTGGGTAGATAGATAAAATGATAATTCTTCAGCTTTACCAGAAAAAAATTCTTTTGTCCTTTCAATTCAGATATCAGATAATTCATGTGGCTCTGCTGACTACAGTCCTGTCATTTTGCCGTATCTGCTGTCAATAACTCCATTACCAGATAGTCCATCTGAAGAAAAAGAAAGGATTCTGACATTCATCATATTATTATTACTATTTTATGACAAGTGGCAATACACAGAGATGAAGGTGCAGTTTCCAGATCGGAGTCTCCGGTAGGTTCATGTGAACTATGTGCCTTTAAGAACCATTCTCTCTCCTCATAATTACTTATTGTACGAAATGGCAGTTGGCAGCAATCAGGTTAAGTATTTAAATGTTTTCCATTTAACTGAAGGGATTACATTCACATTTCCAATTTAAAATGTTGTACCATCTTAACTACGGAACCTCCTACTGTGCTGTAAAGTATGTTTTAGAATATTGGTACTAAATTTGCATGAAAATCCTTGATTTCATGAACACAAAATAAAACATACTATTGCATTTTTCTCACCCCTTATATACAGGTATGTTCTCCAGCAGGAACCAAATGGTTTATTGCTTTCATTGCTGCCTTCCCTTTGTTCTCCATCTTCATCCCTCTCCCAGTGATGGATTTTAAGTGCTGAATGTGGAGAAAATCATCATAATGAAAGAACTGACAAAATCTGGTCAAGAGCAGTGATCCTTCTTGGTAAGGAGACATGTCTAAACACAGTTCACATCTTTTGTCTACACTTGCCTACCTTTCTTATTTTCCTTCCTTCTTTTTTTTCTTTATTTTTTTTTTTTTCTCCTCCAATTCTTAGCAGCTCAGCTATTTCCAAAACTGAAGCTCAGGGAAAAGGAATTCTGGTGACCTCTTCTTTGCAGTAGGACTAAAAATGGACAGGGAGAAAGTCTATTCATTCGTGATTGCTTTCCATGCTGCTTAACAACAAGCTGTGTGTGTGCCTGACGCCTGCCAAGCAGCCTGAGTGCGACTGGTGTGCTTTCATCAACAGGGCTCGCCCTACAGCTGTAGCTCATCTCTATTTTTAGGCAACAGTGTCTCACCTTTTCTCTCCTCTGCTGAGCCCCAGCATTCATTGTGTTGTTTTCTGGGCCTTTTTCTGCGTGTTTCAACCATCCATCTGGTTAGGATGCTGAAGCCCCACGGTGCTGATAGCCCCAGCAGGGCGGCACTATGAGCCGATGTGAGGGGATCTTGGGCACAGAATCACAGAACCATAGAATGGCTTGGGTTGAAAGGGACCTCAAAGATCAGCTAGTTCCAATGCCCCTGTTTTGGGCCGGGTTGCCAACCACCTGATCAGACTGCCCAGGAACCCATCAAGCCTGGCCTTGAATGCCTCCAGTGATGGGGCATCCACAATTTCTCTGAGCAGCCTGCTCATGTGTCTCACCACCCTCTGAGTGCAGAATTTCTTTCTAACAGCTAACCTAAACCTTCCCTCTTTCAGTTTAAATCCATTCCCCCTTGTGCTATCACTATCATCTAAGTTTATAAACTCCCTTTAAGTACTGGAAGACTGCGATGAGATATCCCTGGGGCCCCAGGACTGGACTGAGTACTGCAGGTGGGGCCTCACAAGAGCAGAGTAGAGGGTCACAGTCACCTCCCTCTCCCTGCTGGCCACCCTTCCACTGATGCAGCCCAGGGTACCATTTGCCTTCCAGGCTGCAAGAACATACATCTGGCTCATGTCCAGACTTTCGTCCACCAGAACCCTGCATCCCTGGGTGTCCCTTCCAAAGCTCACACTCAGCAGCAGTGGGAATGCTTTCACTTCACTTGTGAGGAGCCATAAAAATGGGATTTGTTATGACAATTACATAAATATTATGTAGTCATTGCAAAAGAGGGATTCATTGTAATCAGTTAATTCTCATCCTCTCGGTGCCAATCACATAACTATATTTTTGTTCTGGAATATCATTCCGTCCCTTATATTTGTGCATTGTCTAGATTGACTAAAATACTACAGTAGATTGTGGTGAAATGGGTCCTGTTTCCCCACGCTGTGCCTTTCATACTGCTGGGGAGGTGGATTTCATATTCTGTGGAAGATTTCTTAAAGTATCATTCCCAGCTGAAAGGAAAAAAAGGCTCATCATGGAGTGAAACACAAAGCAGGTCATTGATGGGTTTGCATTACATAACATTGTTGAATAATATAAAAAGATCATTTCCACATTTCATATCCATTTTTTAACAAAGTGGTTTTGAAAAGAAACTAGAAATATTAAAAATGTGGAAATACCACAGAAACATTGAAATAGGTAGTAATGAGATGAAAATCATTTTGTTTTATCACCCCAATATACCAGAACAGTAAAGCAAGGAAAACTTCAAATTTTGATGACTATTGGCTTTCCCAATGGAAACTACCGAGTAGAACTAACAAGTTGTTTATATAAAAGCGGGGAGGAGAATAAAAAAACCTCAGAACTTATCTTAATTATTCCAAAAGGAAAAGCAGCTAAAAGATTTGAAAGCTCCTCCAGAGTCGTGTTACTCATTGTCTGAGACAGCCTTCACATTACAGTTGCCACCTTTAGAGTTTCACGATGAGGGTTTTGTTCCTGGAAAAGGAACTGGGAGCATGGTTTGTGTTTTGTGCTTGGTGTATACGCTTTTAGGTCATTCCCCATTCGCACCACAAATGTAACACAGCCCAGTTGTATCTACTGAGACTTCTGGTTGAAAGCAGTACTTTCCACATCACAGCCTTCAGATGAATCTTTACAGCCACCACTTTATTGAGCAGCTTTATATTTCTCCTCCAAACACAGTTATCTCCACCGATCCATATCATATTGAACAATCTGAAAATAATGTTATTAATGGGCAGGTATTCAGCCACAGAATCACATTTTATTTTAGGCAATAATTATAAATTGAACATGTTGCCTGGATCTCACTTGCCTTTTACAGAAGGATATAGGGACTATGGATAATTTATAAACAAATAGTATTATATTATTGATCACTGATCTCCATGGTTACTGGGCTCCTCTGGTTTCATCGTGGCCTCTTTGTAATTAAGCATTGTTGCACATACGCTGTGCTGTGAGGTAGAATAGGCTGGAAACACACGAGTCATTATAACGGGCAAAGAGGGAGATTTCCTTTATTTTGCACCATGGCACAACTGGCAAAGCCCTTTTGTATGTATGTGTGGAACTGGCTGCCCGTGAGTCAGAGCATGTGGGAGCAGGTTGGGGGTCATTGGGTGAGATCTTCATCTGGGGCCATAGCATCAGTGCAGGATTTGGGCACTCACTGCCTGCTGTCATAATGGCACCCAAGGTACGGCTCGAGTGTCACTCTGTTCCAATGGGATTTAAAGCAGTGATGAGTACTCAGGTTTGTGCCGTTCATTCTTTAAATCCATATTTTTTATTCCTTGTTGACCCAAACAATCAGTGCAAGTATCCTTTCTTAAAAAGCATTGCAAAAATATGTACATATGAAAAATTCATAGAAAAAAAAAAATCAACCTTTCCCTCCATCTCTGTTCTTCATTGAGAGTAGTCTCAAATAGTTCTTGGAGCAACAGACTGTTCAAGTTGAAAACAAACTTTGGTGAGGTTTACCTTTTTGACAAACATGTTTTGAATACTCTTCTGCGTCACCTCTGAGCTGACCCGAGGCAGGTTTGTCCTCTCTAGATGCCTCAGCTCTGATACTGAAATACTTTAAAATGCAAATAGGAAACAACAGAGGAAGCATTTGCATCTTGAAATAACTTTTTTAAAGCCCTTCTTTCAGTCTCCATGCACCGGTTATTCATTTCCTTCTCCCTATCAGACAAATTTCAGTTTCCCCATTTCTGGGTTTGATTTCCCCCAGCTCCATCTCTGCAGAGCACCCCTCCTGCTGTTCCCCAGGCTGTGGATATCTGTGTTCCCATCTGATGCAGAGGCTCTGAGGGATGTGGTCATCTTTACTGCAGCAGCCACCATGGGGCTCACTCACTGCTCCTTCTCCTTTCATCTTCGTGGATACCTAATCTGTAACACACTGCTTATCATCCTCATCAATATCTTCATATTCTGCAGACTCTCTCTTCTCTTTCTAGATTTTAAAGCCCTTATTTGGCCAAGGAATCCTTCCCAAATAAAGCATATTGATAATATTTACTTGCTCTACAATAGGACCAGTTTCAAATATGCAGCTTTTGGCATCTAACATATTTCCAGGGCTCCCAGGGGAATGGGCACTCGTAACGAGTAGCAGATATTAAAAACCAAAATGGGTCTTACTAAGAGTTTTTTTCAGGACACTTTTCCACACAATCCTTTTCCTAAACAAAAGGGTTTCAATACACAAAAAACATAACACTATTACACCAAGATGCTTAGGTGCTGTTGTAGTCACAGAGGGACCACAGCCAACAAAGAAATCTACTTTTAAAACACCAAGACGAGTCTATAGAAAGCAAAACATTCCGAGTATGGATTTATGGATGCTTTTGCCTAGATTAAATCCCAGCGGATGAGATCAGGAGTCAGTCCAGAGCTGTATTTAGAAGCCACTTTCATAAAAATCAATGAAGCAACGATATAATTCTATCCATGTTTCTGCTCAAGAGCCTCAACCCGACATGCAAACATCTAATTTCCCTAAATTTTACCAT
>NW_024962334.1:26281389-26442917 GCF_019238085.1 Lagopus leucura | reverse complement strand
AAAAAAAAAAAAAAGACTTGAGGAATCAGAGAGAGAGTTTGGTCTTTACCACTTTCTAAATAAGAATAATAAATGGCAAAATATGCAAGGCTGGATTGTATTAGAGAATTCCCATAAATTATATACTACAGAGTTGGACATTAAGCTGTTAATACAAGAACGCTTTGGAGCATGGGTTTCCAATTTCTACTGTATGAATTTTTGTCAACACAGCTTCCTGTGGTCAGATGACTTATTCGGTCAGTGCTGGTCTTTTCTCCCCCAAAAATACTGAACTGTCAGGCAGAAACTCACACGCTGGTGTTCTGCTGAAAGGCTGCTCTAGAGAGCATTTGAGCGTTTTGCTTCTGAGCATACCTTTGTGATTTCTTACCTTATTTATCCTTGTGATCGCCTCACATTTTGTCACCAAAGATGTAGCCATGTAAGCCTTTAATTAAACACGTCAGCAGTCATGGAACAATTAAAGTAAGTTTTCATCAGAGACACTTGGTCTGCAGGGATGAGGAGTGGCACAGTAAGTGTGCTGTGTGCCAGCGCTTTATTTACAGAGGCCACGCTGAAAAAAACCAAGATCAAATCAATAGCGGTTTGCCTAAAGAAGGAGCTTTAATGCCTCATGGATTGAGACACTAAAGTCTTCTTCTTGCCTATTACTCTTAATACACAGCCACTGTCATGGGGCTTAATCAGAATTCATGGAGCCGCTAAACCAGGGGAAGATTATTGATCTTATTAAAGATGTAAGAGCACTGGTCTGAGAAGACAGGGCCTCCAGAGAAGCTCTGCCTCATTCTGCCTGCCTGGGGCTTCAGCACTGCCAGGACCCAGAGGCATTTTTCTTCTGTAGATAAGAATCTCAGAAGCCTGGGCACAACTGCCCCACACTGAGCATCTAAATCTCCTCACCTGTAGTTATGAACATGCCTTCCTGACCTTCACCAACAGTATTTTCATTAACTTTGAGGACTAGGTTCCTTCTGCTGTTAATCCTATGCGATGCCCCTGAAAACAAAAGAGCAGCATAGATGTACCTGGATGGGAATTCAAAAATTGCAGATTACAAAAATGTTACTGATGGCCTAATGTGATTACTGCTTCAATCACACTGCTAGCACACAGAGAAATAACCCAGGTATACCTCTGTGTCCTAGCTGTGTGGCTTCTGTTGTTGATGTTTCTTTTAATTTCCTGTACAAGCTCTGTTTAGTGTGCAAATTGCTTGCTATATTCATAGAAAATATTGAGTGATAGCAGTGGAACAGTGCTAATGAGTTTTAGATCAGTTGCCAAACTGAAAAAATTAAACTAAAATTCGTTTAGACTGACCCACAAAAAATGTTTTCCATTTTTCTCGATGTAAACAAAATGTGAGAAAGCTGTTCAGGGAACTGTTGAGTTCCTGAACTACTGATTGATCACCTGAGGCAAGGACTGAGTCAGCCACGGGAGCACAGGTGAAGGCAATTCATCTGTATGACTCCTAGACCCCATTTAAGAGCTGACTGCCACAGGGGAAGATTTTCTTTCAGGAGATCTTTCCCTTTGGAGTTTTTTTTACTGCAAGCCTAGGATATGGGTAAGCATTTCATTTTTGATTGTCTCTTTTCACCATGATAATCTTTCTAACTATAAAGCCTGTAAGATACCATTTTAGCCATGCTACTCTGTGAATTGTACATTTGTTAATTGTACAGCTGCAATTTGAGTATGTTTTTCCATTGGATGGGAAGTTAGATGTCTTACCTATGGGCTTGGCTCATAGAAACCTGGAGTCATGGGTTGTTGCTGCTGAGCAGCTGCATAGTCATCATTTAGTGAGGTTAAAAAATCTGGGGTGAATTCCTCTCCAGCCCGTGGAAGAACTGGAGAAGTTTTGGACAGCTTCCCCAGTCTCGGTGGGCAGGAGGGAGACAGTGTGTCCAGTAGTTTCTATACAAAGCAACAAACATTGGCTACAACCCCTTGCCTGTGCTGATCTCCTTGTGGTTTCCTCAGGCTCCTCCCAGCCTTCCTCCACAAGGTTCTGGGCAGTGACTGATGGCACACCAGTACCATGGCTGGGGAGCCCATCCAGGACAAACATGGCGATTAGAATGTTAATTTAGATATTAAATTAAAAATCTTAATTCCTGCAGTTCCACAAAGAGTGCAGTCTTGAATACACATCTCTCATGTTCTACATCAATCAATTGCCAAGTACTGTAGCCTTTCCTTTTCCTCCAGCCTTTCCTTTTCTTCCAGCTTTATCTATCTGAGGGAAAAGGTCAGGAGAAACATGGGCAGATCTGCTCCAGATTAAACCCAGTTAGCTAAACCCGGTTGTTCTGATAATTACTTCAGTCATCTGAAGCATTCACCCAGATTTGAGCTGAATGTCACAGCAATGTTCTTGCAGCACACCTGTGCAGGCAGGATCTTCAGGCTAAGCTGGAATTAGTTTTTATCTTTCCACAGCAGGTGAAAATTAAATCTTAAAACCAGAAAGGAGTAACACGAGTTTCTTGGGTAGCAACCACTCTTTGGATAATAGGTGACATGCATGATGTCAGAGCTTCTGCCAGATGTGGGAAAGACATTTTGGGTTCATTCCCATTGCTGAGTGCTAGGTGTGAGGAAGGGTCTGTGGGCTCTTTGCACAAAGAGCT
The DNA here is from genome assembly GCF_019238085.1 of Lagopus leucura. Lineage (NCBI taxonomy): Eukaryota > Metazoa > Chordata > Aves > Galliformes > Phasianidae > Lagopus > Lagopus leucura. The sequence goes on along the minus strand of NW_024962334.1, from coordinate 26,440,269 downwards.
TTTGCTGCATGGCACTCCGTCATGCTCCTTCCTTACATGGACCTAACTGCTGCTGCTAGTGATGTTTGTCTTAGAAGCCATGGTTTAGCAGAGCTGTTCAGTCCCACTGTGCCATTCAGGTGGTTGTGCAGTTCATCTACCGCTTGTATGCTTTGTACAAACCTAGATAGGTTTTCTGAAAACTCCGTTATGTGATCGCTGCATTCTCTCTGAAGGCATGTGAATTTGTAACGGTGTACTTTTATAATAAGTGCTTTACTTCTACAGATTTAGGTTTTCTTGTTCTGCTGAATCCTTTAATTAAAGCGCACCTAGGAAAGCTGGGATGTCAGCAGATGATGTTTGTTGGAAGTGCTGCTGTGTGCTCACGAGTATGCTGCAGAACTCGAGAGACAACGGTGCATTTCAGACAAGCCTAAATGTCTTCTAACTACTTGCTCTGTACTTTAATTTATGCTTCTTTCTGAACATGTCAAATTTTAGTTTATATGTAGGCTCATCCCTGTGCTTTTGTACCAAGTGTGCAAGCCACTGAGGCAAATGATGCACTCACTACAAGCTATAATTTAAAGGCAGGTGGGAAGTGCTTGAAATGCGTGTATCTTTGTAAGTTATTCCTAAAATGCTATTATTACCTGCAGTCTCTTTAGTTTCTGAACTAAATGTCCTTTCCTCCTCCCTAAGCCTTTTATCTGCTTCGAAAAAAAAAAAAAAAAATGGAGAGAGGATTTGTTTCAGATCTGGATTTTTGGGAAGCTTTAGCAGCTATTCATCTGCAGATGACCATTTTCAGTGAGTTGTGGCTATACTTGGCTTTCAAGAATCAAAGCTGGGTAATGCAGAAGAGACACCAGCAAAAACCAAGCTACTGATTTTCCATTTTTTCTTAACTGCAGGAATATCCGTGTTTTCTGTTTAGCCTGGTGCTGAGATCAAAGGATCCAAATGGTTGTGCGAGTGTGCTGCAGCTTCTGGATAAATTACTGAAAATGTTATTGTAAAAGCTAAACTGATGTGACCCTTGTTTTCATCAATCTTATATTTAATCTTTATATAGTGGCTTGTGTAGAAGGTTCTTGTACCGCTATCCTTGATACAAAGATAGCACCAATTAAAATTCTGCACTTATATACAGTTCTGCACATATAATAAAGTGTGATATTTTTAGTGTTGTTGAGCATTAGTGAACCTGTATATATGCAAAATGGCTATAAAACATTGAAATTTAAATTTAATAAACATAGGAAATTGTAAAAGAATTCTCATTTGGAAAGTTAACCACTTGGAAGAGGAATGGCTGTTTTACCTGGTAACTTGCATGGATGGAATATTCCAGCTTTTGGAAACACAGTGTAGATAAATTGAGCTCCTACATCTTTTCTACTCCCATGTGCCTAATCACTGGTGCTGCAAAAATTAAGCTGCAAGAATTTTGATTTATACACATGCAAGAATAATAAAGCAGATCTACAAATGATGTTTAAATACCCACTATGGGCTATCTATCAGACTGATATCAAGGAATAGGAGAAAAGCCTGGGAGCTGGGAAAACAGCAACAGCAGGAGTAGACTTCTACATGCATAAAATATGGGAATAAGAATTGTTGGGTTTTTTTAAATATTTGTAGTATCTGTTAATGTATACCATGGAGTAGCATCTTTGAAATCTGCCATCAACTTCACACCTCTGCCATCATCTTATCTGTGTTACCAGTTCTTGTTTTTCAAGAGAGGATCTTAGCAACAAATCTGTGTTCTTTTTTTCCTTTCAACCACTCTCCCACTTTTCCGTGTCTTGACAGTTCTTACCATGTTTTCATTTCACTCCTCCTCTGTATCAGTAACAGAATATTTTTCTATTTGCCATTTTCCCTTGTTCTTCACTTTCCTCTGTGGTGATCCCAGCATACATAGAAAGATGTCTGTTCCACCCATGTTTTTGAAATACACTTACTTTCATTTTTGCTTTGCGATTTTTTTTCTTCCCCTTGAATGTAACTTCTCAAATAGAGTAATGCACTGCCTGCAGCAATCACCTCAGATGGCTCCTTGCCAACTTCACCTTTTCTCAAGTCATCTTCAGTTTCTACTACGTATGCTCCATGCGGCCGTTCTGAGGTCACTATTAATGATGTGAACAAATCTCAGGACTTCTTGCCTGCAGCATTATTGATCCTACTGTAACTCTGAAATCTTGTCCTGTTTTAACGGAATCTTTTCTTGTTTTCTTTTCCAAATCATTGCAACTTCTTTAATCTTTCCTTCAGCAATGGATCTCCAGCCAAGGTTTCTCTTTCAAAAAAATCTCACCAGGCTCTATTTTACCTCCATTCACCGATTTGTGCGTTTTCTCAGGTGATTTCTTCTGATTACATTAACTCAGCTGTCACCTCTACAATACAAATCCTTGCTTTTCATTACACACACCTGGTTCCCCTTGAGACTGAAATGTTGAAGTCAAGATAACCTTCCTGAATTCTTGCTATGATTTTATCAGCCTATTTTTGTATCCTTTCCTGGCATTCCTCTCTCCTGTGACTCTGAATACAAATGGGAGCCATACAAATTAGGGCCCTCCGTTGGGCACCTGTTTGTAATCTTATCTTGTATTTCACTATGCAGTTCTTTGTTCTGAGCTGGCTATGCCATTTTCAGTTGCCCATGCATCCTCTCAGAAAGTGCTGCCATTCACTTTTTTCACGTTTTCTTCTTGCAAACTATACTCAAAACACGCTGTAAAAAAAAAAAAAAAAAAGCCAACAAAAACACTTCTCAGCTTTCCTACAAAGTTATCTCAAATCCTACCGCTTTCGTGAAGCGTTCAGGAAAACAAGAATTGATACTGTCCTGGGGCAATTTCAGTGGGGTATGTATTCTTTAACTTGTAGCTTTATAAATATGTTTTGTGATACATTTTTGCCTATAGAAATCTAGTCTATACTGAATATATACTCAACTTCATTCTTGCTTCCTTCTTTTTTTACTTTAGTTTCTCTTATAAATATTATAACCTCCTTTGCTTGAAGAATTGTGCTTTTTGGGTGTGTAGAACCATCAGAAAACCCTATAATACAACATAATAATAATTTTTTTTTTTTTTTAGCTGTACTCACAAGACATCATGAGATTTCCCCAAAAACCTTATCTTCTCAGACACCTGTAGCAGCATACACAAGAGTCAGCACTAAATGATGTAGCGGTAAAAAGTGAATTAAATTAAAACGTGATAATTTGAGGCATTAACACAGTGTGGCGTGCCAGCTCATCTCATTGCATTGAAATAATATGAAAATGTAGTGAGAAAAGAAAATGTGTGCAGTATTGCACAGTTTGGTCCAGAGAATCAGGGTGAACACCTGATCGGATTGACAAGATACTGAGGCAGATTCACACTGCTGCCGGCTAGAGCTCTGTGTATCATGAGAGTAAAAGGATATGGAGGGGCACTTAAGTTCTGTGTGTGTGTTACGGTGCCAGACATAGTAGTTTCATGATTAATCACTTGGTCACCAGCTGCTATGACAGTAAACAGGAAAAAGAGTTCAATTCCAGAAGGCTGGGGAATATTTTAAATTCAGTTTCTTAAAGGTGTGACAATCCCAGCCAGGTCGTGCCAGAATCAGCCTGTTCTAATTTTGTGTAAAACCAGTAACACAAGCCCACTGAATTGCATAATTTATAAATCACTTCAAGAGAGTTTGGTGTGAAAGGTGATATGAAAGTGGAGGTTGTTAGCCACCGCTGCAGCTGGCTGAGTGTCTTGTTTATTCTCTAGCCATATTCTGCGTCAGGAGCCTGTACCACAACTAATTAGCCATAATGCTTTATAATTGTATAAACAGAATATATAATAGATCTGTATGATATATAATTAATTTTGCCCTTAAGGAAAGCTTTTGGAAGTCAAACCATGAGCTCTTTGAGAATTGCTTCTTTATGCTCTTGCTGACAAGGCATATATCTCTGCTGGCAGAGCTCAGGGAACCTTCCAGAAAACAATTTCATTAGGCATGACCAGGTGTTTTTTTGCAGGAGTGAGTGCTTGCAGACACAACTCTGGCACTGAGGTGGCTGCAGCTGTGGCTGTGCCTGCCTTCGTGCAGCCAGCACTGAGAAGTGGGGCTTTTGTGCAGTGGTCAGTTTTTTAAAAAAAAAAAAAAAAAAAAAAAAAAAAAAGCTAACCTATGGTTGTCATAGAGGTGCTACTTATTTAAGCTTGTGTTTTGTTGTCCTTATTTTTTATTAGATTATTTTTCTGTGTGTGCGTGTGTATGTAGTAAATTCCAGGTTTAACTCCATTATTGCTATTGCAAATACTACCTCAGAAGCCCGAATTTTTTTTTTCCCTGGATTATAATGCATAAGTAAGAACAACCCAGTATAGTTGGAAAAATCACTGCTCTGATAGACTTGCTTATCTTTGCCACTGGAAAAAAATTAATAAAAAAAAAAAGACATGAAAGACTTCAGGAACTTCAGGAGTCCTGTTGGATCAGACCTGATCCAACTTTAAGTTTCCTTAAAGTGACACAGCAGGCAGCATCCATCTCTAAGACGTGCTCAAGCAGAGGAGCAAAGTACCACGTCACCTAGATGTGGGGACCAGAGCTGTGTGAAGACAAGGCTGCAGCTGGCAGCAGTATTCTAATAGAGCTGAGCTAGTCTGCTGAGAGATTTCATCAGTCCTTGTGTTCAGCCAAAGCTTCTCATTGCGAGATGCTGATCAGAGCCAGCCCAAGGTGGGGAACTCCTGTCTGCCTGGTACTCTGCCGACATTTGATCAGAGACAGCTTCACGTCGCACTCCATAGGAATGATAATCACACCCTTCCTGAGGCCTGACATGCCATGGGCAGTGTTATCTTTGCAAGGCTTTCTAGATCCTTCTCACTGATAAAGTTTCTGTACCTGAGAAGTATTTGGCAGAGCTGTCCTCATGCACACAAACAGAGGAGTTGACTCTTAACCTCAGACGCTTGGGATGGGAGTAGTCTGTGTCAGTTTGCATGCCCTCCAAAGCAACCCAACAGGTCATTTACGTTCCCCTTTCCCTGGGGAGCTTTGAGGTGGATTTATTAATTGGGTTCCAAATCTTTTGAGGTAGCTATTTTTGAGGTAACAAGATTTTTCTTCTTTCATTGCTTTCCCCCCAAATCCGTGTCTGAATTTAGATCTGCCTTCTGTTCCTTTGGGAGCTAGGAGTCACAGAATAAATCTTTTTCCTTCTCCCTTCTAAAATTGAGAGATAGCTTCTGTCGTCTGATGTAAACAACTTCATTTCTTACTCCCTTTCCCTGCACTTCATATGATGAATTATCACTTACCGCTCTTCACACAGATACATTTGTTGTTCACCACTACCTCTCACATACCAGAGACATTTCATTTGCTGGAAGAGCCAAAGCTGTAACTCAGTAGTGTAAGAGGAGGTCTTCCCCTTGAGATGTTTCATGCTGGGCTTACAATTGCTGAACAATTACATCAGACATTTCAGTTTCTGCATGATGACAGGGATTTCAACTGCTGATCTGAATGTAGTGGCTACATTCCCACCTGTGTCACAGTGCTTAGACTGTATTTCAAGTATCAGGGACCTTACGTGTGCCTACGTGGCTGGCCAGCCCAAGTTTCCACATGACAATCCTGGAAAGAACTTCTGAAAGTAATATGTGGGCTTTTTGTCATTTAAAGATATGAAGAATCTGAAGGAAATATCCAGATGCACATCATTGGGACAGTCCTGATTTCTCAAAGGAAAAAGCCCTCTTTCCGGGCAAATAACACATATAAATAGGTTTACCAATTAATGCTTTTATTTCCAAGAACTCATAAAATCTCAGATTACTCTTGAGAGTAATAAATACTTCAATAATGCTGTTCTTGATTACAGGCTGAGTGTAACAGCTCTGATTGGTAGTGATGTCATAATTATGTTTGATTACAGGCGTGTTCCTATTGTACTGATGCAGAGGGGTTATTTGTTTCCTTCTATCAGTGTCCTGGATTCCACTGGAGACCAAGGGCACGCTTTGGCAGCACACACGGCTTACAAAGCTACTCTCCTCAGAGCCTTGTCACTAAGGCACAGCTATTAATAGCTGGGCCAGCAAAACTTTACAGAATTGTGATTAAAGCTCCATGTAATTACATCAGTGGAGGCCACTTTCTAAAGGAATCCTGAATTTGAGTAACTCTTGAGGGCTCTGTCTTGCATATAAAGTTTTACTTCACTCCCAGTATGAGAGCTAAAGTTACTCGTATCTTATTACCATTACAACAAGAATCAGCATGACAAGTTAGAAATAAAGAAAAACTATATCCATAATATTGTCCCCACTTCCTACTACTACAGAGCTGAAAAAAGGAAAAGCTCTGTTAAGCCAATTAGCCCTCTCTCTGTCAATGAGCAACATCAACAGAAAAATCATGTCTTGCAATTTATTCTCTGGTGCTTTGTTTATTTGGTATTAAATGACTCATGGAATATGGTTTCCACCTCTCCCCTAGGGAGATTATCCCAGCTGCTGAAACTTACTAGCGGTTCCCTTTCTTTTGTCTCACTTTTAATGATCCCTAAGTTTTTCATTCTATTTTAGGTTGGGATGTAAAAGCTACAAGGGAAACTCATCTCCCCAAGCCTACTTCTATAAGCAGTTAAGGCTGTGACAGAAATTCATAAACCTAAGGAAACGTGCAGTCAAAAAAGAAGCACGTTGTTTGTTTCACTGAATGATGCCATCTCTGTGGCACATGTATGTTTCCTTGTTCTTACAGGTTGTTCCGGAGAGTTATGTAAATGTGCATTTATTGTAAATTAGCATTTGGCTAATTGTTAAAGCTTGTTCTGTAGCTTTTATGTCACACCAACAACCCACATTTGCAATTAAGTATTTGCTCCACAGGCAAACATGTTGCTTTCCTAGAATTATTATTTACAGCATTTTGTCTCAGTGCTGTGACTCTGTTCTACCCCATAACCTGCTGTATGCACAGAGTATCTCAAAATGGAACGTATTTATTAAGGGTATGTAGCCTTAGCAAAGCAAAATCTATTTTTAAAAAAAAAAAAAAAAAGGTTGTGATATGTTTTATTCTTACTCTTCTTACCAGAATGCAGTATTTACTTGACAAGAGAATATTTTCCTGCTTTGAAGATGTAGTGACAGCATCTTCATTTCCCAGCCGTGGTTTTGCAGTACACCGTGTCATTTCATAGCATTCCAGCTGGCTGTGAAGGAATGGTAAGGGGCTTTCCAAAGAAAATTCTGTGCTTCTTGTTATAAGATGGTGGTGAACAAGGCTTTGTTGGTGAGAAAATGAAAGGAGGATAGACAGGAATAAGAAATCCAGAGGACAGAGCTGCAGGCCAGAGGCAGCCCAGCTTCTCACGGTGTACAGTCTGACATTCTTGACTTGTGCATTATGTGTACCAATGGACAGAAAGAAAGCCTTAAATATAAATCAGGAAGAAGGATTGGTGATTTTAGCTGTGAGTTGAATGTCAGCCTTTGTGTTAAACTAAATGCTCAAGGAATACATAATTCAGAATTCCCCAGTGGTTGTCCTGTTTTCCTGTAGATGAGAAGAGGATGCAGCCAGCAGGTCTGATTCCAGATGAGATAAAATGTTGTTGTAACAAAAATAATGGTTAATGAGCACATTCTCATTTAAGTGAGTTATCCACTACCACAAAGAAAAAAAAAAAAATGCTTCTGGCAGCCAGGAAGGAAAAGCATTACCCAAAATGGTTTTCGATATTCTTAAGGAAAAATCGTATGGTTCTTATTTGATAGTTTCTCAGTTTCTTCATTATGCAATCCTTACTCACAGCAAAACTCTAATGTGCTGAATGAAACACAGTAACAAATAGCATTTGACTAAACAGACAGCACCACAATACCTGTTTGTTGAAATCTGACATGAAACTTAATTCTAAAATATTCTAATTTGTGAGTATGCGTAAGTACTAATTTGACTCAGTATAAATACTCCATAAGTATTTAGGATAGACATGAATCAAGACTATAAGGAAAGGAAAACTACCACTTGTCCGAGTGTTTGGCTCTAGATGGGACAATGAGCAATACAGCATGAGATTCTGCTGCTCATCTTATGGCTCCATACAGCACCAACTGCCTGGCCCTCCTACCCCTTTCCAAAACATTTTCCGCTTCTTTTTTCTTCTTCTTCTTCTTTTGGAGGAATCTTTTTAAGGCAAAACAAGCCAAAAGACAAACCAACACCCACAGCCTGATAGACTTTTTCTAGGAAAACTCCCAACTCCTGGTCTGGCAGCACCAGAGGCTTCATCCCCTTCCTGCCTAAGGAGCCTCAAGTGCAACTTTTGGAGACAAAGTTTCATCATTGAAGGGCTGCACTTCGGCTTGTTCTAGTACTCTGCCACAGCTGATTTTACATCCAGACTGCCACTTGGATATAAACACTTCATCTTATTATTTTTCCCATTCCAAATGCAATTATCCCAAATGTAAGCTCACTAGAAATAAGTCGTTGGTTGTAGGTTGTAATATAAAATAAGGTTGTAGTGAATGGATCAGAAGATATGCAAAAACAAATGCACAATTTTTTGTTGCTATTTTGTGTTAGACATTGTATGAAAACCTCAGAGGCAGTCAGGAAAGACTTGTTTCTAAGTCGAGTGGGCAATGGCAACAAAGAAAACGTAGATAGAGGAAGATAAAAGAGATATAAAAGCACTGAAGCTATCAGGCTGATACACTTAGAGCAGAGTATTGATGTTCTCAGACCCACGTAAGTGCCTCAAAACAAAAGATACATCCAGACTTGAAGAGTTTTTCCTCTTTAAAAACTTCAGGTAAGAGCAAACTAACAAGGATTAGGAATGCACAGTGCCTAATGACTGCCCAAACCTCTTTGGTTTCCATGGCTCATGGCACTTCAGTAAGTCTATTTCTGCCCCAGAGAGATGAACCCATTAATTGATAACAGTAGGATACACTTGTGCAGCTCTGCTCCATGCTTGCCTGCAGCTGCCCTGATCTTTGAGTTTGTTCTCTTGTTTCCATGCTCTTGCTTTAATGTATAATTTCCACTGCATTCAGGATGCCTCTCCCAACCATGCTAAGAATGCCGGGGACTCCCAAAAGGCTTTAAATTTCTGAACTTCCCATTACTTCCAATGTGAACTCCCTAAGCGCATGGAGATGTGAAGCAAGAAACACTTATGCAGCTTTTGAAAGGCTGTCCCAAGGTATTTAAGGCAAATGTGGATTTTTGAAAAATACACAGACTCCAAAAGGAGCTCAGTTTTTGCTCCACTCTCCCTGTCATACCTTCCCCTGATTGTTACAAAGCAATGGTTTTCCCTGAGGGAAGTACTCTGAAACCTATATCAAACGCTTAATGGAAAATATCAGCACTTGGCACCTCACTTAAAAATAAGGAAGAACATATCTTTCATCTTCTTTGGCCTAGATGTGACAAACATTTCCTGGGAGAAAGGTGCGATGCTGTTTTACTATGTATGCTAATTCCAGCTAAGGTGGTGACAAAAAGGAAAATAACTTGTGGGGGGCAATGTCTACTCTGTGTAGCTGTTGGTGGGTTTGGCAAATTTGGCTGGGAGTGCCCCCAGCAGACCAGCCTTTGAAGGCTGTGTTCACTTGGCCTGTAAGGTCACAGTGTAGACCTTGGTGTCTGGAAAGGAAGAAATACTGATATTTTACAGTGCTCTGTCCAATCATTGTGGGAAGGAGTATTTTTTTGTTCTTGTTCTTGTGGGTTTTTCTTTTGTCATAGATTTAGTTCGTCTTTATGCATCAGTTCTTCCTGTTCTTCTGTATCCTATTTGTTTCAATGAGGAAGAACGTAATGGAATTATGATGAGGGGCCTGGAGCATCTCCCTTATGAGGAAAGCCTGAGAGACTTGAGACTATTCAGCCCAGAGAAGCCTGAGAGGGGATCTTATCAATGCTTATAAATATCTAAAGGGCATGTATCAAATGGATGGAGCCAGGCTCTTTCAATGGTGCCAAGTGACGGGACAGTGGGCACAAACTGGAACACAGGAAGTTCCATCTGATCATGAGAAGAACTTCTTTGAGGGTGACAGAGCACTGGAACAGGCTGCCCAGAGAGGCTGTGGGGTCTGCTTCTCTGGAGATACTCAAAACCAACCTGCACACTTTCCTCTGCTACCTTCTCTAGGGAACGTGCTTCAGCAGGACAGTCTCCAGAGGTCCCTTCCAACCTTTAAGATTCTGTAATTCTGTGATTTGCAGGAGTTGTGGAATAGTGTCTAAATACCATATAAATTCTAAAGTCTTTCACTAGTTCCTCTTTGCCTTAATCTGATGTAACTGAGCACTGTTAATAACTGCAGCGTATTAATCATTGCCCTACACAGGCAAAGATGTGCCTTTTCTCAGATGATCCTAAATGGTTTTTAGTCTCTACAAGACATTACTGTATCAGCAGTGTTATCTGACAAAACTAAAAACATAGGAAAGTGTGCTTACTATTTAAAATACTCCAGGACTAGCGTGAGCAGACTACTACTACTACAGAATGGCTTCTACAGCCAGTTTGATGCCAGTGCAGTGAAGTAGAAAAAACAAACTAGATGGACTTCATAAGCTGTGATTAAGCACAGTGCTAAATCCTCGGGGAAAAAAAGTCTCTATAATGCAGTTATAGAAGCAAATTTGGCTCATGTTCCCAGAAGAAAAGACTGGACTAATGGAAAAATATACGGTTGCTGACTTTTCTTAAAATTAATTTATACAAGTGGCTCTGCTGCCTGAGCACATGTTTGTGTGGACGTGAGGTGTATTATTCCTACCCTTTTTGTAACATAACCGTGGTGACTGCATCACATGATGCTAGTGCAAACAAAGTCACATTAACAGCCCATGAATAGATGCATTTTCCTAGAATACGGTTTCTCATTGGGACTATCGACTAGTTCCTGGGCTACCAGGGGATAAGGATAGGTACAGACAGCTTTGGCAGTATAGGGTAAGGGTAAGAACCTTCACAGCGGTAGAAGATAATTGTGTTTATCATATAACTGAAAAAGGTACAAAGGATATAGTTAATTCTGTGAGACTACTGCTTCGTTACTGTATCAAACAATAAGAACATAGCTTTTAAACATTACCCATTCTATTTCTATCTCTTCTCTATGTCTTTTTTGCTTTTAAAACCTGCATTTTGAATCTGAGAAGCCAGCACATCGAGCTGACTTCCCCCAAGAAGGAAGACTTGCTCCTTTATTCCTCTTACGTCAACCTACTCACATTAAATTCAACGTAAACTGCTCTTGATGGATTCGACTCATCTAATCTTATAGCCATCTGATTTCTAACTATTAAGTTACTCGCCTCTTTTCTTTCTGTCCCACTCCCTTGTGTTACCAATTCATCTAGTGGGAGCCCTTTCTCCCACAGCGTTGCTTAATGGCACTGCAAAACTTTATTTTCTCCTTGACTTTTTCCGAAAAGCATTTTTTGACGTAAGTTAAAAAAAAATAAATCTCATCAATTTCATAGAAATCTATACGCGGTGACGATTCTACGTTGAATTAAAATTTGAAGATCTTCTGGCGAAAAGAAAACCTTTGCACGCGCCTGATGGTCACACACGATTGGTGTGGGTGTGCTGGAGGCCATCTTTACAGCCACCTCACACCTCACGGGGAGGCAGGCACGGAAAGAGCTTCGCAAAGGGCAGAGCGCCCCTTCCTCCGACTGAAAAGCCGAACAGATGGGTCTAGAGAACCCCTCCGTCCACCAACCGCCCTCTGAACCCCTCCGCATGGCCACCTCTTCCCACCCGCCCCACAGAGGTCCCGCCCCGCCTCCTCGCAGGGCCTGCCTCCCTCAGCGCTGCCACATCCCATTTCCCGCATCCCACCCCCTCTCCGTAACGCCCCGCCCCCCTCTGCACATCGCCGCTTTTCGATTGGCTCAGAGCGGAGAGTGAAGGCAGCGTTGAGCAATAGAGTCAGCGCTGGCGCGGCGGCGCTGCCCAAGGGGCGTGCGTGCTGCCCGCCCCTACCCGTCGCGGCCGGGCGTCGGGTCTGCGCGCTGCCATTCGGCGGTGGGTCGGCGCGGGCGGCGGATGGTGCCAGCGGCGGCTCTGGGTCGCTGGTGGGGGACGGAAGCTGGAGCCGGCCGCGAACGCCTCTCCTTCCCCCGGCCCTCCCGTCCCGCCTTCTCCGCGCGCTCTCGTCGCGCCCCGCCGCCGTCCGCTGTGAGCCGGCGGCGCCGTACGATGTGAGCGGTTGCGGGACTCGGCAGCGCCCCCGGTGCCCACGACGCTGGGGCGGGCAGCGATGGCCGGAGCCCGGCGTGGGAGCAGCCGCCGATAAGAAGCGCCGGGGGCAGCCGGGCGGCGGCGCGGAGACTCCCCGGGGCCGGGAAGCGCCGCTCCCGCCCCGCCCCCTCCCCTCCTCCCCCGCGGCCGGTGCATGCGGGGCGCTGGGGGCAGCGCTTGGGTCCTTCCCCCGCCGGAGAGCGTGAGCCGCTCGAGGCCGCGCCCCCTCCATGTCCTCGTCGTCCAGCTCCTCGCAGACCCCCCCGTCCCACCACCAGCCTCCACCGCAGAGGATGAGGCGCGGCGCCGCCGGGTCCCCCACCGCCGGTGGCGGCACGACCGGGGGCCCCAGCAACGGGGGCGGCGCGGCGGGGAGCAGCCGCTTGCTGCAGCCCATCCGAGCCACCGTCCCCTACCAGCTCCTGCGGGGCAACCAGCACAGCCCGACCCGCTCCCCCTCCGCCTCGGTGGGCAGCAACACCGGGCCGGGAGGGGGGCGAGGCGGCAGCCCGCCGCCCCCCAGCGCCACGCCGCCGTTGTCGACGGGAGGCGGCGCGGCCGAGGCGGGCAGGGTGAAGGGCCGGCAGCGGCGCTCGCCGGACAGCGGCGGCAGCAGGAGGAGCAGCTCACCTGAGAGACGCAGCCCCGGCTCCCCCGTGTACAGAGGTAACGCACCGAGAAGGACGAAGCCCGCTTCTCGCCCCAGGGTCGGGGGGGTACCTTCGGTTCGCCCTTAATGTCCGCCCCCCGGGGAGAAGGCAGAGAACGCGCCTCACGCCGCTGGGGTCTGTCCCCTCGAGGCGGTCCCCTGGAGCGGGGATGGGGGTTGGTTGGTTGGAGGTGCCGGAGCTAATCCTTGCTGCAGGTGTAACGCTGCGTGCGGGCTGCTGCTGCCGGTGGGTCCGAGCTGTGCCAACCGAGTTGCTGAATGTGTGTTGAAACCAAACGTCCAGCGCTCTGCCCTTTTGCACGGCTGTGTTTCTCAAGTATTTCCTTTTACTTAGCCTTCTCTAAGGGTTAAAATCACGTAATGTTTTCAAATACGGGCTCCGCGGTAAGAAGGAAATTCCCATATTGAAGCGCTTAAAAGCAAATAACGCCGGTCTGTCTGTCTCGTTATACCGAATACTGTATCTTGGAGGCTGTGGGAGCCCCAGCCCTGTAGCCCGAATGGGCCTGTAGAAGTTTAAAATGTTGAACTGGCTGGTAGTAATTGCGACTTAACCTGTGTCAGGTTGTCTGCTGATGCGCTGAACGCGTTAAAGTGGCAGTGGCCATCTTACCTCCCCCCGCCAGTCCCTCGGTAGCTGAATGAGGCTGCACTGAGCAGCCCCGCTGCGCTATCGGGTATCGCGCATCGCCTCTTCTTGGTTCAGCACCCCCCGCTTCTGCTCTCCCTTCCTCCAGCCTCGCTGCCTGCTGTTTCTGTGGCAAACTGCGGTCTGTAGTGGCTGCCGATGTGTTTTGTAGCTGTGGGTTCTGTTATCTTCTCGCCAGCCCTCCCCCCTTTCAGCCTTAAATGTGTAGTAAATCCCTACAATCCGTAGTAGTTGTAACGGAGGCAGAACAACGTGACCGGGGATGGTCGTAAGGCATGGGCAGCGTTTTGCGAAGGAGCAAGATGTCAGTGCCACCTGTGTGCGGAGTTAATCTGCAGCGTAGTGTCTGTGCTTAGGCAGATGGCCGAATTTGTTGTTAACATTGAAACAGAAATACTTTGTAACTTCTGCATGAATGCATGATCTTCCTGTGAAGTTTTTGCACGCTTCAAGATGGAGCTGCTCTTCAGTGCTGTTGCTTCATTCAAGCTCTAAGTAAGATTTTCAAGATCATATTTTCCCTACTGCATGAAGCTCTAAATGTACATTTCCTTCCCCCCCCCCCCCCCACCCCCCTTTCAATGCTTAGAAAGTGCTAATAGGAAACAAAACAAAACCAAAAAATGCAGTGCACGTGGATACTGCTAACACTGAAGCTGATGATGAATGCTGTAAATAATTACGAGAACCTGGTGCAAAACATTGTAGCGGTGCAGTGTGTGAAGGTCTGCACTCACTGTGTGTTGAGGAGAGAGGAACGTGGACAGTTACGTGCAAGCGAGGAAAAACACTGCAAAGCTGTGAAGCATTTCATTATTACACACGGATTTTTTTTGTCTGAGGGGAAATTTTAATTTTAGAAAGTGGTTTTAATCTTCATCTGTGGGCTATTTTGCCCTTAATAAATTGGGCTATAAACTACTGCTGAATGACTTTTCCGTCATTAAACTTGTTGCAGCTTGCCTCTTGGTGAGCCATGCTAGCAGCACACACAACCTGATGCGGTGAGAGCGCAGCGTAGGAAATCATAGATGGTCCATCAAGAAATCCACTCTGCAATCTTTATGTGCTGTGAGGAATTTGGATCCCCCCTCCTCCAGGTCTAGCCAGCTGCTGCTGCAGAAGCTGACATCCTCCAGCAAACCCTGAATGAATGAATGAAAACAATGTGATCACCCTAATAATGACCGCAGTCGCACACGTCATCGGCTTTATTTTTACAGAAATACAAGCACCATTTTCTAGCGGGTTAGGACAGCAAGGTACACTATTTCTTCAGTCTTGCAAATTAAAAAAGAATACTGTCCTCCTTCAACCCCCCCCCCCCCCCCCCAAATTTAGAGTCATTTTACACAATTTGGAATATTGCTGTGGGCCTTTGGTCTTTGTTCCCCTGCTTATTCCCATCATTCTAATGCATGATGTCTAGATTGTGAGAATGATGTTTGCAGTGTATATGGTGGTAGTACTATGTAGAAAACTGGTGAACTGAAGGACTGCTGCAGTAATAATGGAGGGCTTGAAAAGATGCCTGTTTTCAAACACAGGCCATCTTGCTGCAGCTTGTTAAACAATGTGCTACTCCAGCTTTTTATAGTTGTGATCAGTGTTCAGGTCTTGGGGAAGCTACTTGGTTAAGGGTTTTTTTTTTTTTTTTTTTTGTCAGTTTTTAAAAACATTTCCACTGCTGTACAGTGTAAGCATAGGCTGTAGGTATAACCCTGTTGTTTTTCTCACCAGTGTGAGAGATCTGTTTGTCTTTGGCTCTGCAGTCTGATTTAGACTGTTCCACAAACGTGCTTGTGCTGCAGGCTGCTTGTGGTTCTGATGGATAAATGTTTCACTCTTCTGAAGACACCTGCTCCTTCCCTACCTCATGCCAGCCTGTCTTGAACTGGATATGTCCTATTTTGTTGTAAATATTTTGGTGATTTGTCAGAGGTTGGTGTTTTTTTTGCAAATAATCTACGAAAACAATCCAGCTTTGAGCCTCTACAGGTCAGTGCAACTTCCATTGCAGGCACTGACATCACTACTACTTCATGAATGAAAGCAGCACGCTGCCTCTGCTCCTATCGTCGTGCTCCCTTTTCTTCCTTCCTAAAATGCCACATATGTTTTTGTTCTGTAGCAAAATATTGTGTTTATTTGGTATTTTCTTTAAGCAAATGTCAGGATTTTGTAGTTCTTAGGAAATGGTTGCTGCCAGTATTGGATTAGTGTTGTTCATGAATGATGAGAAATCATGAATGCTATATGCTAATTTCAAGATGCTAAAGCAGCAGGAAAAAGGGCAAAAAACTTACAGTGCCATAGGATGAACCTGCAGTGTGTGAGTCTATTCCTTCCCTTTAAAAAAACAACAACAACAAAAAAAACCACCTTGTTATTCCTTTCTCATAGACATTTATAGCCTGTATTCATATTTTAGAGCTGGCAATTTAAAAAGTGGTTGAATATGACAACATATGGTTTCCTTAGAGGGAATCTATGTACTTATCTGGTGGCGTAAATGTAAGAGCAACAAGAATGAAGCTGTATGTTTTATGACAAAGGACAACTCAATAATAAGACAAAAAAAGAAAAACCCTTTTTGAGATGATCAAAGTGTATTTCTTGTAAACACGTAGTCCTAGTTGCAAGCTGTATTCATACCTGGATAAAATCTGTAGGTTCTGATGTTATGGAAAGCAGTTTGTGTAAATCTAAGGGAGTGTGTTTCCTGTGTAGTTTGTCTTTTACGTGGTATGTGATGTTTCACATACAAGGAATGTATAAGTGATTTCTGTATGGTTTGATCTCAATATTGTTTTCATCAAATGCTTTGATTTATTTAGTGGTAACCATGGTGATACATGAGAAAAATACTGACACAAAATACTTTAATGTACTCAGCTTACACAGCTTATACTAAACTGTTTTTCTGTAGGAGATTTTAAAAGCAGAGGTTAATTTTAAGAATGTATGAAAAATACTTTAATTACTTTGGCTGCTAAGGGTTCTTAATATCTTTTACTTATCAAAATAGCTCCTGAGCAGTTGTCAGCATTAAAATATATATATATTTTATATATATTATGCAGAGCAACTGCATAACCCAGGTCTTAGTAACAAGTATGTGGATCAGCTGTTATGCTAGCAGGTAAGACTATTGGAGTGAGGAGCAGGACAGGCAGTATTGCTGATCTGTAGACTTGTAAGGGATATCAGTATTTAAAAATAAAAAATTCAGACTTCAAAAGCCAGAGCTGTTTTGATATCCTGGATTAAAGCCATCCAATGTTTTGGCATCGTAAGCATTTATACTGGAGATCAAGATGATCTTTCCTTTATTTCTAACAAATGTAGGTAAGGAAGTAATTTTTGTGATGCTTCCTATTTCCTGATGCCTGAATAATAGCAGTGTTCCCATAATTGAATGGCCAAAGCAGTTTTGCTCCAGATTTGGCCTTCTCTCTTCCCAAAATAACTCTTGCTGGAATATAAGATGGTGATATAGGAGACAATAGTTAAATTCAAACCAGTTGTTTTAAAGTTGAAGAATTCTATTGTTACGTGTTCTAATATCATCACTTCAAATAAGAATAGTTATTAGATGTCCTTGAGCATAAGACAGAGTAGCTATTTGTGTTTCAGGTTAAGATAGCTGCAGGAAAGAAAAAATGGGGAAGTGTTTTCTTCATTGAACTTGCATGCTACTGTAGCAAGGCATTATTTATTAACAACTTTCCCCCCACACAAATGAACTTTGAAGAGGCGTATATATATATGACACTTAATTCTTATTCTTTGGAAATAAGCAAATATTAGTGCCTGTAACTGCAATTTCCATTAGCATAGTAAACCTGTGGCTAATAGGAAAATTTGGTTCCTGAAAATCACTGTTCCCATTTTTTGTCCTTTTCTTTCCCAGGAAGGTAGTGGGGAAATGGAGGACTATCTTAAAAGGCAGGTAGTGTGGATCAAAAGAATCTATGGTAGAACCATGAGGGCGTCACTGGTGTTTGCTAAATATGGACTTGCAGATGAGTTGTTAAGCTTTGCTGTACTGCTAAAATTGATAACAGAGAGATAGTTACTTTGAAATGGAATTTACACGGTTACTCCAGGTATAGTCATGGGAGAGAAAAGTAACTGATGCAGTAATTTTGAAATCTTTGTTCAGCTCAAACTTGAAAGAAATAGCTGTAACAATGTGAGACTTATTGGAAATGAAATATGCTTCTTGTTGCTTCAGTTGGTTAATATTAAATTTTTTTATGGTACTTTATCAATCGAGTAATTATTTTCATCAGAAGACGGTTATAGTTTTTCTTCATAGTGAAAAATGAAAGATCTTATTGAAGCCAGTTGGCCATGTCCTATTTAGAGAAAAGCATTGTCAACACTTGATGCAATAGCTGGTTTTCCCTGAACTTAGCATACATTCAACAAAATGAATATACTAGAGTTTAATGTGTTGAGTAGCATTTTTTTTAAAGTACCGTTTCTTGGTTAAAAACTTCCCTGTCGTGAAGATACGTAACTGGAAAATTGGCCTCTAGACTTGAGATAGTTAATTCTGCTAACGATGATCATTTTGTTTTAATGTTAATATTTAAATGCGTCAAGTTTACTTTCTTTCAACACTGTCTCCAATGTAATCCTATAGTGCACTAACAATGGCCCAGGGCATTTTTAGGCAAGTATTATAAAATAGTATTTGTATCTCATCATTAGAAATACTACATCCACAGCAACTCACGGACCCAAGATTATTCCTTCCTTCTTTTTCTCAGCATTTTCATGAGAGATTACAGTGAAGGAACATGAATGTACATAATCCTTTATATGCTATATACTTCTCCCTAAAAATTAGTTTGGTTTTCAATTGTGCTTTTTTTTCCTTAATGACGTGA
This sequence comes from Lagopus leucura, assembly GCF_019238085.1. Classification (NCBI taxonomy): domain Eukaryota; kingdom Metazoa; phylum Chordata; class Aves; order Galliformes; family Phasianidae; genus Lagopus; species Lagopus leucura. The sequence goes on along the minus strand of NW_024962334.1, from coordinate 26,421,754 downwards.
CTGAAGTTCACCATTGGCTTGGTTTATTTTACCAGTTGTATTATTTTTGAATCAGGAATTGAATTTTCTAGCTTGAAAATGGCTAACAGGTACTGGGAGGTATCACAGTTTGACACTTCTGCAGTATGGGCATCACGTGAAGTATCATGGTAGTATATAATGTTAATCCTTCTGAATAGCAAGTCAGTCTCCTTTTCTGAAGCTGGGGTCCCATCCATGAATTACTTGTTCATGGTTGAAACTGAAATACATGCTCTCTTGGGAGTCTGTTCCTTCTCTCCCCGTTACGCAAATATGATGTTGAGAACAGAACTTTTCTCTTATGCCATGAGGGTCCAAACTTTTGGCTTGATTGAGCTGCAGTGAGTGAGGAGGAATTGTCCTGGTCTGTATCTAAAACACGTAGTTGATGTATACAAGAAAGAATACTTAAGAAAAAAAAATTCTATTAAGACATTAAATACAAAGGTAAGAAATCCATAAAACTAGTGGGATAGTTGATATTTTTGTGAAGCTTATGCAACAGTCTGGTTTGATGGAAGTGGTTGCATTTCTTCATGAGTTCTCAAGGTGCTTGCCAGGGATTCTTGACCCAATAGTACAATAGTACTCTTCCTGTGCTTCATATGTGAAAGTAGTTATTCACACCTAGTGGTGACATGAATAAGGGGTGATTGTAAAGTGAGGATTATTTTTCTCTCTTAAGATAGGTCTTATAGAAGTCTAACAAAGAGTCGTAATCAAATTTGTCTTTTGGTTAAAAGTCTGATTGCAGCTCTGTACGTTCAGTTTGAAAATTTGCAGATAATGTATTTGTCCAGTGAAAATGGAGTTGGAAATATACGAAAGCATTGATGTTTTCTGACAACCTTGAAACCTGTTCTCAGATTTGATCCTCAGCATGCCACCTTCACCTGCCCTACTCAATTGGTATCTGCACTGCTGCTTATTAGCCACAACCGAGTCTTACCGAAATACTGATTATCGCATTTTAAAAACAGATTAACTTTCTTGGGATGGAAAAAACCTAGATGTGTCTTTACTCCAGCACTAGCTGTTTTCCACACAATTTGTAAATAGGGATTAACCAAACCTATTAGTCTTGGTTTGATGGAGGATGGTTGTGGTTAAGTTTTCATTTTTTATGTTAGTAGATCTCTTAAGTGGCTTTTGTATCAGATATTGCTGCTTTGGAGGCAATAGGTGCTTCCTAGTAGCTCATAAACTGTTACAAGTTTGAGTTTTGAAACTTTAATGACAGATTTTTCTTAAATATTGTATTGGTTAGATCTTATTTAGTGTTGCATGTGCCCTAAAAATAAGCAGTGACATAATTGTTTAAAGGGTTTAGCTTTCACTACTATTATTGTTAAATTGAGGACTAACTATTTGAAATGGATTTTATTCTCTGAATCAAATACAGATAATTAGCAGCACTGTTTTTTATGCGCAGTTTCAGGTTGTACAAAACAAACTAGGTTTACCCAGACTACACATCTTATTTCTTCTTTAGGAAGAGTGTTTTTTATTTTTCTCAGTAAAGATAGCAGTTCTGTCATGATTTTCTACTTATCTGAAGCCTACCATAGGATTGTCCTCACTGTCTTCTACAATGGTTCCAGTTTAGACTGTACTTCAGGTGTCCTGTTCCTTGAACTCTATAAGTCACCTGTTTGAACAAGGGTGGCTTCATCCTTCTTTCCCACATTCTCACACCAGGCATTGAGTAAGGAGATTAGTTGTAGGTATATTGCTGAATGTAGTAACATGTAGTAACACTCCTTGCTTGGCTGATCATTATGAAGTTGCTGGCATTCTTACTATGAACTTGAAAATCATTTCACCAGCTACATAGATTTAACACTTTAAGTAAGTATAAGTCTGTTTTTTGAAATTGTTTTCAGTCATGGTAACCACTTCATTGAGAAATGATTAAATTATTTTGCCTTAGTCCATGGACAGTGCACTGACGCATTTTCAGGATAATACTAACAGGATATTTTGAGTGTATTGGGTTGTGTGTGGCTGTGTAGTTCTTGTGCAGATAAACAGAGTCTTCCTGATAATATGGCAATGGCACTTGATATGAGAAAGTACAGTATGGACTTTATCTGTCATGTGAAGCTTGGGATAGCAGGAGTACACCGTGCTCTTGCTTGGTGGTTCTGGTTCAGCAGGTGGTCCCTAGTCAACTCTAACTGCAGCATAGGAAGTTCCGCACAAACATGCGCAAGAACTTCTTTACAGTGAGGTGGCGGAGCACTGGAACAGGCTGCCCAGGGAGGTGGTGGAGTCTCCTTCTCTGGAGATGTTCAAGACCTGCCTGGATGCCTACCTGTGCGACCTACTGTAGGGAACCTGCTTTGGCAGGGGGGTTGGACTCGATGATCTCTGGAGGTCCCTTCCAACCCCTACAATTCTGTGATTCTGTGTGTGATTCTGTGATTCTGTTGATTCAGTGCTGGTCTGCAGAAACTTGCCTATAATTGCAAACCTTGCTTCCAAATATGACATTGAAACCTGTTACGGCTGTTTGTGAGTAGTGTGAGTGCAGACATAAATGCCCGAGTCTGTGAACGTACGGGTTCTGGGGCAGTGGTACAACTGCTTTCCATTTTATAACCCATACTGGATCAGAAATGTTGCTTTAACATCTTGCACTTTGTTGCCAGAATTCAGACACCAAGACGAGGTGCCAGTGAGTGACTCTGCAAGAACTGTATGGGTATGTGCTATAGTCTCAGCCACACTGCTTCCAAGCATCATGGCAGAGCTCAGCTGATGGTTTTTCCTTTTTTTTGAGTCTGAAGTGCTGGGAATTATGTTGCATAGCCTTTTGGATTTTGCAGTGTTGAATGTATACCTTTGTATCCAGTGTGTCAGATATCATCCAGAGTCTTTCTGTTATGTAGGATATCATAACTTTGTTTTGTGAGCAGTGGGGAGCTTGACTTGTTCACTGAAGATTAAATCTAGACTTAAACTGAGTGTCCTGGAGCAGGCTTTGAACAGAGACTCTAAAAATATCAGCTAACTGCTTAAGAATGCAGAATAAAACTTTCGTTTACACAGAAGTTGGGAAGCTGCCAGGTTATGGAAGAAGTGGATTTGGGCATTACTATAGAAACAGAAGAATTTGTAATTTCAAACCAAGTTGTGTACTGAAGGATGCAGTCCTTGGATTGTTTGTAATGCTCATTTTAAGATGGTTGTGTACATCTACTGTAATTACTTCTAGGGAGGGAATTAGCCTATTACGATTGTTCTGTGTAGTCTTGTGGTTTTATTTAGTGGTTTTTGTTATGTTTTATGTAGAGTTGGAGGAAGTGGAGAGAGCTTTTCCAAAAATGATTAAAACAAAAGCCTCTAAGATAGTACTTATGGAGTCTGACAGCTCAGAACATGGGTGAACAGAACCAGCGGATACATTGGTGCTGTTTGTACTGTAGATGTTAATGTTAGTTTTTTACTGCTAGACCTTCTTCAGTTCTTCAAATTTACATGCATATACAGCAAAAAAAAAATCCTGCAAAAAGTAAATGATGTATAAGGCTGGAGTAAAGTTTCAGATTACCAAAGGAAATAGTTTGATAAATCCCGCTGAACGTGGTTGCTCTGAATGTGGAGAGAATCTGATTTAATGAAAAATATTAAACATAGTGGAATCTTTAAAACATCAGTAAAAGTCGAGGAGCTGATCTGATGGCATGGACATGCGTCTGAAAAATGCTAATAGGAGTTTGTGGAGAACCTGAAAGAAACAGGAAGGAACTCGAGGTAACGCATCACTTTGCTGATCAAAATCTTAACTGAGGATAGTTAAAACCCAAACAGAATTAGTGTCTGCACTTAAAGACCAAATCTGGAAACTGTAGTTGAAGCTATTCTGTAGCAAGAGAAAAAAGAGATGAATGATGATCCACAGTTGGCTTATTGGAACTGTGTATTTGGAATTAGAAATTACCTCAGTTTTGATGCAGGTTATAGGGTTTAATCAAATCAATTAAGTGGTTTCTTTTAGAACGTTCTAGAAAAGCTTGCTCAGGCTTTTATATTTTACCTGTGACTTTATAAAGCAGTGTATTTGAATAGGAAGTGGTATTATTTGTATAGATGTGAGAAGAGCCGATATGTAGTTGTATTTTTAAATTGTGGAAAATATGAAGTCCAGTTGTAAATTATTGAGATCCACTGGTCTGAATTCTGCTTTATGTCCAACATCAGAGCAAATTCCGAGGGATAGTGGAAAGCAGTGAGAAACATTGAAGTCCAAAATGATTTTTCCAAACTGTGTTGTGCTCACCCTGTAGTTTTTGTAGGAGAAATTATTTTCTGCACAGGAAATAGATCTTAATCTGCTTAGGCAAATTTCAGAGCTAGGGTGATGAAACCGTAGATGAGTTTTGAGAGATTTAATTAGCACGCAGGTTAGGCAGCAAGAGTTGAAGGACCTTGGGAATCAAAATAACGGAAACGTGAGTAACAGAAATGTGAGATTTGAAAGTCTAAAATGTGCGTTTATGTATGTGAGGTAACATTTGATTTCCCCTTTGTGGTGTTGGAAAATGCTGGAGGGTGGAGTTGGGTGATGGTGGGATCTCTGGCTGCCAGCATGAAGCGACTGAAGAAGTACTGGGCACAGGTTGAGTCTTGCAGAGTGAGCAACCTGCTGAGACACTGTCTGAGGTGCTGCACGTGTTTTGGAGCTCCATGCATTAGTCTGGTTTTACTTTTCTATTTCTCAGTACTTTTTAAAAGGAAAATATTATTCTTGCTTAATATAAATATCTCTAGCTAGGAAAGTGCTTTCTGCCTGTGGTCAGTGGTGATGAGGATGATAAGTGATAACAGTTTCATGGATTTCCATTGTGGTAATATCACAATGGTGATAAATGCCTTTTAGCTTTTTACAGTGCTTGTTTTTTCAACTCAGAATAACGTCTGGCTGCATTTTGAAAGAAACTGGAATTAAACATATACAAAACCCTCACCTTTCCAAAACATTTCATTAAATTAACTACTAGGAAAAAAAAATCCCCTCAGAATAATCCAGTTTATTCAACAAGGGTTGTATTATCTTCAGTTTCTGAATTAATGCCATATGTTTATAATTTCATTCAAGATTTTAATTTTTAGTACACCAGAAGTAGGAATAACAGCTTCAGTGCTCTTTTTTTGGCTCCCAGTAGTTTACTTCTCAATATTGGATACATTTATCATTAGCTGATCTAAATTAACTAAAATGAAGAAAATATTCTCCCTTTACCTGCAGAAGTGACCAGTGGCTAATGGTTTTGTTCTTTCTTAGTGTTTAGCTACTGAGCTCTACTCAATTTTGCTTTCCCTTCCAACAGTAGGGATATGTTTGAAATAGCATCATTTAATAAAATCAGGTAAGTTTAGGTCTTTGTGTAGTATTTACATCTGAAACAATCTTAAAAATGCTTTCTAAAAATCTGGAACGTATAAAAATAAAGGTTTTAATTTACTTTTCCGTGTCCTATTAGAATGCAAATGCATAGGTTACATCTGTTGAACAAAGCAGGCTTTTGTGGTCTTAAATGCTTAGTCAGTTTTCAGAGGTCCTATACATGGCAGCTTTAATCTTTGTGAGAATAACTTGGCTTTAGAGGGCTAAAACTTTCTTCCTTTGTTTACTCTTCTTACTCAGATTCAAGCTTTCTTTCTATGCTTGATCTCTAGGGATAATATTGATTTTTAAGTAGTTTTGCTCTGAACGGAATCTGACTTAGGAAAAATACATGTAAGTCGTGTTTTGTTTGACCTGTAGGTAGGTGCAGTAGGGACATGAGGTAGAGACTGCATCCCAGCACTGTGCTTTCCTGTGCAAACATATGGAAGGAGTTGTATGGTATTGAGGTGTCATGCATAAAGCCTTGGTGATGGGGAGGTGCTTTGACCTACGTGTTGGATTCAGTGACTGATCAGAGCGTGAATTACCTTGGCTAGGCTCCTTCATCATGGCTGTAGAAGATAACTCAAATAGTTGTTTCCAAATAGTCTTACCGTGGGTGTTTGTCTACAATTTTCCTTTGAAAGGACGAGCTATTTTTGTTTGTTTCTTCATTATGAGCTACTTCTTATATTGATATACTTGCTGTTTCATGCAGTTCAGTTTGAATTCTCCTAAACCTCATGATGCACAAAAGACATTGACTTAACTGCTGAGCTGTGAAATGCTGTATGTGGAAGAAGGGTTCCATAATTTTTACGTCTTCTGAAAATCCATGATGTAGAAAGCACATTGCTCATGGGCCTGGATCTCGGTGACCTCCTGTCTGACATGGCCATACTTGCTCACACTTTATGTCACAGCTTCCTCTGTCAGCTTGGCCCTTGAGCTGCTGGATTATTTTGAATGGCAGGTATGAGACCTGTGGACTGCATTCAGTTTGGTTGTTGGAGACTGGGGTAGGTCATGATGCTGTTCTGTACCTCCTTTTTTTGGTCAGTTTGAATGATGAGAAGAAACTGGAGTTAATTGTATCTGTCTATTTAGAGCAGTTATTTCATAATGTCATCTCCACTCGCTTTTAGTCATCTAGTCTCGGTTTCTAAAAATGGAAACTTCAAAACACTCAAATCAAAAATACAATGTGGTGTGCGTAATACAGATAGGGAGCTGAAATTATGGTATTGTTTCTAATGGATCAGAGTAGCTTGAAATGACTCTTGTCATATTCCCTTAGAAGCAAAACGCCGTAGTGCATTTTGAATGTTTAAAAGAAACTTAACTTTTGCTTTGTTTTAAGCTGTTAAAGTGATCAAACTGATTAATTTTAAATTAAACAGAGGAATACTGAAATAATGCAAAAATCATATTTTATGCATTCCAGCTGCATAATAGGGTGTTTTTTGAGTTGCTATATGAAATCCTATTTCTGGCTATTTTGAATGAACCACATGTGGCAAACAGTGTGCTCATAGTTGTTCTGCACCTCTCTGAGCTGCTAATACCGTAGGTCAGCAAGTCTGCAGATTTGTTCAGGAACAAGTCTGTCAGTCATTGGCAACTGGGAAATGTCTTTTGAGCTTATAGATTTATCCTGTGGAGTAAAATTTCTGGGTACCCCAAATCTCTCACTAATTCTCCTCTTGACAGATTTTTGGCTCCAGTTACAAGAGAAAAGCCTTCCTGAGAAGGAAGATAAAATGATGGTGTTTTTTTTTTTTTTTTTTTTTTTGAGCAGCTTCCTAATCCCTGTTATTGTCTTTTCCCCTCACAATGCCAGTAGAGACAAATTCTGAAAATAAATACACATTGGTTTGCCCATCTACCTGCATAATCAGAATGGGAAGTGCCATTGATTGTATGTTAGGAGTCAGTACGGTATCAGTATATACTCAAATAACCAAACAGCAAGCTGAAAAAAACATAGCCAGCACGTTCAAAGGCCATTGCTCCTCTTCTATCTGAAAGTCTACTTTGGTATTACTCAATAGATCAGTTTGAAATAAAGGAAGAAAAAAAATGTGGAAAAGGTGTAGCAGAAGAGGGGGATTTAGAGTAGAAATGTTTTGAGTAGTCATGAGTAATAGTGGCTACTGTCATCACATGACCTGAGTGTTGGGCTGCCATTCTCAGTAGTTAGTGTGGATCACCATTCCTATTTCCATTTCTAGGTTACAGTTTCTATTCCTGTGCTGTGTTCCTGTGTACTTCATTATTTAAAAAGTGCCAAACACAGGCATTTCTCAATTACTGATATTGCCAATTGCTGTAAACTTGTCGTCTTCAGTAGGAATGTCCCAGATCATTCTCCTTTGTGTTCTGGTTTCTGGTGTAAACATCTCCTTCTAGCCAGACTAATAGTACTTTAACTTTGGGGCTTTTGAAAGAAGTGCATCACATCACTGCAAGTGAGTCAAGAGTCTTGCAGGCCTCATGTGTTGAGTGTATGTGGACAAAATTCTGTGGAAGTTAGTATTGATTTCCTAGGTAAAATCTTGCCAATGAGTCTCACACTTGGAACTCGTTTCATTAGTAGCCCTGAAGTTCCAAGCAATCCAATATAGCTCATTTCACAAATGTGTGCAAGAACTTCTTTATGGTGAGGGTGACGGAGCACTGGAACAGGCTGCACAGGCGGGTTGTGGAGTCTCCTTCTCTGGAGATGTTCAAGTCTCGCCTGGACGCCTACCTGTGCGACCTGGTGTAGGGAACCTGCTTTGGCAGGGGGGTTGGTCTCAATGATCTTTAGAGGTCCCTTCCAACCCCTACAATTCTGTGATTCTGTGATGGTGAACCAGCAGGTTCTGTAGAGCATCAGTAACTAAACCAAAGAGACAAAAACATGAAACTGTCACATCTGTACTGTGGAAATCTGTAGTGTTATTTCTTGGTATCGTAACTAGGCTGGTCATTGAAGTTACAGATGAGCTTTGAAGAAAAGATCAGCCTTTTGGTGGAAGACTTTTGCAGTCAGGTGACATTGGTAATGAGGTGACAGTACTTCTGGTTTTAGGGATGAATGAGTTTTATTTTTAATTCATGTTTTTCATTCTACTTGAGAGGGATCTATCATCTGAGAAGTTCTCAAGATAATTTTAATGTTTTGGAGCTGGGTATATCCATGCCAAGATGTGAGTGGAAGAGCTTTGGCCAAATTTGAAGCTGTCTGCTAGATACTGAAAGAGACGTGGGAAGAAAAGATGCTGATAAGTGAGCTTTGGATTTAGCTGAAGCAGTTTTCAGGATGGTACTGATACTGGCTTTCAGTCTTGCTCCTTTTCTGCAGGTAATTTGCTTTATTGCGTGCATGGCAGAGCATGTTATTTAAGCCAAAACAGGCTGTGATCATGGCTTGAGATTATGTGCAGGTTAGCTGCCTCTGCGTTGGGGAGGGAGGCAAACTCTTCATTTTAGAGCAGTGGCAGGCGGTTTTATTTGAACCCTACATCCTTTTTGAAAGAACTGTCGTGTGTTAGTTGTACTGAGTTACATTTTGCTGGCAGAGAAGTGAAAACCTTTTTTCAGTCATTCTAGGTGATATAGTTAGAGTTCTTTTGGCTGTCGATGCAGCATGCAGAGCCATAATTTCACGCAGCTTGTGTTAGCTGATTCCTGCTGGGAGGTATGATCACTCAGAATTTTACCAGCTGTAGTATTCAAGTGGGCCCTTGTGTCATTTTATGTAAAATCATTTATTGCAAGAAAGGTCTAGCAAAAGCTCTTAAATACATACCATTAAAACTTGTGGCATATTTTACAGAATGCATGAGGTATTTTGCCTTCCTATAAGCGTATGTCTTGCTTTTGTTATTTATAGCTTACTTTTTCAAGTAATGTGATACTGAAGTACTGTATTCCTAAGATTATTTGTTCTGGAGGCAGTGCAGAGCTCTTTTTGAGATGAAGCATCTCACATCACTGGAAAAGAAAACAAAATTGTTCTGACTTCCTCCTATTGTAGTGAAATCCGTTCATACACTGAGTGCTGTTAGATGTGGTATAGTCTGAAATGTGAGCAATTTTTGAAACTTGTGAATATTGCTCAAACTTCCCTCAGTGCTCAAGGCAGTTAATAGAACACAGCACTGCTGCAGCCCTGTTGTTCCTCCTGGCTCCCCTGTGGTTGTTTCTGCCCCATGTGTTCTATCATCTCTTCCTCTAATGGTGAAAACTATGTATTTTACTTTTTTTTGCATAGGTTTTAATTTTCTTTGTATTTACCTCAGTTTATCACTGTCCTATGGGTTCATGCATCTCCTTGTGCCATCACAAGGTGTATATGGAAGGAGCAGACAGCACTTGAGTTGGCATTACATTAGTGGTAGCTTTGTTTTATTGGTTTATGCAGCTGAGGAACTGTGTCCTCAGTTTATTTCCTGTCATTCAATAAATACTGAGTAGGTGCTTAAAAGACTTGGACTTTCATTTGCTTAGCTTTAGGGCTTTACAAAGTGTCCTGCAATTCACTTCCAAGGTTGCCATGGAAAAAAATGGTAGCTTTTGGTGATGCTACTTTCTGTTCCTTTTGTAATGAAATTCTGTGGGCTCCCAATGTAAGGTTTACTGTTGCCTTTCCTCTGGCTGTAGAGCAAGGCATAGACCTCAGTTAATGCTCTGATTGTGCGTGTTTTTGGGCTGATACTTTCTTGTATTAGTGCAAACCATACCCTAATCATTGTGTTAATGCTATGTAAAGCATTGGTGATGGAGTCTGCCTTTTGACACCTAAGCAGTCTAACAAGAGAAAATGCATTTGAAGATCCTTGACCTCAAAAAAGTGTACAAGCAAGTGTTGTCAAGTTTTGAGCAGCAAACAGGATTTTGATGGGTCAGATCATTGCATAGCATGTGACTGCTTTGAAAGTAATTTCACTTGCAAACCTCCTTCGGTGGGAGTGAGCAAGATAGACAGTAGCTGTAATATAGGGCTTAGACTGGCTTATGTAAAGTCTAGAAAATGAGTATATGAAGTAATTTTGCCTAAAGGACAAAACAAGATGATCCAGAGAGCTTGCCATAAAATTCTGACGTGGGAAGGAACAATCTCATGAATCACTGTACTTTTTGCTTTACAAATGAAATGTAGAAGTGTTCCATGATCTAAGTGTACAGGGAGAGGAATACAAGACTGTAGGTACTGTGATGAGTGAAGGCAAACGTAGTAGCTGCTTTGACCTGAGTGATGTCAGGGCAAAATACAACCACGGGCTTCTAGCTTGCTTAGGCCTGTTTGAGATATTGTAAACAATATGGGATGCAGTGCATGAAAACAAGAAATCCAGTGTGTGTTTTTTGAGAATCATCCTTCTTGTCAGGGTTTGTATTTTAGTGTTAGTGCAGCTAAGCAAGCTGACTCGAATAAATAAAAGCCTGAACTGATACTTTGTTATGCTTTCTTATTCAAGACCTCTGGGTTGCCTGAATTGCATCACCACCATTTGTTTATTTTCTTAGGTGAAAATGAATCGCACAGGTAGACTTGTTCTTAGCTGGTACAAACATGTGGTGATGTTTTTTGTAACTAAGTTTTACCTTTTGTATTTTTTTCCTCCTTTGTCTGATGTTATCTGCATTGATGTAATGGCATTCTTCTTGGCTTAGCATTTAGACAAATGCTTCTGATATGTTCTTGCCATTGTCTGTCATAGCTAGCTTTTAACATTTCATGTCCAATGTAGCCTGACTTTCTTTTGTTAATTTTGTTCTGGTTTTCCACAGTGGACAGGCCAAAATCCCAGCAAATCAGAACTTCTGGTACCATAAGGCGAACTTCTTCTTTGGACACAATTACAGGACCTTACCTCACAGGACAGTGGCCACGTGATCCGCACGTACACTACCCTTCATGTATGAAAGATAAATCTACTCAGGTAAAAACATAAAGCAACACAGCGGAGACGTTTCATGTAATTGATATCTTTCTGGTAATGCTTTTTTCACTTGATCTGGAATCTTAGCACAATTTCGTACCAAAGGAGTGTAGATTCACTTAATTTTATTATAAAGCCCTCTAAATAGGGTTCAGTAGTGTTGTCCTTATCAATGTGAGTTCAGTAACATGCTACGCAACTGATGGTTAATATTGTTATGCATTTAGTGGACAGTGCTGTTGGGAAGAGTTACCTCTTGAAGCTGGACTTCAGAGTGAGTCTTACACAAACTATGTGGAAAGGAAAGAAGGAAAAGGAAAGGGAAAAACTACTGAGGCTCTGTATGTCCCAGTACTCCTGGATCCTTCTCAGAGCTCTGTCCTTAGTAGGATCTGCTAGCAGTTGGGCTGCTGTGGCATTTATAATGTTCCATCACTCTTTGGCTGAAAGTTAAATATTCTTGTTTGCCCAGCTTCTGGTCACATTGGCATTGTTGTCCACAATGTTTGTCACCATCAAGCAAGTTAAAAAATAATTCTGAAAACTCAAATCTGTAATGAAGAAGTCATGCATTTTTTTCATAGCATTGCTGGGGTACGAAGCAAGTTTTCTCAATTTCAGTATTCTAAACTAAACTGATGAAAAATAGGAAGAACTATGTCTTTGATTGTATTTCTAATTTAAGGGCCATGTACTCACAGTTATGCCAGTTGTCTGTGCTGTGATTCTGGTCCATTGTTACCAGTGGTGTCCTGTATAGAAGTATCAATATTTTCCTGTCATCTTAACTTCTGTATGTAACTCTGTTAAATCACTAAGACTTTTCTTCATGGAAGCATATGTTGTAGCAATGCATATAATATCTTTAAAATATCAAAGATTTTTTTGGTCATAACTTCACCTGTAGATGTACAATTTTTCATTAATCTTCTGTTTCCAGTGATTTGCCACACATTTATTGGCTGTGCTGGCTCTGTTGCTTGTATTGCAACATTTCATTGTTGCAAATGCAACATCTCTTTTAAATTATTCTAGGTTTTAGTGTTCCATGTAATACTGACCAGTTAGAATGTGTAAATGATTTTTCACATATTTTTAATGTGCTGTTATGCAATGCAAGAAGCCCTCTAATGGGGAAAGGATAAGGGCAGAAAGCTCAGGGGGAAAAAGTCTATGTGAGTTCTCTAAATGTTATGTTACCTGTGTAGGCTGTGGAGAGCTATTAGCCTAACTATTAGCCTCGCTGGTATGTAGCTTTAATATGATCCAGAAGTCCTGTCTAATGAATTTGGGAATCAAATGAGTAAAATTTGTTCAAAGAAGCTTAGGATTTACAGAAACCTGTTGTGTGGCTCTTCAAAAAAATCATTTGTTCAAATTCTGCTCATTCCTCTTGAAAACAAGCAGACATTTTTAACAGAGAAGAATAAGCAGCCATCTTCGCAGTCATGAAGGATCTAAATAAAAAGCTGTTAATTCTGGGTTTGCTTATGAGGTACTTGAATTTCACAATGCTGTATCTTGAAGGTCTTTTTTTTAACCGTAATTTCTGTCCAGGAAAATTTCTGTAGCGTGCTTTGTAGCTGCTAGATTTCTTATCCCCTTTCATGCTAGTATACCCAAATCAAACTTTACAAGTACTCTTATTAATGAAATATTTGGCATATTTAAGATTTTCCAAACAAACCTTTTCACTACTTATAGAAAATAGAAATAAACTTGTTCTAAAAATACTTGAGCTCCATGCATTTGGCAGTAAAATTACTTTTCTAGCAAGCTGAAAATAAATGTTGAGGTTATTCGACCTACTGGCTGCCACCTTTGGTCTCCTTCAGAAGCAAAGCTTAGTGAGGGTCAAAAAATATTTTGCCTTTACAGCATAATCAAATGAAACAGAGGAAAGGCAGTACTATGGTTTCTACAAGGTGAAGGATTACTTCAAAGGAATTAACATGGGGAAATTTGCTTGGTTTGGATTTGTATGGGTGTCATCTTATTCAAATTATACGTAAATAAAACCAAAGCGATTAGCAGTTTTTAAGCTGGGTTGGGAAAGTGTGTATTTAACTACTGAGGAGTGCACAGACGCAAAATGGAATAAGCATAGAGATTGGCACAGCAGCTTCCAAGCTTTTGTAGGTAAAATGTTCAGTGGGAAGGCTTTTAAAGGAAACTACTGAGTTATGTTCTGATTTTGTTTTTGACTGAACGCTACGTGGTTTGAAGCCTATCTAGTTTCAAGAACCAAGGATGAGTTCCTAGTTCTTGATAGAATGTATGCATGACAAATTAACACCCTGCTCTTTGCATGAGTACCAGCACGGGTACTTTCAGCACGTTGTGTTTCTTGAATAAGAAACAGTTCAGAGCAAGGGAGTCCATATAGTTTTCAGTAGCTGAAAATAATTACAGTTGGTAGTTTATCAGAGTGGAGGATGGTAAGAAACGATAAAAAGATAATGAAAATCAATAAAATTAATTTTTTTGTACGTGTTTTTATTGGAAAATAAATGATCTCATTTTACTTTTACCAATCTCAGAATCAGTACTTCCAGTACAACTTAGGTTGTAGGTGGAATAATGATTTCTCATTCAAGGGTACTTATTTTCTCTAATGTTTCATTAATTTTTAGGTCTAGATTTTGTGCAGTTCTGATGAAGATGGTGATTATTCCTTAGAATTCATGTAGTTAAAAATCATAAAAAAAAAAAAAAAAAAAAAAGGTGATACTCTGGTCATTGTTGGTTAGGTGAGTCTTACTATAAGTTCTTTGAATCTGCACAGTGCTAATGAATAAAATGTCCCTCTTTAAAATTAAACCAGTATTATAAAAAGTTTTCAGTAACATTGTATTACTTAAACAGAGAAATAGAGCTCTGTGTTTTGTTTTCATTTCTGTTCCTTTTTGGAGAATAGTAACTATAGTTCATTAAGTGTTTTGAGTGAAAGCAGTGAAGAGGAGTGAAGCTGTTTCATTTGCTTTTGGAAAAATATCTGACAGCTTCATGTATGGCGATAACAAATTCTGCATCTCAGTTCTTCATGCATTTGTGTAGGTGTTTGTGCATATGCATGCAGCTAGCTGATCTTCAAGGAGCGGCGTGTTTTGGGTAATGAAAGATAAATATTTTGTTTAGTACAGTTTTAGATATTTCAGAAATGGAGGTAAACTTACTGCTATACTGTGTGATTATACACACTGACATACCTTATATACCCTTGTGTACCCTTCCCAAATTCCTCTGCTTTCCTGCCTCCTTCTCCTTTTCAGTAAAGTTTGAGTTTTCAATTAAGAGAATTTAAAATTCAACTGGCTTCCTTCTGTGTTTCTTCTGTCTGGTCAGAAACACTGACTGAGCAATTTTGTATACTTCTTTGTGCTATACATGTAACAATTTCTGCCAGCTTTGAGCAATAATTCTATGTTGAAATGGTTATGCCTAACCTCAGAATCATCAGAAACAGTTGGATAATCATCATAGTTTATTAATGTAATTACTTGGCAGTAGCTAAATCGTTGAAAGCATTTTTTATAAAATGAAAAAGAGAGATTTGGGATAAAAATATTTTCAATGACATCAGCATCATATATTGCCAATTAAAATGAATCTATCTAATCTTTCTTGATCTGAATAATAACAACAACAACAACAAAAAAAAAAAAAAAAAAACAACAAAAAAAAACCACCAAATGTCCGAGTAGTATTTGAATCAGTGATTCCTCCTCCATTTTAACTGGATTCCAAGATGCTTGGATATGCCTTTTTTCATTGTATATGGCAATTGTGTATTATACAAACAGTAAAGAAGAGAGTTTGCAAAATGCGTTTCAGGATTTTTGTTGAGCTGTTCTCTAATCTAAAGAATAATGCAGAGTTAAGCTGAAATGCTTGGCTAAAATATTTTTTCTACTTCCATGTAGATTCAATACTTTTCCTTAATCACCTGTATGATGTTTTGTTTCCTTTTGAGTAGATTTAATTCTGTTGCTTAAAAACTGACATAATAAACAAGGAGATTGAAGCTTTTTAAATGGAATATTAGTTAACAGGATTGTTTTTTTTAACTTTTGAGGGAGGTATCAAGGAGAAAGAGGTGCATGCTGTACAACTACAAGTTTACCATTCTGACTGGTCTTAACCTCTCAGATGTTTAAGAGGAGTCACCTATAATCAAGTCAGTTTCTAACTCCTTAGGGCATTTCTTGTTGTCAATTTCTGAAGGTCATTTGAATGCTCTAGAAACATGTGAAGGCTGATCAGACTGCCTAGTGCTGTTGTTGCATTTTTTTTTAATGAAAAAGTTCTTCAGAAACATTACCAACTCCATAGTAAAACAGACTCGTGTTCTTAATCTTTGCACCTATCCCACAAAACTAGTTCTTCTGGGATGCAAGCTAGATATTGTAATTAAAGTGAAGGGCTGGCTATAAAGTGTGAGATGTTTATTTCAGTCTTATATTTAGGTAGGTTGGTACGTTGTTCCAATCTAAATGAAATAAAATGTATATAGATGTATATCTCTGATATAGATGGAAAAGCAAGGCAGAATTACTGAAGGCTTTGCAAGAAATGCTAATCTCTGCAAGGCTGGATGAGTTAGAACAGTGGTGATTGTGATTTACGTTAAAAGTGAGAAGAGCAACCAGATGTGGTGTTTGCAGCTCACCCTGTCCTGCGCAAATGCTTTGTGTCAGCTGAGATCAGGACCTTCGCATTTCAAAATATCAGCCATCCTCCTCTTGAAGTTGAATCATGCGTTATTTAAGCCTTTCCAGGTTCTCATCCTAAAATGTTTTGAACCTCAGTTTCTTCTCATAAGATTGTAGGAAATATCCTGGTTCGCTCATGCTTAATACAATAAATTTGTTTCAGCTTTGAAGTGGCGTTGCCAGCTTCACAGGTGTTACTGGTGATCTCTGTTACTTTGTTTCTGACTTGAGATGAAGCAGCTAACTCTGGTTTTGCTTTCTGTGATGCAGAAATTTACCTTCAGATACCATTTTGGAAAAGTGTTTAACATGTGAGGAGTGCACTTTGCAGTGGCTTCAGATGAAGACTTATGTGAATAAGATTGTTGTGTAGAAGCTGTAAATAAAGATGGGAAAACAGCTTTCACAAAATGTGGCTTTGTCAGGGGTGCAGTACAACTTGTTCTTATTTCTGTTGTATTAGAATATGAATCTTTTTTTTGAGAAGTTTTTCTTGAATATAAGGATTTGGGATTATAAAGCCCATGTTTTTCTTCATTTAGTGTGGGTTATGTTAGAAGCAGAAATGTATAGCTTTTAAAGAAGAGTCCAGCTTGCTATGATACTCTAGCAACTGCTTAGGTTTATTTTTAATTCTTTTTTTTCCAGCTGATAATAAATAGCACATTAGTACAATACTGCCTGAGTTTACAGTATGATATGAGAGTATCATACTGTTTTATAATTCTGCAAAGAAAAGTGATGGACGTGATCTATCTCTATCCTGGTATTCATACGTATATTTTGAAAGGTTGTGACTTGCCTCAATTTACCAGAGGTTGAAAGCAAATGTGTAATCCTTGACTCCAGGGATAATATTAAACTGGAAGAGTGTCAAAGCATAGTTTGAGGACATACAAAATCTAGTGCTGATTGAATGGATTTTACATATTTGTTATTCTGATCTCATTAAGTCAACTGCAATGCAGGTATTCATCTCTGTCTTTTCTAGCAGTACCAGTACTGTTGATGAAATTCTTCGAAATGCTGCTACTAGTTCTTGTTTTTCCTATTTGGATCAATATCTATGCTTAAAAAAAAAGCAAGCTCTCACTACATTCCTTGGTTTGTTCTGTCTATTTCTGTTTGAGTAACTCAGACTTTTTAGATACTCATTGTCTTTTCTATTCTATTTATTATGCTGTTGTTGAAAGGCTATGAGCTTGCAGTGATGCCTGCCATGTCCTCCTGCCCTAAAGGAAAATATTTAAGCACTTTGTTTTGGAGTTATTCATCAAACTGTGGAGTAATGTGATGTTCAGAAAGCATCACTGGAATGTTAATTTCATGGAATCATTAAGGCTGGAAAAGAGCTCTAAGATCATTTAGTCTGACCATCAACCCATCACCACCATGCCCGCTAAACCACGTCTGTCAGTGCCACATCTACATGTTTCTTGAAAACTTCCAGGGATGGTGATTCTTCCACCTCCCTGAGCAGCCTATTCCATTGCCTTGTCACTCTTCCTGAGAAGCAGTTTTTTCTGATATCCAAATTGAACCTCCCCTGCCACAACTAAAGGCCAGTAGATCTCCTATCACTAGTTTGCCTGGGAGAAGAGTCTGACAAACCCACCTTGCTATGACATCCTTTCAGGCAGTTGTGGAGAGTGACAAGTTCTCCCAGAGCCTCCTTTTCTCCAGACTAAACAATCACAGTTTTCTTATCCTCTTCTCTGAAGACTTACGTTCAAACCTTTTGCCAGTTTTGTTGCCCTTATTTGGGTATGCTCCAGGGCTTTGATGTCTGTCTCATAGTGAGAGGCCCAAAACTGAATACAGCTATTTTGAAAGCCCACGGTTAGAAGTTCCATTAAAATACAGAACAAGTAAATGTAGGTAACACTTGCATGGAACTGAGTACTTCTGGGGAAAAAAAAAGAGTTTATAGAATCTTAGAATGGCTTTGAAGGTGGACTCACCTGCCATAGTTAGGGTTGCTATCCAATAGATTAGCCTTCCCAGAGCCCCCGGTATCTCTGGCTTTGAATGCCTTCAGGGATGGGGCAGTCACAGCTTCTCTGAACAACCTGTTCCAGTGCCTCACCTCCATCTGAGTGAAACATTTTTCCCAAAAATCTGATATGAATCTCTCTTCTTTTAAAGCCTTTCTTTTTTATCCTATCACTATCAGATTATATCTGTAAGCAGTACTCCATGTGTGGCCTCATGAGGTCAGGGTAAGGAGTAAAATTACTGCTCTTGCTCTGTTAGCTGCTCCTGTTTTGGAGCCGCCTAGGATATAATTGGTCTTCTGTATTCTAAGTGCATACTGGTGGCTCATGTCAAGCTTTTCATCCACCAGAACCTCACGTTCTCTGCAGAGCTCCTCAAAGGGAGTTCTCCCAGTCTGTACACATCTGGGATTGCTGTTACCCAAGTGCAACACCTCATGCTTGGCCTTGTTGAATCTCATTGAGTAGGGGAGTGCCTACTTCTCAGACTTGTCCAGATCCCAGTGGATATCATCCCTTTCTTCTTTTGTTTCAACTGCACTGCTTGGGTCTGATGTTGTTGCTGGGGCTACACTTGATTCTTTCTGTCTCCATTATTGATAAAGGTACTGAACAGAACCAGTAATACAATGGACCCCCTGAGGGGCACTTCTTGTGACCAGCCTCCACAAGGATGTAGAGCTGTCAAGCACAACAGCTGTGACCTTCCAACCAGCTCTTTACCCATTGAGTAGTTTGCCTTTCAAATCCATATCTTTCCAATTCAGAAATAAGGATGTGGTGTGGGACCATGTCAAATGCCTTGCACAAATCTAAGTAGATGATTTCAGGTTGCCGTTCCACTGTCCACTGATGCCATCACTTCATCATAGAAGGCCTCTGGATTGGTGAGCCCTTACTAAATTCATGCTGGCTGTCTCACATTCACCTGTTGTCTCACATGTGCCTTAATGTAGCTTCTAGGAGGATGTGTTCCATGATCTTTCCAGACACAGACATAAGGTTCACTGTAATTCCTTGGGTCTTTCTTTCTCCCTTTTCATAAAAATGGGAGTGATGTTTCCCGTTTTCCAGTCTCGGCTCTCCGTCTGACTTTTCAGGTATGGTGGAGTGTGGCTTGGTGACCATATCAGCCAGCTCCCACAGTACCTTGGGGTGCGTGTTGTCTGGCCCTATATAGTTGTATACAGTCTCACCAGGAGGCATCTGAGTTGTGGATTTGCCTGGCTGAGTGACATGTATTTTCATGATAGCTAAATCATCTATTTAAAGCCCTTCACTCGTTGACTGTTTTTTTCGTAACCACATTAAGGCTTCTTTCTCAGATCCCCACGCAGACTCAAAATAAATACACAGAAGTCTGACTTTTATAAAGACTTGTTTTCTTTCCTGAGAACACGCAGCAAAAAATCAGGGCTGGCAGAAAACAGAAATGGGATATGTGGGCTTATGTGCACAATGTGCCTGTTATCATAATAAATATTGGCACTGGTGCCAGGCTGTAGGCCATATATACTGTAGCAGCTCTCTGATTCTAACAGTGTAGCCTACAACCTGAAACTAAGATACAGTATTTAACGAGTGGTTCCATTCTCTGGGCGCCAGGGAACTGCTTTTGCCCCTTCTCAGAGTAGGAAGAGTGAGGGGCTCTAGGCACTGCTTATTGTGGTACTCTTCAAGGCCATGTCAGCTCTTCTTTATTAGCAGATTTTTATTTTTATTAGCAACCTCTGTGTGAAGGTGCTTCAGAAGGTTCTAAGTCCCAGACAGGAAGCAAGAGTGAGAAAAGCTGTGGAGGATTTGGGTTTCCATGCATAGATGGGGGAAGGCTAAAGGGAATGCATGTGGAGAGATGGATCCCTGAAGCAGTCTGACCTGCTTGAGTGGAGTCCCAGCTCCCCCATGCAAGTGTCACCAGTTGTCCTCTGAGGTCACTCTGATTGATCTTGTGGCCATAAAAACCACCTCTGATGAGTTTTCACAGTTTTCAATGGTATGGTTTCATATCTTGCAGTTGGATTCAGCTATCATCAGTGGAAACTGTTGAAAAAGTCTTGTGACTTTGTGTATTTCTGAGTGTATGTAGCCCTGACTTTTAGCCCCAAATCTATGAATTTTAAGTGTCATTTCCCCTCTGCCAGCCAGTGATTCTTTTTGTTTGAAAATGCTGGTGGATATCCACAGTTTTGTAATACTCCCGTGGTGAATAAACCTAGGAGGTGCAGAGCTGGCTTCTAGCACCTTCTCAGTTTTTGGGTTCTGCATTTATAGCTCCTAAATTCAAGGACTATGTTAGCAGCCTTCTGGGCTTGCAGACAAAGCTGGAAGAAATCTATTCTTCTGCTTGTTAGGTCATTGTCAAAAATAATAAAAGAAATATTGAGTCAGAGTTAAAAGGAATAAATTGATTATATGGCCAGGAACACACGTGGGATTATATGACTAAGGAACACACGTGGGAGAAGTGAATACTGGCTTTTGGTCTCTGATTTCTTAATTTATTTCTTCTATATTGTGGTTTTCTACCTGTTCACTGGGTAAAAAAAAAAAAAAAAAAAAAAAAATGTAACCTGAAGCAAAGATAGGAATAGTCAGATTGTTTTTGTAGTTGTCAGACAGCTGATTTCTTCTTCAGTAATGTTCATTGTCCTCATCTTTTGTAAGCACAAATTTACAAAGCCTTAAACTGAATCATCAACACAATTTTTTCTTCAATGATAATATTACTGCTTCATATTAGATTCTTTTTTTTTTTTTTTTTTTTTTTTTTTTTAATTTATAATGCTTGGACTCTAACTTTACAGAAAGGTTAAACCAATAATTTGTGACAATTTTTTTTGTAACCTTGGGAATTCACTATACATGTATATATTTATTTTTTTCTCTTCCAGACACCGAGCTGTTGGGCTGAAGAAGGAGCAGAAAAGCGATCACATCAGCGCTCAGCATCATGGGGAAGTGCTGATCAACTAAAAGAGGTGAGAATTCTTGCACAGTGCAGACTTTGCCGTCTTGATATGGCCAAGACATACTTTTTAATCCCTATCTGAAGTCCAGGAAACTGCACCCTTTCCCTCCCCTCTGTTGCTCTTGAAACAGGTTTTACCTCCCTACTTAGAAGTGTTTTAGAACTGATTGTTGTTTTATGCATGTTGGATTTCCTCCCTTTCTACTGCATGGTGTTGGCTGCAGAGGAGTGGCCAGAGTGACTACTGAGAAAGCAGCTTGTTGCTGTTGTTTTTGTTCAGAGTTACCTTCATGAGTTTTCTGTTCTCTAGCACTAAGAGAGACAAAGCTTAAGACTCTATGCTGCTATATTCTTGTTTAGAAATTTTGGTTGGGCTTAACAGTGAGGATGGAGAGGATGCCAGTTTCACAAATGAAATAGTAAGGTAAGTGTTGACACATTGTTGAAATGCTCTTCAGTCATATGTGTTCCATTGTAAACTGCAATAGAAGGAAGATAGAACCCAACAGAAGTGGATTTGCATAATGAGAAATTAGGTACAGGAAAATGGTTTTTCAGCACAGTTGAATATGCCCTATGTCAGTCTTATGTACCAATGAACTGCAGTCTGTCTCAAGTTTATGCAGTTCTAGCTTTGGCCAGTGCCAAATACTTAGTCTGCAGTCAGCCTCCTGTCTGTGTCAGGAAGGGTTCAGCCTCTCTTCCAGAGCTACATCGTTCTCTTCAAAAAAATTTTGCAGCTTATTTTCATGTGATGGAGAGTTGAGAAAAAGCCATGTTTTTTTTGAGTCCTTTTTCTGGCTCCTTGTTTTGAGTAAGACATTCAAAAATGAGGACAAATGTATAGGTTGTCTAAGGAGAGGCTGTTATTGGCAGTAGTCCTTTTTCTCACAGCTATTGGTTAGAAGAATAGTTGTCAAAAGCAGTGAGAAGTTTGATTCCTCAAATGAATAAAGAGTAATTTTGCAGTAATTTTGCATTTGTGGTAACAATATCCTTGTTTTTAAACAAAAGCACCTGTGCCAAGGAAAGGTGAGGGTTGTCCATTCCTGTCACATTGAGCACCTGTTAACGAAACCCATCTTATCTGATTTATTAATACACGGGCGTTCCAAGTGCCTGGGTGCCTTCATTTTGCAGCTATGAGCAGATACTCAGAACCACAAATTAAGTGCCTAGGAGTTATACAGAAGGAGTCTTGTGTCTGAGAAGTTTTGTCTTAAACATTAGCTATCAGCGCACAGGAATTGAACCAAAGGCAAGAATAACATCTGTGTTTCTAGGATAACACTCTCACTTCTACTGAGAGAACATTCTTCATCATCTGGTGGTTTTGTATCAAGTTTTGCAGCAAGCAGCTTTTCTCCACCACCTGGGCTCTGACTATCAGTGGTAGGGAAACCTTCAGTGTGTAGGCAATCTCTGCCATTTGATTGCAGTAATCCGTTTTGCAAAGTTGCCATCCTCTATGAGCTGATCACAAAAGAATGACAAGAAATGTAGCTGGTGAGTTTTGTGATTCCTTTCTGATAGAGCACATTAAAGAAAACAGGGGGGAGGTGGAAAGGTGTGTGGAAATAAACTGTTTCTATTCAAATTTTGCAAGAGTTGTTCACGCTAAAACTTGCCCTCATCTCTTTCAGCTTCTGGGTCTTTCCCTTCTGTTTTCCTTTCTCTGTCTCCAGCTTTTCAACACTTTTGTTGCCTTTTCCACATTCGTAGACCCAGTGTCATTCTGCATACGTTTTTTAGCCAATTCTAGTCTACTATTACTTTTTCTTCAGTTACTTTCCTGTTCTTTGTCTGTTCTATCTTTCTGTTGTTTGGTTTCTATTTTTACCCCTTATTTTTTCTTTCCCCTCGCCCGTAAGTCCTGATACTAGCCTATCTGTCCAAGCATTCTCTGTCTATGTGAGATACTTGCAAGGACATGCAAGTCTTTCACCTTCCTACACCAAACTACTTAATGCCTGCATGCTGTGTGTTAAGAGTTTTTGTTCGATACTAGTTTCTTTGTGACCTGTCAATCTGCATTTTCTGGAAGCAGAAGTTCTCTGAGACAGTTCTATTCAGATCTAACATTCAGTAGAGAATCATAGAATCATAGAACTGTTTGAGTTGGAAGGATCTTTAAAGTTGTGTAGTCAAACTCCTCTGCAGGGAGCAGGGACTCCTACAGCTAGATCAGGTTGCTCAGAGCCTGGTCCATTTGACCTCGAATGTCTCCAGGGGTGAGGCATCCATCTCTGGGCAACCTGTTCCAGTGCCTTGCTACTGTTATTGTAAAGGACTTTATATGCAGTCTATCTTCTCTCTTTTTAATTTGAAACCATTTCTTCTTGTTCTATCACAACAGATTCTGTTAAAGATACTGATACTAGCAAATGTAGCTGTGTCTTAGTTTCACCTGGGATGGAATTGTTTTCTTCAAGGTGTCTGGTATGGTGTTATGGTTTGGTTCTTGGAGAAAAGCAATGTTGATAATACACCAGTGTTTATAATTGCTGCTAAGCAGTGTTGTAAAGGGCCCAAGGAGCTACCAGGGAACTAAGTTAGGACAGCTGACTTCCACTGGGAAGTGAGAGAAGGGACTATGTGGTGCGCAGGTATCTGCTGGGTTAAACCATAACAGGCTGCCAGTTCCAAACATCTATCTCAAACATTAGCAAAACTTTCAGTTTGCCTAAGCTTCACCAAAAAAAGGCTTTTTCAAGAAGTAAGTGCATTATCAGGGTAAGGCTCCCAGGCGAATGTTTTGCTTTTTCTTCCAAAGCATTGAAGAGTTAAACAGCATACGTAGAATGATTTTTATCTGCTTTTCTTGGATTAGAATATCACTTACATATCTGGAGTTTATTTTGATTGATGTTTAATCTAATGATGCTTTTCTGCTGCTTAGGAAGAAGACTTCTAGCTTTCTAGTTAATTAAGGTTCTTGAAAGTTAGCGCAGCTACCACTTCCTCTTAAAAGGAGTGGTTTTCTTCAAGTTTGGTAAAGAAGAAAGACAGTTAACAATAAAAAGATGATTTTGTAGAAGAAAAAAAGCAATTGAGATTTCAAGATTAGTTTTGGCAAGTTGTAGATTCACTGTGTACTCTCAGTAAAGAGATGGAGTGCCATTTGGTTTGGAGGATTCTTCTGCCCACATATTTGGCACTGCTGACTGCCTACTATGGCTGTTATGAATTCAGGTAGCCTGTGCTGGCAAGCCTGTCTCCCGTGTCTAGAGGATGAATAAGAAATGGCAGGTTGCTTTTTATGTGCTCATTTTTACTTTCTCATTCTTTTGTCTGATGTTAACTACTGTATCAGAGAAAGACAGGGTTCTTGGGAAATTAGGGTTCATCAAATTCAGGGCTAGGGATATGATCAGAGAAAGTATGTCTGTTTATTCACTGCATTTTGTATTTGGTTTAAATGGCCACATTGCGATTCCAGACAGAAAAGTCAGATTCTTCAAGTTTTCATCTTTTTCCCCAGTGACCTAAGAAGCATTTTGTTTGTTATTGCTATGTACATTGTTATGTATATCGAATGCCAAAATACACATACTCTGGAAGTGGCTGAGAAAACTTTCCATCTAGATGTCCATGATTCCTTTCAGAAGATCATGGCTTCATACTTTGGTATTAGCCCATTAGAGTGCTCTCGCTGTGTAAATCCTACAGTGTGGCTGTGTTTTCTTATAGACTTCTGAGCTGCTTGCAACTAGAATCTGAGACAGAGCTCAGAGGTGAATTTTTTAAAATCTTTTTTTATAGCATGCTTCTGAGGAAAGCTCAGAAAGCTAAATTTCATTTAAATAAAATGTAGGGTAATTAACTGTTTCAGTAGGAAGAAGCCCGGAGCATCAGGGGAAGGCAACAGAAATTAAAGCAGCGTTTTTCCTGCCTTGTGTCCTTGCTTTTTGGATATTCTTGTAACCATCCATTTCAGTCCATGGCTGTCTTCTAGTCTGGACTTCATTTCTTTCTTGTTCTGCTTTTTAAAGATTATCACTTCCCTACACACCCACTTCTCCAGCATTTTTGATCTATGTTGTAGTAGATATACTTTCGTGTTCCCTTAACAAACTGGTTACTTTCTTCTTCATCTGTCTGTTAAGCTGGGTTTTCTATTTAATGTTACTCTTACATGGAGAATCAAGTAGTTCAGGACTTTTTTTCTGTGGAGTTGAGGTATCTTCAAATTCATTCGAAGTTTCGTATTGCCTGAGTGGCACTTTGCTCAAGAGATTTCTCATTCTTTAGCACATTTTTGTTAAAAACTTGGTTGTGTTCAGACTATCTTAATGTATTCTCCAAAACCCATTTGGAAATCAACCCATTTCTGTTATTGAAGATTAGGAGTAGCCAAACATTTGAGTAGCAGTTCTTTGAATATGGATTATGAAGTGTGGCAAGACTTGATGTGAAACACTTAAGGCAGATCTGTTGTGTGAGTGATGTTAGAAACAAAACCAAGAAAATTCCAAAGCTTATAGTCAAGCTCCATCAAAGCCTTCACTGAGCGCCGTCAACTCTTGATGCTGAAAAGTGGTATGAAGTGTTTCTTTACCACAGTGCTGCTTTTTTGCAAGGACATTAGGGATATATTTAACTACTTGGACTTGACCGCAGAGTGAATGCACTTGAAGTAGTCTCAACTCAGGGGATAATTTCCAGCTGATGAATTCCATGTGAGCTCAGATCTCCTTACTTCAGATTTTTTAATTGTATCTCTAGCTGTGTTTGAAATAAGTGGGGACTTGCATGCGTTGCCTTTTATGCCAGCATGCTGATTGTGAAAGAGTGAGCGTGAAGGGAAAAAAAAAAAAAAGTACCCTGGTTTAAGGAAGTGTCTGTACCTGTTGTCTAAATTTGCATATCATCTAAGTTTCTCAAACAATGCTGAGAGAGTTAAATTCTCTTTCATGTAGAAACTATTCAGGGGTAGTAAGTGAAAGAATTCCTGGATTAAGTGCTTTGATTTCTATTAAGGAGCAGGTCAAGTGAATAATGGTTGTAGTTGCATTTGACCTTTAAAATATATGTTGTTCGCTTACACATCTTTGCAACAGACATCAGGAAAGGTAATTCTGTCTACTTGAAGAAATCTGTGATAATGTAGCCTGCAGGGAAATATAATTAAATATATTAAGCTCTCCATGATGAAGCAATACATACTGATTGACAGTCGTTTGTAGAGGTTCTTTTGTTTTAATTATGAATTATTGAAAAACTTTGCTTTGGCTGAAGGTCAAATAAATTCGACTGTAGGCTTCACAGTCTCTCAGTTTAAGCTAGTTCTAGGCCAGATATTGTTGTAAATTGTTACTAGGGATACTTTGCATCAGTTATTACAGTATTTCCTTGTAAATGAGGAAGTTTATTAGTAAACTGAATCTGCTTGCATAAGCATGTTGGTGACTAGGGCAGTTACCTTGGAGAAAGTGTCTAGTAGGCAGTTAATGTTCGTACCTCAAAGGTAGACAATCCACTATGCTTGTAAAATTCTCTAAAGAAGACTTTAAAAACATCTGTGATTCACTTCATAAAGATAAACAGATCTTCTTTTGATAACTCATTAACTCACTTCACCTGAACTTCTTTCCAGCAGATTGCCAAATTGAGACAGCAGCTTCAGCGCAGTAAGCAGAGCAGTCGTCATGGTAAAGAGAAAGAACGTCAGTCACCTCTCCATGGCAACCATATAGCAATCAGTCAGACTCAGGTAAGTAGACAGCTGCTTATATTAACAGCCTCCTGGTTTATCAGTGTTGGTTGAATAGCTTGCTCTTTCTTCCCATCTTTCTTCTGTTTGCTTCCTTATGTGGTACACTGAAATGCTTAGCAACCTGATACCATTGCATCTACACTGAATTTTATCTGATAACCATCATATAATAAAAGGAAGAAGGGTTGCAGCAGGATATAAACTAAAATAAAGATGCTGTAAAAATTCTGTGAGTGGCCAGATAAGACTGTCTTTCCGGGAATACATGTTTCTAAGACTAATTTTCGTGGTGCGCTTTCAAAGGTCTCTGCTCCTCTGGAGGGTTTTTGCTTATCAGCTACACAACCCAATTTCATCTGAGCTCATTTTATAGGTAAATAAATAAAATGTACCAAAAGTGTGCAGTCTGGATTGACAGCTCAACAATTGGTAAGTCTTTGAGCAGCAGACAGAACTTTGAACAGGACTTCTTAGAAGGTATTTGCATTGAGATTACAGAACCCAGTTTTCTGCTTCTCTGAAATGAACGGATTTGTTGCAAACAAATATAAGGCTTATAATTTGCCTTATCACGTATTCATCAGTAGAAGACTGGAGCATTGCTTTATCCAGTATTTAAAGAAAGATCTCATTTCCTTGTCCATTTTGGGAGCTTTTCTGGTAATTTGCTTATTGGTTAACTTGTGGCCAGAGAAGCAATGATTCCCTGTGATTGACAAGTTAAAAAAGAATACTGTCCTGTCTGCTTTCTAAAAGGATGACGATAATTCACCTCAAATTTAATTTTGGTTGAAATCAATGATGCTTACCAGTTATCCCATCCCTGAAATAGAGGGCTGTTTATCTTTTACACTACAGGATATGAATCATCTTCATAACTTTGCCTAGGACGTACCTTTTGGTTGTTATGGTAGTCTAGGATCATTGTCAATAAAAGATTCTGTGCTCTAGGATGAGAACCTTCACATAATTCTTTGTGGTAGCAGTGCCTTACATGAGGTAGAACAACATTGCTATGTTACAGTATGTGTTGAGAGCTTCCATCATGTCCAGATTATGTTGAAGCGTTCTCATGTTTTATATCAGTGAGCAATGCAATGGCAGCCAGTGGGCAGTATGATGAATTCTTCTCCAGCAATGAGCTTATTACACCAGCTCTCCTTTTTCTTTCTTTCTAATTTATCCTCTGATCTCTCTCAGGCTGCATATACCTGAGGAAACACTTCTTGGTGAATCAGGAATAGGACTGTAATCCCTTAAATTCTCTGGAAAGTAAAGCTCAGGCTCCTAGTCTGACATCTTCTGTGTTGTTATTACTTATCTAAAATGATTTGAAAATGTATGCAAATCTTAATAGAGTTAATTGTTTTAGCATTAGCCTGGCTAAGACAGCTTTGATTTTTTTTAGATCTTTTCGTGTATCAATTACAAAAGCTTGCCTGTATTCTGAGAGTGTCTTTCTCGTATTAAAAAAGATGCTGATGCTATGAGTAATAGCTTTGAGCAACTGCCTGGGTAAATTACCCAAGTGTGAGCCTGATTCTTAGCAGGGTGCAATGAAAGATGCCTCACACAGTGCTCTGTAAGTGTCACAAACTGCCAGTGGAACTGAAACTGGTTCTAAAGCTCAGGCGAGATTCTGTTAGTGACTTTGTGAACCCTTAAGATACCTGTAAAAAGCAGTTATCTTTTCTCATTTGACAGTGTGAGTGTTTGAGTCCTGATTAAATTTCGCCTACAGTGGATCCTTAATTTGGTCTCCATATTGCTAAGAGGCAGCTATTTGATCTCCTGAAATGTTTGCACTGTAGTTGTATTTCCTGACAGCTTTTTAAAATAGTGTTTTTAAAAGAAGGAGTTGTGCCATGATGGCTATTTATTCATGTTGGCTGATTCCTTTATGTTCCTTCTGCTTGGATAAAGTCTAGTGGTTAAGATCTGGTCTTGTGATGTAAGAAATTGATGTTCCTCCTGAAACATTTATGTCTCTATATCAAAAGCTTTGCTGCATTTTTTTTTTAATAGAAAAGGATTTTACTTTCGATCTCAATGTAAGCTGTTGCATGTACCTATGCCACTGCTTATAGTAAAAGCAGTCTGTCACAAACTGAAACCCACCTAAGGCGTATGCTTGATGTAACGTTCTTTAGCACTGGGAACTCGCTCATGCAATGTTTTGGATTCTCAAGAATGTGTTTAACAAGGCCAGTGAAGTTTTCAGTTTTCCTGGGACCTCCAAGGGATGCTATTCTGCAGGCAGTGTTTCTTAATACTCAAACAAAAAACAAAGCAACAAAAAACAGCAAACAAAACAGAAAATGAAATGAAGCAACAACCAGAAAACAACAGCCCCTCCCCCCAACAGGCTGATTCACTGAATCATGAAATGACAAAAATTTGAGTTGGAAGGGACCTTGAAAGGCGATCGAATCCGGCTCCCCTGCAGTGAACAGGGACAGCTACATCAGGTTACTCAGAGTCTCATTCAGTAATCTCTCAGAGAAGTCCACTGGTATGTTTTACATTTTATCTTATCCTGTGATTCTGTGAACAGCAGGAAAATATATACTTGGAATTTATGACTGTTAGTGTAGGTGCAGCTGCTGCCAAGCTAAAATGTTCAGAGTTGACTGTGCAAGACACGTGCTCTTGTGAATGGATCCTTCTAGTAACAGAGTTCCACTCATTTTTTTTTTTCTGAAAACCATATTTGTATTTTTTTTACGTGCTTGATTCTTAAACTCCAAATGTTTTCTCTTAAGATTTTTGACACAAAGTTCTGAGATGTTAGAAGCTACTGAAATTAGAGGTTTAGAATGAATGCCTTATTTTTCTTTAACATAAACCAACCAAAAGAGGTTAGAAGTGCATTAAGCAGATATTTCATTTGAGTGGTTAAGCTTCAGGAATGTTGTGAAATGCCTTTTGGATCACTGTTAAACCATCCACGTCAGCCCACCGCGTGCACCGCATCCCCTAGTGTGTATTCTGTAGTCAGTACATCTGGAAAGAGCGTATACCTGCCTGCCTACTGACAAATGAGGTAGTAGAATGTTTTTATTATAGAACTCTTGTGAGTCGAGAAGAGGTGATTTTAGTTGGCCTTTGATTTACGCAAACGCTTCTTTTTAGTTAAACATGCCAAGTAAAGATGCTCTTCTAGATGGCAAAATTAATACAGTTTCTTTGTTCACCACCTTAAGGTTCTTTAGTGCTGATCTCATATTTCAGTTTTTTTCTGTTTTCCAACTTCAAATCATGTGGCTCTCTACCTTCTAGGCTTCTATTTCCAGATCAGTCCCTATGCCACTGTCAAACATTTCAGTGCCAAAATCAACTGTTTCACGTGTGCCATGTAATGTAGAAGGAATAAGCCCTGAACTGGAAAAAGTGTTCATTAAGGAAAATAGTGGAAAAGAAGAGATATCCAAGGTAAGCTTATATTAATGTGTCTATAGTGTCTTTTTCTTTGTGACATACAAACACATGAGAAAACTCCCTCATAGCAGAAATTATTATTAATTTTCCTCAGACTGTTTAAAAAAAAAAATTTTGTTTCAGTATTTTAGGACTGCTTGTTCTTCAGTTTATTTTTAAAGGCCTTTTAGTCAAACATTTTATTTAGAATACCCTTTCTTTAGAGAACCTGTAAGTTTTTATGAGAAATGTATGCACTTAAATATTCAGCTTACCGTGAGTAAGTAGAAACTGGGAGATTAATTTATTTGCTTTATTTTATGTGCTTTTTCTTAGGTAAGACTTAGGTTTCCTGTGCTCTGCTGAGCTTCTTGGTTTTAATGCATTTCTTCAATAAACTAAACTGAATGTGAACTGTTTAACTTCCTTAAAACACTGATCTGTAATGGGGGATCTCCGTATGGGAAATATAAGCTAGGCTCCTGAGCTTGTACATATGAGAGATCTGGAGTGTTGGAATTCTCATGGAAGAGTACTAGAGTGCTTAAATAACACTTAAAATGTGAAATGCTTTGCAGCTACCCTTTCCTAAATAGCCAATGAATATTCTCTGCTGTGGGATCAACTGCTGTTTCTTCTAACTTTCTATTTTTTTTTACTTGTGAATGGTCTTCTAATAGCACTTCAGTGCACAAATCAAGCTACAGAACTTTAATCAGAGGTATAAGATTCCAAAATCTGATGTTTGTGTTTCTTCACTATGGCAGTAAAGTTTAAAAATAAATAAATAAAAAGCTTTGGAGTATTCTTGGCTTCTCCAGAGAATTAGCTGTGTTTTGAATGAAATACCTCAGTAGTAAAATGTTTCATGCTAGATTGCCTTTCCCAAAGCTGTCTCATCCCTTTATAAGAATCTGTGTTGTAAGAAGGGGAGTAGAGACAAAAACAAACAGAAAAACCCCAAAAGTCCAAATCAATAAACTCTGTTAGCTCCAAAGAGTATAAGAAAGTATATTGTATTGCCACTATTGATATTGATATGGCCAGAGTTGTGATGTCTTGTGGTTGAAGGAGGTTTAATTTATTTATCAGACAAATCATCTTTGTAAGTGCTGTCCTTAGGCTTTAACAGCTCA
Organism: Lagopus leucura; assembly: GCF_019238085.1. NCBI lineage: Eukaryota > Metazoa > Chordata > Aves > Galliformes > Phasianidae > Lagopus > Lagopus leucura. The sequence goes on along the minus strand of NW_024962334.1, from coordinate 26,390,468 downwards.
TTACTTCAGATGCAGAACCCAATCTTATAAGTTACTGAATGTACTGGCTCTGACCCAGCCAAACAGGCACATTCCTAAGTGCATTGTTGGACTGAGGCCAGATATGTTCAGCAGTTTACACAACCAAGGCAATAGTGAACCCGTCATCTAAACATCTAGCTGGGGAGAATCTTCAGACACAAAAGAAAGTCATAAATTAGGCGTTGCCCTTGAAGTCCATCTTTGTGAGCAAAGGGTTGTTTCCTGTTATATAACTGCTAATTTCTGTCAGATCTCTTCTGGTGGGACCTAAAATGGGACTCCTAGCATTGTCTTAGAGCTTATTGCATCTCACAGTTTACTTATGGAAGATCATAATAAAAGTGATTTACTAAATCTTACCGCTGGTGAACTTTCCCCAACTGCAACAGTTTAGCTTCTTTTTAGCCAGGGGGTGTTGGTTGGCTGGGTTAAAGGTTAGAAATTACTGAACAAAAGATAAACCATAGGAATCCAAACTTCATTAGTTTCACTGCTAGTGAAACAATTTGTTTTTCTTTCAATTTTCTGTCTTTCCTTCTGGTTGTAATGTTCTATTTTAAAAAAAGATCTAACAGTCAAAGGTAAGTGGTTGCCTTGGGTGATACATGAAGGACAAACTTCATTATGAGCTTGCTTTTGATATTGGTGGGCATCTAAATTCTCAACTGGTTTCTTCTAATCTGCTTCTAAATTTACTTCCTAGTTTCAGCAAGTGCATCTTTAAAACTTCGTGTTAATCAATCCAGCTGCTTAAATCTCTTGAAGCGTATTGTGAATCTAAATTCATGTCGTAGAGAAGAGTAGTTACCTTCATTTTTTTTACATGCAGTTTACTATCTTAAGTTGTATTCAATTTTAGCCGTATGTTAATAGCTTTCTGATCTCATCAGTTTCCTTTAAATAAGCATGTTTGGAATATCTTAAGTAAAACAAAATGCATTTTAGTTGGTCCACTCTTAAAAATTATAGTTTTGTGTTCTTGACTTTTTTGTGCTGTTACTATTTCATATCTTCAGTATAAACTTGTGAATTTTTGAACAAACTGTTTCTGGGTTTATCACCTTGAAATAGGTGATGCATGGGACAGAAGAGTAAGCTTATGGTTAAAGTAGATCTGGTTTTATGGATGTTTGAATTACATTTTAAATTAGCTGCCAGTTGAAATTGGAAACCAGCGGAACTTTCCTCTCACATTCACACTTTCTTCTTTAGTCTTCAGATACACAAATAAACTTGATTTATTTTTATACTTTTTTGATTTTGGGGGTAGGATATTACATACTTTATTTTCCCTTTTGCTGACTTGAATTTTAGCTGTCCTACTTCTTAATGTATGAATTGATTTGGAATGTATTTCTATCTTTTGCTGATTTTGCTAACTGAATTCTTTGGAAACCTTCACTTTTTTTTTCCACCCACGGTATTTTAATAATAGGAATTTTACTTCGTGAAAGGGTAATTGTGGAGTGATTAGCCTTGTTATTTTTACATGCTTCATAAAGATAATGGATGGTACAGTAACGTCATTAGGTCTTTCTTTTAATAATCTAATTGACTGTGAAGTTTAGTGATATGTGGTCAAAGCATTTCAAGCATTTCTTCCTTTTTGGTTTGGCCACGTGTGTGTATGTTTTTTCAGATCATCTCTCTTGCTTAGCTGGCTGAAGGCATTCTCATTTTTATTTCATAAAAACAGTTAAAGTTGGCATTTAGTTTGGAGTCCCTTTTTAATAGCATTTTTGTCCTCAGGTTTACTTAAAAATGTCATTTCATCTTCTAATGCCTTTATTTAAAGATTCTGGATATATTTTCCTTCCTGGTTTATAATTTGGTGACCAGCTTTCCAGGAAATTGTAGTTGTCTCTGTGCCCACTACAAATTGTACAAGAGAATCAGCTTTCTGTGAAGTTGTCTGGCCTTTATTCATTGCCTTATTGTGTTTCTGCAGCACAAATGTTGGAGACTTTGAATAAGATGTTCCCCCCAACTCACCACAGTATCTTGCTTAATTTCTTTTGTTTCTGGAAATAGGTAGTAAAATGCTTTTACATACCTATCAGAAAATTCAGTCCAGTAATAATTGTTTTTGATTGTTTTTCTAATTTGAACAGCTGCACAGGCTCTATACCTTAATCTTCATATCCTTCATCTGAAAAGTTTTGGGTTTTATTCTTCTGAATGCTCCTTGTAAGGAACAGTCTCTTCAGGATGTGATGGATTTTTGCACTCTCATGTTGTCTAATGCATTGATGACTGTATTTATGCTAGAAGGCAGAAGCAATTTCCTATCTCTGCCTTTGTGCTCCAATCTGGAGAATAGTTTTTAAATTAAAAGCATTGAATACTTTACTCTGAAGAAAACGCCTCTCAAATAGATGTAAGGCATTTGAGAAACATTATTTGTAAGGTTCCTGTTGGTATATTATGTCATAGTAGAATTCCTGATGCTACTCTGTAGGACAGTTTTAATTTGATTGATACTGAAAAAATCTGGTGATTTTTAATTGCATTAAGAAGTGCATGTTGTCAAATAGACCATTTCTGTACTTTTGCAGGGAGGTATAAGGACAGTTTATGACTATATCCAAGAACATACTGTCTCATAGTGGTTGTTGGATGTTTTGTTGGAATGCCTTTGGAATAGAATTAGTACATGACTGAATCCTCCTGCAGGAAAGAAAAAAAAAAAAAGAGTATACAGAATTCTGTAGTTTTCAGCCATTTTCCATGCATTGAGAATTATGACAACTAGTAGCAGCTGTACTCAATTATAGTTACCCTATTTCTTGTGCTTTAAGATTGTGAGGACTTGGGTTTTTAAAAATAGTTTAGGCATAACTCATGGAAAGTAAGTTCTGAAGTCTCTTTTCATGTTGATCATGTTTAAAAATTGAGTATTTCAAGTTGATGTTTTCACAAAGGCTTATGGTCTTGTAAAAAAAAAAAATCGGGCTCAGTATTAAGGGGAAGAAATACAGAAGCACAGTAATTTTTGAAGCATTTTCAGGCTTTTTCTGTTATTTTACTTTAAAGAGTGATTAAATATGTATCTTTGTATACTTGCATGTATTTCTAGAGGTGTATTGAAAAATGCAGATGACTTTCTACGCCTTCAATTTTGATTCAGCAGAGGCTGAAATAAGCAATTTGGGATATGCTTCTTGACTACATAAGACTATGGTGTTTCTTCAGGTGTGGAAATCTGTGCTATCCTGAAGTCTTTAATTATGTGATTACTTACTGTTTTTATTCTCTCTCTGGAATCCTTGCTTTACCTGCTCTGTGGTACGTGCACGTAATGAGCAGCCATTTGGTGTTTTCTCCTCATTAGATGTGTGTCATAATGTTCACTACTAAACCTTGCTTTGAAGCCAGAAATCTGAATTCCTTCATGGATTTTTTCTTACTATATATTGAATGTGTCTCTGAAATGTTTTATTTTTATCACACCTATGTTAGAAGAAAGGTGATATTATTTGCCTTTTATGGATGGAGAAACAAATCCATCAGGCTTTCATAGTGTGCTTCTTCAGGTAACTCAGGATACTGCATGTGTTTTAGGACTTCAAAGTGTGGCTCTCACAGTTTCCTTCTCCATCTGTGAATGATGAAGACTTTTGCAAATCAGTCCTGTATAGACTGGGCTTCCAGAAGAGATATGATAAAAGAGAAGAGTTGGATCAGATAACTTTGGCCTCTTGTAGAATCTTTATGTCAGAAGCAGATTAAAAAAAAAAAAAAAGCTGTTCTGTGTGGCAGTTCTTTTCTTTTTGTTATGTTAATTGCGAGACTAATTTTCTTTCTACAGCTTCAGTCTTGTTTTCTACTTCTGTCTGTGTAGTAATACAGGTCTATCTTCAGGTCTATCTTGTGCACTGAATGAGTCATGGCCTGTTGGGGGCAATGGGAATAGCAACACGTGGTCCTGTCGTAATATACAACATGAGCTCAGCTGTTGAAACAGCTCTATCCAAACTTTTGAGCATTTGATGTAGCAACTGTAATATTCCCCTTATAGTGTATTGCTTGGCTTTTAAATGAAATGTGAAATGGTATTAGCTACAAGCCTTATAAGAAGGAAAGGATTTTCTAACTCTACTAGGCCTGCCTCTGTATAATTTGATGGCTTTCTACATAGGCTTTTGCTGAGGAGGGAATATTGTTTCATATCCTCTTTATTAGCAAAAGCACGTTGTGTTGAATTTTAAGCTCTGGAATTGGCTGCTCTAATTTTGGTACATATGGAAAAGAGGAAAATGAAACACAATTCTTCACTTGAAATGAGAAGGAAGGAGGCCTGACATTTCCTATCTTGAACTTTTGATCATTCCTCTGTGGCTTGAAATGGTCCTTAGTGAAGCAAAGCTAGAAACATCTATGCTGTATGTTGCAGCATAGGGTGCAAGATCAACTGGCTGGTGCCAACTAAACTGATATGAGAAAGCAGTGCTTATCTTTTCAGTTTGAAACAAGTTTGTGAACCTTATATAAGCCTGTACGTGTTTTCTTTTAGTTCTGAATTTGTTGTAAGCCAGCTACAGAAGTGAAGGTTGGAAAGTACAGGAGTGCTAGAGAATTACAACCAAACTTGGGTGGTTTCATTTGTAATTGTAATTCAGCTCATTGTTAGGCCAATAATATGCTATTGTATTAGAAATATCTCTTATCCAGGTGTGACCTCTGTCATGGTACTTGTTTATGCTCTGTGCTAACTGTTACTGAAGATTATTCTCTTTAGTATAATGAGATCTATTGATTTGAGGAGGAGATTGCTTTCTAAAATATCAGAAAAAATGCTATAAAAAAAAAAAATGCTGGCAAGTGTAGATCTTGTTGCAAGTGCACCTCTTTGTTAATTGAACTCCATTGCATAAGAGCATATCATTGTCTTGGGAAATCTGTGCATTGTCCCAGCATTGAGCATAATTAATGTATGTTGTGCATTTTGAATTGCATTATTTTCTTCCCCAGAAGTTGTTTCAAAAATGAGCTATTTAGATTTCACCTGTTCAGTTCAATTACGAGTACTAGCTGGATCTTTTCTCAGAAATCTGAACTGCTTGTTTCTCTTGCAGCCGTTGGATATCCCTGATGGTCGAAGGGCCCCGCTACCTGCTCACTATCGTAGCAGTAGTACACGAAGCATTGACACTCAGACTCCGTCTGTCCAGGAGCGCAGCAGCAGCTGCAGCAGCCATTCACCATGTGTGTCTCCCTTTTGCCCTCCTGAATCTCAGGATGGGAGTCCTTGCTCAACAGAAGACTTACTCTATGACCGTGATAAAGGTGAGAGTAGAATGGCCCACCTTTACCTATGGGAGGCATGTGATGTCCTGCTTTTACAGTTACCTTCATTTTACTCATTACATCAGTTTTCGTTTTTGTTTGATTGTTGTGGAGGGATTGAGGACTTATCTTAAAATTGGTTTTGTTTGTTCACATATCTTTTTCCCTCTTGTTTGTGAAGCTTCACAAACATCTTCCATAAATACGTCAGAGGAGCACAGCAAACAGTTTTACCCATTTATGAAGATTCGAATGCAAAGAATTCAGAGTGTAACGTGTTTGTTTCAAAAGGGTTTCAAGAAGGTTTGTGATAGACTGTGTATCATCATGGGTGAGTTATTTACTGGACTGTTTTATAAGTACTCTGCTTCTGAAGTCATATCCCATTTGAAGCTATTTGGTGAGGAACTCATATCTGAGTTTAAAAAAATCTGATGGAGAGTAATTATCTGTCTGCGTATGTTGTTCTAACAGAAGAAAAATTCAGTGTAATTTGTGTGCTAATATGTCAATATTCAGTGTTTTGTCTAAGTTTGAAAAAAGTAGTTTTATGGAGGGAGTAAATCGGAGTTTCAGAACAGAGTTAATTTACAGACAAGACTGTGAAAATGAGGCACCATCATAAAAAGATTGATTTTGAACAATTCTTTTTACAATGAAATGATTCTTGGGTTTCTGGTTGTCTAGACTTGAGCTTTTAATCAATGTAAATATGAGCTTTATTTTGGAAAAATGCATTTGGGAGAGATGTGCAAGCTAATAGCAGTATGTTCACAGGAAATGAAAGCTAAGATTTTGATTTGGCATAGATTTACTAATGAGCTGAAAGCAACAGTATTTTGAGGTTACAAGCTAAGATTTAAGCACTTCCTGCAATTATTTTCTGTTTGATCATCCTTAAAGTAATCTTAATTCTAAGTGATAAGCTGAAGTGAGTAAGATTGGGGCAGAAGAAATTATATCATAGATCATAGAATGGCCTGGGATGAAAAGGACCTCAAAGATCATCCAGTTTCAACCCCCTGCCGTGTGCAGGGTCACCAACCACCAGACCAGGCTGCCCAGAGCCACATCCAGCCTGGCCTTGAATGTCTCCAGGGATGGGGCATCCACAGCCTCCTTGGGCAACCTGTTCCAGTGTGTCACCTCCCTCAGTGTGAAAAACTTCCTCCTAATATCTGACCTAAACCTCCCCTTTCTCAGTTTGAAACCATTCCCCCTTGTCCTATCACTATCCACCCTCATAAGCAGTAATTCTCCCTCCGGTTTATATGCTCCCTTCAAGTACTGGAAGGCCACATTGAGGTCTTCCTGTAAGTTAACAATAAGGTCTTATCCCAGCACAGAGTGATAGGTGGTCATGTTCCAAAACCAACTGTGGATATTATTTTCCTCCCCTGCTACTTTCCTTTCTTACAGTATGCATATGTAGACATCCACTAAAGTACAAGCAGTCAGGGAAATGTCTTGACAGGTAAGTTTGTATCTATCCTTAAAACATACATATCTTAAAAAGTGATAAAATTGAATGATTGGTACGCAATTATCACAGTGAGTGGAGTTTTTTAGTGGTTTTTAGTGGCACTAGCAAGTGAAGATAATTTGAAATATTGCACTTAATTTTCTCAATGATTTTCAGGGTCTTTATGTTCCATCTGTGATGATCTGAGCAGTTCACTGGAGTAAAATCCATTGCTGAACTTCACAATGAGTAGATAGATATGTATTTGTGGTTTCAATCTTAAGACTGGCTTTAGGTCTGTATCGAAAGTCTGCCTTTGTATATAGGTGATGCTGATAAACAGGAAGCTTTCTAGAGTTAAACTTAATCATATTTTTAAATTAGTTTAGGCTTTATGATACCCTGCTTATGCAAAATAAAAGCTTGAATTCCTCATTGCAACTTTGTTCTTTAAGGACAAGATAGAAACTAGAAAAACACATAGCAGTTTGCCAGGAGCAAATACTTTGTTCAGGGGTTGTAAAAGTAGCATCAGTCGTTAGGAAGTGTGCCCTTCACTCTCAGAACATTGATGTCACAGGTTGGTCAGAATGTTAGCTTCAGAAGAGTTAAATTGTAGCTAAGTGAGTGATACCGGTAGAAATTGTAAGGAAAGAAAAGGATTTTGAGAGTGATTTTATTAACATCTGTTATTGATGTTAACTACATTACAAAACAAACTTTTTAGTGCTCATCTTAAAAGATTCTGTTGTGCTGCAGTATAACTTATGTAACTTTGCTGCAAGACCTGCTAAGTTTTGAAAAATGTTTTTCTACACATAACCAGAATTTAGGCATTTTAAACTTAAGATTTTTTTTTTTGTTACTTGTCTCAAGATGGAATTTTATTTTTCTCCTTAGTGGAATAACTTAATTTTCCATTAAAATATGATTATCAGCTTAAAATTAGCTCCTGAGTGTGATTCTGTGTGGAGAATGAGGGTCAGCAGTTTGACTGAGACACAGGAGCAGTGAGAGGAGCCAGCACTCTGTACAGACAGCGCTGCTTTACATTTCCAAAGCATCTTTTATTTCTTGTGCAAAGCTGTGCTTTGGCCTGAGGCCTTCACAGCTGCTCTTTGGACTGCATCAGCTGTTTGGTTTAAGTTTCTGCAGGGAGCTGCTAAGTCTATTGAATTTTTCAAAAGAAAGTGAAAGATTTCAGAAAAGGGTCACAATACATCTCCAAATAGTGCAATGATACCGAATGGTAAAGATCAGAGCAGAGAGAGAAGGGTGGGAGAGAGTGTATTTTCATGGCACCAGGCTTTGTGATTTGTTGTGAAATACTGTCATTGCAAGCTAAACGACTGCCTTGCTCCATTAAAGCTACTGCTTTCATTAGATCTGTTTTATGATATCCTTCTTCGTGAGACTAACATGTCCCACATATTTAGTAACAGAGGTAAAATTCAAAGGCATCCGAAGGCATAAGGATTCAGTGATGTTTGTTTGTTTGTTTGTTTTTATGTGAAAATAGTGTAACCTGCTTCCTAGGGATTTTTATTCTGGTACTTTTGTGTAGGATTGAATATTCCTGCTGTTGTTAGCAGGCTGTAACAAGTAATCTGTTCATGAAGATGCTATCTCTTGATCTGGATCTCATTTTCTAACTTCTGGGTGTCTGATTCATAGTTTTTAAAATAAAAATGGTATGAGAAGTCTTTGGGTAGTCTTAAAAAACAAAGGCGTTTTTGAGCTGGAAAATCCTTTTGAATGCATCAAACCAAATCCCAAGGCTCACTGGCCAAGTTATGTCACTGAAAAGAAAAAGTTCTTTACAAGCTGTTTTCAGTCTGTCCGTTGTAATATATGCAAGCTAAAGTTAGTGGTGTTGAATGTTTTTGTTACAATATTATTTTTCAGTGTCTAATTATGAACTTAAACATTTTCTAGATTATAGAATATGTCAGTTTGAAATATGTTCAGGAATTCTGTGTAATAGGGCTCCCTATTGTCTTCAGTGTGGTTATGGTAACAAAGCTCACTTTAAAGGTTACAGCTGTTAATCTTCAATCCTAATGGTAATGAAATGTGATTAGTTTGTTGAAATATGCCAGAGCACACCCTACCGGTGGGAGGCTGGAAGGTGCAGATGCCAGATCGTGCATTGCAACCTCTGAGAAAGCCTATAAAAAATGAAAAACAAATAGCATTGTTTGAGAATATCCCTTAAATGACACTGCAGATGAGTAATGATGTTATGATTTATTGCTTAAGACCCGATAGGATACATGGCTGGAGACTGGCTTAAGCTTCACACTTCCTCTTACCACTACAGCTGGTGGCTTTATTACCAGCACCCTTCCATTATTACACTCTAAGTGAAGAGCTAACAGCGAGCTTATACGTGTCAGCCTCCTGTGCTTTTCAGATACCAGTGTGGTGTGTGTTTGGTCAAAGTGAAAAGCTAACAATTTAGTAAGCTTTAAAAGCTCAAGGAGGCAAAGGGAGAAACAGATTGGTTAAATTATATGATTATTATTTTTTTTTTTTACATGTTTAACAGATGTTCTGTGTAGAAAGTTTCTGCCAAACAGGGCTAAACAAACCAAAATTTATTGAAAACTGCACTGGCTAGACAACGCTCTGAATCTTCCAAGAGCTGACTTAACTTTGAATTCAGTTTAATTCTTTCCTTGGATGTACCCCCACAGTTTTCCAGTATTCGCTAGAATGAACAGTAGCTCATTTTATGTCCCAGAGTTTTTAAATAGAAACTTGGATCTTCAATTTTAAATATGGGAAGGGGGAAACAAACTGTCGGGGTTCTGTTAATGATTTCTGTATTTGGAATGAGCTATGAGGGCCAACCGTGGAAAGATTCCAGAAGACCATCATGTGCTCAGCAGGACAAATACCTGCATTGTCTCTAGACTTGTTGCCTTCATACAGTTAACACCAAAAATTCTGTAAATGGAAGTTGTATTCACCATGCAGCAGGCAAGAGCAGAATAATCACTATACAAAGGTCTACTTTGACCATCTTCTCATACCTTTGACAGTAAAATAGGGTATGTGACATTGGAGCTGATTTGTGTCTCACTGGTGGTTCAAAACCTCTAATGATCAGCCTCTGTATTTGACTCATATGTATGCAAATGTTTATGTAGTTACCATTTGCAAATTCTTAAGAAAAACTTACATGTTTCAGTGAACCCAGATTGTAATGCTTGAAGCTTTGGTTGGTTTTCCAGTGTTGCTGAAAAGGCATATTTGAACAGCAACAGAATAAGGAAAGATATCAGAGTTAAAAAGAATAAGGTACACCAGACTGGTGAAAACACTTGAAAGGAGCCAAAGTAGGAGCTACAATTTCTCCTCATTGCTTTTTCTTGTAAGTTGCTAAATCCTCCTTAACCTTGACTTTTCGTTTCATTTTTTTAAATTGTAAGCCCAAACATTGAACAGGGAGCCACTTGTGTTGGCCTCTTGCTCTTGGAAAAAGTAGAAGCCACTGCAGAAGGGTCAATTTCAGTGAGTAATTATTTTTGCACCTACTTTGTTTTCTTCTTGAATTCAGTGTCAACATTGTCAAGATGAAGGAAAAGGTGGTTCACTTTGTTTAAGGTGAACTTTTCAAACTGTTGTTCTTCTGACTTCACTAGAGTTGAGTCTTATTTCTCAGACTTGCCAGGAAGTGCGAAAGTCTGCCTGCTGTGAAGTCTGTCCTATGTCCTAGATGTATGTGTCTTTAGTTCTAGGTGTGCCTAGTAACCCTCTGCAAAACACAAAGGCAGCTGCAGCCATTAAGAATAGCTAGGTCCTATAGTTAGTGACGATGAGAGTGGAATTGTGGAGGCTTTATTTTGGATGCTAAGAGAATTAAACTGTAGAGCAAATGAGGTGGGACATTATAATGATGACATACCAGTATCTGTATTAAAAATGTGTTTTGTTTGCAAATTTTGAGCTATTATTGAAACTAACGTGGTCAGCATACCTGCCAAGAATTGTTATAAAATAAGACAGATGCTGTATGCACACGTTCTCAGTAACTGTTTATGCAATGAGAAGGCATTATCGTTACCACTCATAACTCTTCTGCATGTGTAATGCATATTACTGTGTTGATTTATATTTTTTGAAATACATAATTGGAGCCAATTTGATTCCAGGATCACAACTCTTCATGCCAGTTGCGGTGCTCTGGATAAAAATATCCTCCTGTTACGTGTTATGTGATTACTGCTGCACTGAAGCTTTTATTCAGAAGAAATGTGCTATGCAAGGGTGTTAGAAATTGCCTGCGATAAAGGAATCATTGTGGTAGAAGCAAACCAGCATAGTGGCTGAACTGTGAAAAAGGCATCTTGTTTGGAAATCAAGCTTAATCAAGAAAACACTCTCAATCTCTAGTAATATAACTGCTTTAAATTTTCAGACAGTGGGAGTAGCTCACCGTTGCCCAAGTATGCCTCATCTCCCAAACCAAACAACAGCTACATGTTCAAACGAGAGCCCCCAGAGGGATGTGAGCGAGTGAAGGTCTTTGAGGAAATGTCGTAAGTAATGCCTTTTATATCAGCTGGTATCTGCAAAGCAGTAAACCTGTTTACTGAGCCCAGCCAACTGCAGATGAATAAACTATTCCAGCTGATGAGCTTTTCAGGAGCAAACTATTCTTAGTTTGTACAGAAGAGAAGTTGAAGTGTTCATGTTGGTTTGAAGAGGAAATGGAGTCTTTTATGCTTGAACTCTTTCTGTGCATTTATAAAAGGCAACAAAAATCCAAGCGGAAAAGATAAGGTACATTTAATTTCCTAAGCATTTATAAACCTCGCTTCATATGCTTGCATTAACTTTTGTAAATGTTCCTGGTTTGACACACAAACTCTCCTTGCCAGAATTCTTTATCAGTTTTGAGCAAAGGTTGCGTCTGTATAACCTATGGCTACGCTTGTGTTTAAAATGCATAAAATGGCATGAGATCTATATAATATAAAGTGTGTTTAGATGATAGTATACTTAATGACATAAACTTTGCTCAATAGTTTTGCTGTTGAGCAGGAAATCAGAAATTAAGCTCTTGGACATCGTGTCTTTTTCCCTAGACTCAGCAGTAAACGCATGCTGTTGAGGTTGTGTGCTTAGCTCCTGTGGATGAAAAGAATGAAGGAGGGGATGGGTCTTGCTCTAGTAGCATTCATTGCCCAATGGATGGTGAAGGAGCAATGCTAGGTTGTGGAGGAAGCCTCCGAGCAAATGATGGAATATGGGAAAGGAGAGGTCAAATTAATGAAATCTCTCAAAGATTTGATGTGACTACACGTGTTGTTTCTGCAGTGCTGTCGTTAAAGAGGAATTTGTGTCATTCTAAATTACCATGGCATTTTTTCACGTGCGTATGTATTGCAGATTTTTCTCGCTGGAAAGGTGCATGTTTATCCAGTAACAATCAAGTCATTTTTGTGATGGCACTGTTTTTAATGCTGTGGATCAGTTAGCTGACTACCAATATGGAAGATGTTTGCCCCTCTGTCCAATTAATCCCATTCCTTGTCATTCACATTTTAGCAACCTGTAGAACCACAAAGTTCACAACACATAAACGTCTCAGTTGGCCAAGTATGTAATCTCTTTTCTTGTTGTAGGTCTCGTCAGCCTGTCTCAACCCCTCTCTTTTCATGTCCTGACAAAAACAAGGTTAATTTCATCCCAACCGGATCAGCTTTCTGTCCTGTGAAACTTTTGGGCCCCCTACTTCCCGCTTCAGACCTGACACTGAAGAACTCTCCAAACTCCAGTCAAAGCACAGCTTTGAGCAGCCTGACTGTTGAGCAGCTTTCATCTCGGGTCTCTTTCTCATCTCTGTCAGATGACACCAGCACAATGGACTCTACAGAGGTCTTGGTACAGCAACCATCCCAGCAGCAGCAGCAGCCTCTTCTGCAAGAAATTCAGACTGAAGAGCATTCCTCTCCTCAGAGCTATGCGCTAATCTAGACCGAGGTGTGGAGCAGGCCTCTGCCCCAAAGCAAGGATTGAGGAGGTAACAGTTCAGTTCAGATACATCTGCATGAGGTGGCAACCTTTCAGAACAAAATGCAGTACTTAGCAGCATTCTGAAAAATATCTCAACGCTGTTCTTGGCAGGGACAGAATCCATATTCAGCATCTTTTGTGAGAAAGCAGTGATGCCTGCAGAATCCATATATCATTAAGCATTTTAAGTGGAGACTATGCATTTCATAGTATGTTTGACCAGATTAGTACTGTGTCCTGTGTTCTGTTTCAAATTCTACAGTATAAATAAGCTCTATATATATATAAAAAAAAGAAAAAAAAGTTGCCTGTCTGAATAGAAAATGTCTTGCTGTGTTGTGTCCTATGGAAAATACTGTACTTCAGGATTATGTTTACAATTGATCCAGGTGTTTATGTTTCTAACTTCTGTAATACACACAATGCAAAAAAAAAAAAAAAAAAAAGAAAAAAAAGAAAAAAAAAATGGCCACAGCAGTTGCACAGTGCCCACCCTATGGCCTAGCTTCAGGTACTTCTCTCGAAGTGTAAACTCAGGTAACTTGGAATGTATATCATATTGGGATATTAAATATTTTACAGCTACAAAGCTAAAGAGGGAACATCACTCTTTTGCCTTTCCTTATTTTATGCATTAATATTTCCTCATTACATTCCACTTTCTTGGAATAAGTGCATTCAGCTCCAGGTGAATGGTGACCCTGGACGTGGGTGAACGTGAGGAGAACCAGCAAATCTGTGATGAATATCACTTTGTCATGTGCTTACAAGCAAAAAAAAAAACAACTGTTGCATTCACTGTCATTTCAATATATGTAAAATGTGGCATTTAAAGGTTTCAGGTGTTGCTCGGTTAATGACTGTTAAACTGTTGCAAATAAAGTGTTCAGTACTAGGCTGTACATGAGAAACATTCCATGTTGTGTGTGAGAGGATTTTGAAAGACAAGAATGTTTTTGTTTGAGGACAGAAATTCTTTCAGGTTTCACGGCGGGGTGATGGGGATTTCCTCTCATGTTTTTGTTGGCAGTTAAGGATGTGAAATGCTACTGTTACCGTCTAAAAGTCAAATTAATGTTTAGTTTCTCTTTTGGAAATGCTCATTCATTTGCTGGTTGGAAATAGGTTTTCAGATTTTGTCGAGCAGTGTTAGATGAGCAGCATTTAATTTATGTAGTGAGTAATTGTGTTTGGCTTGAAGTCCGCAAGTAGCGAGTGGGTGTTTTAAGAGGGATGGGGAAAACAGTAGTTTTAAGTTTGTTACTTAATCAAAGCTTCTCCCATAACTTTTGCTTACTTTAAGCTGTATGTGTAAAAGTGTGTTCTCCCCCCTCCTTAAGTATGAATTGTAATAATAAAAAGATGATGATCCTGGTTTTGCAGGCTGGACGCTTTCTCGAAATGGCAAGAGCGGGTTAGTGGTGCTCTTCTGCTGTACTGGAACAAGAAGAGCATTGCTTTCAGAGATAATTTCCTGTGATACAAAGAGGGACCCCAGGGGCAAAATAAACTTGATGTTCTTGCTCCATTGCTTTCAGCTCAGTGGAATTACATTTATGCTGTCTGCTCCTAAGAGAATAAAGCTCACCTTTTCCAGGAATTGAAGAGATTAGTAGCCTGCAGCTACCGAGCATTTAAATTTGCTCCATTATTCTTTTATTTCTTTCCCACTTTTGGAGATGAGAATGGAGGGGGGTGAGAGTGAACAACCAATAACTGCTCACTAAGTACATGCTTTCTTTGGAGATAAAGCGTGGTTTCTTTTTATTACCAAGGTTTTGTTAATACTGCCTTACAAGGTGGAATTTGCAGCCTATAAAACAGTAACTGGTTTTTGGCTCCCCTGCAGAAAACATGAGGAGAGAGGTCTGTCTCTAACCATTTTCACGTGAAAAACCTGCTTGAAACACAACAGCCATCTTTAACCCTACTAATCTCAGGCCTAGGTGAAAACACTATATATTTTATAGATAGAAGATAAAGGGGAGGAAATACTCACGATGTAAGTATCGATTCCTTTTGATATTTTTCCTTCTAGATTAACATTGTAGTATGATGACCTTTTTTTGCTCTGTTATGTCCAGGTAAGGAATCATAGTCTTGGTTGTTGGTGTGAGATTACCGGGGGATATGATGAGTTGTTTTTAGATCAGCGGTGAACTCTGTACAATAACTGCAATGCCATTGTGTACTTTTATTTTTTTTTTTTCCATGAGAAACTAAATATTAATTGAATTGCACATTTGTTCTTAGCAGATTTGAAGGTTTTGAACCAAATGCGTTAAAGCTAATGCTTTGCCATGTAAATTTCCCAGCAGTTGTTTATCTCTATTGTATTCTACATCCAGCTGTAGAAGTTTGTCAAATATTGTTTAAAGTTTTGTACATAGTTGTACTGTTATTTCTAGCCACTGTGCTGAACAGTATTCAAATTATCACACAATATTGCTTTACACAAGGAAATGTGTGGCTTTTGTTTTGTATTTTTTCGGTATAGAAGTTCCTGTGTCTTATTTAAATAAAAATTATAGTTTAAAAAAAAAGAAGGTGGCGAGGACACACAAAAGCGGCGGTCCATTTATTTGTTTGGGAAACTGTGACCTCATAGAATGAGATTAAAGTTTAATATTGTTCCAGAAATACATCCAGGCTCATGTCAACCACATCTCTCTGTGATTAGTGTGCTACATCATCTTGCACACTGATTTTTGCATAACACGCTGCTTTGAGGAGGAAAAATATCTAAAAAATGGTCAAATACGTGAAAAATAGCGTATTTTATTGTTGCATGTGGTGAGGTCTTTATTTCTTCAGAGCACAGAAAAAAAAATCAGTTAAGCATTATTGGAAACTCCACTGCTGTGTTTGTGGTATGGCCAATTTCAAGTTATCTGTTGAAAACTATGAAAGCCATGAGATGTTTCACTATGTGAAACTAAACGAAAACCCTAAAGGATGTGGTATAAATCTACTGACAGTCTTGGTTTCGTGTTGTTTTGTATGAGTCAAATGGTTGTCATTTGCCTTGCAAAATAATTCTTTCCACATGGGGAGAAGGAAGGGGGGAGGAAGAAAGAATAATATTTGAATACATGTTTAAATACATGTAAATCCTCTGCAGTCGGTGTTTACTGAGAAGCACTATGGCAGTAACCCATAAGAATGGTTCAGTACTTATTGTCGTGAAGTGGAAATCTGGGTTTTTGACATCCCAAAGATTGCAAGGTTTCCATGTGACTGTGTGAAAATCTTGAAACTGCGGTGCTGGAAGTCTGGAGCTGCAAAGGCTGCAGTGTCCTGCCCTGCTATGGGAATGGCTGGTGTGCATCAGTCAGAAAAGGCTTCGTTTCTGTTGTTTTATTGTAAGCTCATATGGCTGACTAGGAAAAAACTCTGGCCATCCTGCCCTCTGGGTGGTTTGGCTGCAGTGGCTTCAGCTTGTCCTGGTGGGAGAGGACATCGTCTCCTTGAGAACTGCTTTGACAAAAGCGTGCAGCTCACCCTGCAGAGATGTGGCACAACTTGAACCACAGGTAACTTCGGGGGTTGGACTCGATGATCTCTGAAGGTCCCTTCCAACCCCTACAATTCTGTGATTCTTCACCATCCTGGGGACTGCAGTCCCTCACCTCCATAGGTTCTGGTACAGCTTTGTAATTAACTGTGCATGTCCTCCTCAAAGCCATGACGACAAGCAGTCAAAAAAAAAGTGCTGAGGATAGAGTGGTAATGAAATAATTTTGCCTTGTGTCCCCATTCATTTGATGTCAATGTTATAGTTCCAGACAGGTTGTGGCTCTGGAAGCGGACCCTTCAGAGGCTGTGGAGGAGTGTAAATCCTATGTATGCTGGGTAGGGGCAGCAGATAGTGACCTGCTTGTTTTAGGAAGCAGGGTGCTGTCAGTGCAATGATTTATGGCTTCCTGACAGATGAGCTCTTGGGGAGGGCCAGATAGCTGCCCTCGAGAGCCTCAGTATCTTCAGTATTTAACCACAGCCTGAGATAATATAAAGTAAACATAAGGAATGGAATGAATTAGAGATGCTGGCTGACACTGCAGTTGCAAAGACCACCGAGGGTTCGCAGACGAGCTCCTGGTATCAGTGTGCTAGAGTGGGTAGGTATGTGGATGGGTTACTTGAGGTAAAATCCAACAACCTGGAGAGGAAGGGCGGCTTGTAGAAGTATAAATCAATGGCTGTTGTAAAATAGTCTGGCTTACTTTGCAAAACACAGCACTGCAAACAGAAATTTGAAGCTACACAATTGGGAGGAAATAACCGTAGTTCCGGCCGTGTGCTTCCAGAACATAAACACAAGGAAAAAGTGATTGAAGCTGGGAAAGTATGTTTGTTAATGGGCTGCACACGTACAGCCCTTCCTAATGCAGTGCTTGGCTAAAGGAAGCTGTGCGATCAAAGATCGTCATGCAGTTAAAATATGTACATCTCTCTGTTTGCATTAGTGTAACTGCTCCAGGGAAAGCAGTTCAGGAGACTATAGAAGGTTGGAGGTTCCGGGAAGGGCTATAGGAGTGAGTGAGGAACTGGAAAAAACACAGCAATGTTTTGGTTCCATCCTTAACAGATGAAGAATGATTTAACTCCAGTTGGTAAATACCTGCACAGGAAATGATTGGTAACGAGCTACTCAAATTCAACAGATGTAGAATACTACTAGGGATAGAAAATGAAGCTGGTTAAATTCAAAGGAGAAGCGTGGATATGTCAGCAGTTGGGCACGGGGCCATCTCACAGAGGTGGGTTTTCAAAGATGGTGTGTTTAATGAGATGATGTTACCAAGAAAGTGCTCAAAGAAAAATCGGTTCTCTAGAGTTGAAATGTTACTACTGTGTAGATTACAGAAGACAAACACAATGGCTATGATGGGCTTTTGACCTTTAAAGACTTTAAAGAGGTATTTTTCAACTACTTGAAACATTCTTATAAGTTGCTGGAAAAATGATGCCCTGAAATATTTATAAATGGGGGAATTATTGCTTTTTTAAAATGATCTGGGAAGATAATTTCTGGCTCCTGAAGGTTTTTTGTTTGCATGACAATGGAGTGAAACCTCTGGTGCTGTGGAGGTGGTTGATTACGTTTAGAGCTGTTTTCCTTTCTGTCAGCTCCTCCACAGAGCTGTAATTTTGGGCGGATGGCAAGAAACTGGTAAGTGGGTGCTGCCTTTTCAGAGTGCAGTGGGTCACAAAAATACACGTCGCTCAATTAGGGCAGACAGAAAAAGGCTGATTGTGAACGTAGAGCGTTTCCACAACAAAGGCATCCAATGTAAGTGATAAATTGATAACAAGAGCAGTCAGATCAACAGCAAGCAATCGGATCGAGCTGGATAGAGACACCATTCCCTTTCTAAGACCTCGTAATTTTATCTCAGGTTGTAACAAGTTCTGATGTTAAATTGGCTGTCTTGAGCTGTAGCCTGGAAGCTCAGCAGCAAAAGAGCTGACAACCTGGGAGAACAGGAAGTTTGGTCATCTTTTATTCCTCCCTGGATCAGACTAAGCCTGTTAACAAAGCACGATTGTTCTAATAACCGTGCCTGCAGAAAAATATGGCCTGATTGTGGTTTTTGTTTTTCTTCTGGTGTATACATAATGTGAGGTGTGCAGTTAAACTTTGCAGTGATTTGTACAGCTGCTGGCAAGGAAGTTGTGTTTGCTCAGGGATGCTATGGGATTTTGGTGGAAGCAGGTTCTTTCTTCAAGGAAGACAAAGCTAAGAGAAGTAGACCCCTCGTTAAGGTTTGGTGCTGAGATGATGGGCGATGCAATTACTCCTTTCAGATTTTTGTTTGGATAAGAATTTCTCGCCCTGTCTTTATGATGCAGAAGTTTCTTGGGGAGGAACAGCTCCTTTTCCATACAATTGCTGAGATGGTTGGGCTTGTTACATAGGGAAGGAAGAACTTGCTCTTGTGAAAAATGAGGGAAGGGTGTTGCCTTTGGAAACGAACTCTTGTTTTTAGGAAGCAGAGAAACAAATGCCTGACTCTGTTTTGGTGGTTCCTTTGGATTGGCTATAACTTATTGCACCTCCTGAGAAAGCTCTGAAAAATACTGAGCATTTTAGTGTGTGTGCCTCATTCAGGCCATCTCTAGTTGGGTTTGGAGTCTCTGCAGAGATTCAAATTCCATCTTTCCGTACAACATATTCTGGTGTTTGACCACACTCAAAGGATGAATTTCTTATGTTTAAATGGAATTCCCTGCATTTCAGTTTGTGCCCACTACCTCTTCTGTTAATGGGCACCACTGAGAAAAGTCATGCTCCATGTTTTTGGCACCCTGCTGCCTCCCTCCCTTGAGAAATTTATCCACATTCCAGTGGATAATATCCCACAGTGGATATCCACATATCCAGTGGATAAGATCCCACTGAGCCTTCTATTCTCCAAGTTGAACAGGGTCACCTGCTGCTGTTGCCATTTTTTGTTTCAGTTTGTTCAACCATGCATGTCTCTGCCATCATGCCTTGATTTCCTGCTTGCTGGGCTGGACAATCATTGAGCTGAGAGGAGGTGATCTTTGAGAAACAGCCTGCGTTCCTGGACTCTTCCAGGGCCGTATTGCAGGTTGTTGTTCTAAGCAGGTGCCTGAAGAGGGCAAAGGCTTTTTTCTTTTTTCTTTCTACACTTCTCTGCCTCATGGTGACTTCAGCCTCCACGTTCTCAACCAGTTCTCCCTCATTTGTAGGTATGAGGCCCTGCTGAGCATCAGCTCCTTGACTGACTGCATCACATAGTTATCAGTGCACTCTGGGAGTGATTGTGCCCTGCTGGGCTGACTCTGCAGCAGATTTTAGGGTGATTCGAATCCCCCTTGAGAACATGAGGCTTCTTCCAGTTGTTGTGGGTTATGTGTCCCCTGTGGAAATGAACTTGCTTTGTTTTGGCAGTGCTCCCAAAGGAGCATGTTCTGGTCTGGCATTGCTGCACCGCAGGATGACTTATTTTAGGGCCATAAAAGCACTTTCCTGTATCTTAAAACACTTTCCTTTTTTCACTTGGATAACAACTATCAAACAGTACAACACAATGTACATCAACTTCAATTAAGCCCTCTATTAGATACTCTGTGTGTTCAGAGTGAGCAGAGGGGGAACCCAAAGCACTTTCAGGCAAGATGTACTGTTCATTAAAAGCAGCCTCTGCACAGGCAGCTCAATCTGCTCCTGAAATCTCATGTAGAAAAATGACCCGTTGTGCATTTCTTGAGTTTTCTGATTGCATTTAATGTTTGCTAACAGCATGGGCTGTTAACATGGGAGGGAGTGGGGGGGAGGGGGTGGATTTGAGGCAGGCAGTGCAGCCTTTCTTCCTGAATGTCTCTGTTTACTGTTTAATCCTGTTTCCCTTTTACTTTGCTTTGGCAAAGTTCCCACTGCTTAAACAGTGAACTGCAGGACTGGTGGATACTCTGAGGTCCCTCTAGGCTTCAAAGTGCAGCACTGACACTGAGAAGCTGCAAAGGTCAGCAAAGCCAGTGTACGCAGATCACATCCCGCCTCTTCAAAATGAAAGCAAAAGCCATGAAGTGCGCTGCGTGGGAATGACAAGGGAAGGGGGGGCGATGGGAAGATGTTCATCTAAGGATTTTCGTTATTTCCCTGCATGAAGAGCAGTAATGGCTGCACAATCTCACAGGTAGGCTTTGCTCGCCTGTGCTTTGGTGATGAGTAGAGGTGACCACAGGCCCCGTCTGAAGGCTGTGGTGTCACTGCTGCTGCTCCTCCCTGCCATGCTGGCTCTGGTGCTCTGGCTCAAACATCTCTCCACTTTTTTTTTGTGTGTGACCTTTTCTGTGTGATCAGAGCCATCACAAGCTCTTCTTTAACAGCTAGGCAAGTGTCTGCTATACACCATGGTGTGGGTGGTGGGAGGGTGGTGGCCTGCATTTAAATTAAGTGCTGGGATGACCCTGGACCTGTACCTTGGGCAGGGTACTGAGACTTAGCAGTATAGAAGGCATTTGGGAATCAAACCCTGCCCAATTTAGATAAGTGAGGCTACCTCTGTATTTGAAGCTTGAGTGCTCGAGTTCAGTGCAGGCTGTCTCAGCAGTTATAACAGCAAAGCAGTTACTTCAGTGGCCAATGAATTTAATTTCTGTATTTTGTGTGTCAAGGATTTATAATGAGGATTGCACTTGGAATAATAGTAGGGTTATTGTTTTTTTTTTGTTTTGTTTTGTTTTTTTTTAATTTGCTGGATCCTGCTCCTGCTATGTTCAATGTACTTGTTTCCCTCAGCCAGTTGTTATCTGCTGACATAGGTGGAGACAAAGCGGGTGATTTCATTGTGTAGCATATTATTTCCAGCCTGTTCATGAGGCATATGGCTTCCAGTACTTGTACTGGGGCCTTTTCTACTGCATCAATAGCTGAGGAAGTCCAAAATGAAAGCAACACCCTACAGGGCAGGTCTCTGGGGACTTTTGCTTATAAAAGAAGGGAGACTGAGCTCAGTTACTCTACCCAATGGCTGAGGTTGGCCGGCAGCCATTTCATTACCTCTGATGCATCTGGGTGGAGCGTTCGTTACCCCCATAAAGATTTCAGTGCAACTTAAAGTAAACAGGGGTCAGATAGAATGAGCCTTATCTTCATTTCTGGGAGTTGTATGTGGCTACAGGGAAATGGTAGCCTCCTTGTTCTACTGAACAGGAACATTAGACTGGTTTATAATTAGTGAATAAGGGGAAATGTCAGGGTAACGTTTAGGAGAACATTGTTAATAAAACACTCAGGTAGAACAGTGACTGACGGCACAGCCAGGCTCCCCTGGTGCTGGAGGGCTGATAGTTACCAAAGGCAAAACATGCTGTCCTTGTCTGCTGTGCACCTCAGTTGCCATAAAGGTACCTGGGTCATACTTGGAACGTGTTAATGCTGCTGCACTCACAGGGCCAGCAATTAAACGCAGGCAGGTAGCAGAAAATGAGAATTCCTATTACTTGAGGACCCTTTGCTCTAGGGCTGAGGCACAGACTTTATGATTGCACAGCCACAGACCTGGGTCTCTGTGTCCTGTGCTGGACCAGTGGTGGGTGCTGCTGCTGGGGCACCTGCGGACAGTCCCTCGCTCTGTGCCTGTGCTTTTGGGTTTATACATTCTCCAGCGTCATCACAAAATTATAGTTTGGGTTGGAAGGGACCTTCAGGATCACCCAGTTCCAACCCCCCGCCATGGGCAGAGACACCACCCACCAGATCAGGCTGCCCAGGGCTCCATGCAGCTGTGCTTAAAATGTTTCCAGGAATGGGACATGCACAACTGTTCTGGGCAGCCTGTGCCAAGGCCTTACTACCCTCAGTAAAGAATTTCTTTATACCTAATCTAAAATTACCATCTTTCAGATTAAAACCATTACCCCATCTCCTATCACAACAGATAAGGATTCCCTCCCATTTTTCCTGTTGGCCCCCTTTAGATACCGCGAGGCTGCAATGAGGTCTCCATGGAGCATTCTCTTCTCCGTGCTCAACAAGCCCAGCTCCCTCAGCCTCTCTTCATAGGAGAGGTGCTTCAGATCTCTGAGTGTCTTCATCGCCCTCCTCTGGAACCACTCCAACAGCTCCACATCTTTCTTGCACTGGGGCCCCTAGCCCTGGATGCAGTGCTTCAGATGGGGCCTTACAAAGGCAGAGCAAAGGAAGACAATCACCTCCTTCACATGCTGAGTGGGGACAGCAGCCCCAGCAGCACATACCCAGCTCACCAATGCAGCGCTAGCCTGTTTCAGCATTGCTGCTTCTCAGCTGAGGCAAACCCTCTGCTGCCTGGCTGTTAGAGAGCCGCGATGTTGCTCTGCTTCCTGCCTTCCCTGATGGTGGCTTATTTAAAAATAAGGCATTAACAAAGAGCTTAAACTGTAAAAGTAGGCCAACCGGGGGGTGGGTACAGCAAATCCTAGGTGAGCCAGTGTACCTAGCTTACAAGGGGGGGCTCAACTTCATATTAATTATCACCCAGGAAAGACTAGAACTGCACAAGGCCCCTGGATTACTGTGTCACAGGTTACTGTGAGGTCCAGCTCTTCAACCTGCCCTCACCTGTGAGCTAAGTGAGCAGCACTGCAGGCTGCCCAGCACACAGGGCTTCCCCTGACCACCCAGCTCCTCCTTAGCACCTCTACTGTGCCTCCCTGGCTGCTGCTTGCTGGACAGAAGAGGAAGGGAGCTGGAAAAAGGGGACCCTCACCTATGCCTTTACCGCTCCAAGGTCTTGCTGTTGCTCTGAGTAACTGTAAAGAGTAGGCAGGACCCTCCAGGTCTTCCTCCTCTGCCTTAGTGCTAACTCACCCCACATTCATTGGAAAAACTGCAGCCAAGAATGGAACAACCAGGAGCATTTGTCACTGGTGCTCACCCAGGATCTCCAATGGTGGTATAAGATGGCAGATTCCAGAAGGCCCTGAGAAAACTGAAGTCAGACGTGACACAGTGCCTGGGTCTTCATAGCAACCTCCTGCATATTGGAGCTGTCAAGACCAGTTTGTCCAACTTCCATGCATCAAAGTACATCAAGTTATAGACTCATATAATCCTTAGAGTTGGAAGGGACCTGTGAAGGCCATCTAGTCCAACACCCCTGCAATGAGCAGGGATACCACTGCTAGGTCAGGTTGCCCTGGGCCTTATCCAGGAACCTGTTCCAGGGCCTCATCACCCTCACTGTAAAAGATTTTTTCCTTACATCTAACCTACAGCTCCCCTCTTTGAGATTTGCATGTGGAAAGAACAGAAGGGAACAAGCTGCATTGTATTCTATGATGCTGGAATTGAATTCCGGTCACTTATGGAGGTCATAAAAAGTTCCATGTTAGTTCTCTCCACAAGCTATTCAATCTTCCAAGGTGCACACTCCAACCCCCCAGAAATAGCTGCTCTTGGATTTGTAAAAACCCAGACTCATCAAAATCCACTACATCAACTTTAATAAACTTCCTGATGAAGACAGTTAATCAATTACCACTGTTTTCACCCACCACAGGGGGGTTCTGCAGCTGTTTTTATTTTAAGACAATTGGCTACAAAACAAGTATACGCATTTGGACTGAAGCATATTAAATCAAGATGAGCATTCTGTGTGTAGAACAATCAATGCACAATTTTGCCACAATGCTTTGCTACCCTGATGTCCCAATTACTGCTGAGCCTGTACACACATCATAGAAAATCCTCCAACAATGGCACTGTGGCATGCAGTTGCTCTGTAGCCCAGGCTGTAGACAAGCATATCCCATACGCATTATGATCAGTGAAGTATTGCTTCCACCTCTGCAATTAAGATTTCTGCAACCAAAAAATGCCTTTCTGCAAGGTGTTTCGTTTGTCTGCTCCTATTTTCTTAAATGAAATGGTCACAATAACAACACACTGTACAGAGGGGTTTCAACTGCTTTTCTTTCAGCAAAATTACGTATTAAACACCTCTGGCTTCTTCCATTTAAAAGTGTGAAAAATGGCACAAGCAGAAAGCTGAAAATTCAAAGCTGACTAATTTTAAAAAAATATGATACAGGAACTGATCAGTATTGCAGTTTTAGGGGAAAAACCTGCAGTTGTGGATTCTGTCACATAAGAAGTATGATCTAAAACATGACGAAGATTCAGAACACTTTTAGCTGAACCTGTGCCATGTCCTCAATTTTCCCAATCAAGACAGGAGCGTTTTGTTTGTTTGTTTTAAGCATCCTGGAAGTCTACAATCTGTGACCAAAAAAACCCAAACACAAGAATTTTTTGAGTCTTATTTCTTTCTAACTCAAAGTACAGTAAATGAGCTGTTTTAGCCTCACCTCTGCTTTAATCAGAACTGCTTTACCCATTAGCTAGAATAGATGGCCCATAAGTATTCTAACAAGTATCAAGACAAATATAATCTTTGCAGATGCCTTCCTTACTGCCACAGACTGCACTCAAAGTCAGGAGCTCAGGCTGCTCCCCTGCAATGCCCCAGGAAGTTACACATCTCAGGAGAGATTTCACAGGTGACAGCTTATTGAGCAAGGAGCCATTACCAAACAGCAGGAAACGCTGACCTTCACAAACAGGTATCTGTGCCTCCATGAGCTTCTGTGTCCTACTGACAGCACAACAGAATGGCCCCACCCAGTGCTGGGTACTCCCTAAAGAGATCAGGCTATCCACTAAACGTGAAAATACACATAAAGAGCATAAATGGCAAAACCAAAAATATCTTCCATTTTTGGACTTCACAGCTATGTGGCACCTTAAGCAGCATTTTGAACATTATAAATTTGTATGCAGGTGCTCAAAACTTGATGAGGGTTCAGCCAGCTGGATTCCAGTCATTCCTGCTCACCCTTCCACCAGTACCACATAGCTTTTTAGCTAAATACACATTCATGTTGCTCAGTGCAGCCATCAGATCATGTTCTACTATGCTTGAGGAGCAGCACGGCTCAGTTAACTTCTGTATTACACATTCACCTTGAGTTGCACAGTGCAGGTACTTAGTTATCTAACAGACCCCAAGGCAAGGATTAACTAACTGAGCATACAGCTATGAGCAGGTGAAAATCAGCTGAATTTTAAAAGGCCAAACATAATAAATTGCAAAGCAAGCCCAATACAGTACACATAGCAAGCATGCATAAGTTGCAATATTAAGCAACTGCTGACACATCTTTTATACCTTCCTTTGCTATAAAGGGAGGGTCGGGAGAGAAAGAGACACCAAGTAAATTCACATTCTCTTATTATCCTATTGCAGTACTATTCCAAAACAACGTGAGGTACTGGTACTGGTAATCATTAAGTACTGCCTAAAAACTGGCCATCTGTTACCTTCGGATGCTTGTTACGTACCAACTCAGCAGCACTCCACCATCTCAACCAACACTGGGAATAAAAGGACTTTCTTGTGAAAATCATTTTATTAAAGAGTTAGCGTCACAACAAGCTCAAAGTAACACATGCTTCAGAAATAAATTTGATGAAAAATACTCTGAACAGAAATATGAATGCTTTGAAGGCATGGTAAATCATCAGTTGCAAGAAACTTCTGCAAACAGGTGCAAATTCTGTTGGTGCAATGGAAAAAAAAGTCAGAAAAGAAGACTTCTGGCCATTTTGGTAGTACAGTTTGTCTAAGAATTTAAATCAGAAAGGGCACAATTTCCATGGCTGCATAGACCCAGATGTATTTCTTCAATAATTAGCTCCAGCACAGATTTTTCATTGTGAGTACTAACAAAACAAATTTAGTTGACACCCAAATGTAGCAGTAATATATATATATTATATGCAATAGATGTTTGACTCATGCAGCCTCCTCACTTACATTATTTTTCTTTAATTTACTCAATAAACATTATAAAAAAATAAGTTTGCAATTTGTATTTCGTTCCAGTGTTCGCTCTGCATCACCTCAGGCAAAGACAGTGTTTTCAGCAGATAGATCATCTAATTTGGCAAGAAATCTGCCCTAATTCTTAAACTCATTTTTGTAAATCCATGTAGAAAATAAATGCAAACTCTTTATACAAAACAAGAGCAAGTAATTGTACCTATATAAAAGAGGATTTTGTTTTGTTATCATGGCACATACTTTAAAGTTTCACAACAACATACTAATTTTAATTAGATTTTTTTTTTAAACCCAAAAACAGTGTTGATGAATGGAAGAATGTGCGTTACCATGGGCAGCTGACTCATGCATTAAGCAATTCATGTTCTTTATCAGTTTTCCCAACAGCATCAGGATTGGATAACGGGTCAAGGTCAGCAAAGATACTGAACCAGGCAGTCCGGTCTTTAGGATTCCTTGTAGGTTCTGGGGAAAAATGAATAAATAAATAAAAGTACAAACTTGGAGTTCTTCCTCGTCAGCTATTTCAAAACAAAACTGACTGAAAGTTTGGCTGAGGTCAAACAAATGCTGTTGTTTCACTTATTACTAAGGGCACTTCTGACAAGAAAATCAGAATGAGTGATTGCATTTTAAAACACCGCCTTTAAAAGAATATGGAACTTCGTTAAGAACAAATGTTTTACATCTGTCTGCCTGTGTACTTTATACATCTCCTGCCATGATAAGTACAGAACACTTCAATTACAAATAGTCTCTGTCAAGCTTTAGTGAAAGGTATTTCCATAGAATCATAGAATCCTTTGAGTTGGAAGGGAACTTTAATGGTCATCTAGTCCAACTCCCCTGCAATGCAAAGGGAGAGCTACTGCAAGACAAGGTCACTCAGACCCTGGTCCAGCCTCACCATAAATGTCTCCAAGGATCTGGGTATCCACCACCTCTCTGGGAAATCCATGCCAGTGCCTCACCACACATATAGGAAAAAAAAATACTTCTTCCTTATATCTAATCTAAATCTCCCCTTCTTTAGTTTGAAACCACTTCTTGTCCTGTCACAACAAATCCTGCTAAAAAGTCTGTTCTCTTTCTTTTCAAAGCCCTCCAGAAGATACTGAAAGGCCACTATCAGGTCTTCCTGAAGCCTTCTTTTCTCCAGGCTGAACAGCCCCAGCTCTCTCAGCCTGTCCTCATAGGAGAGGTGTTCCATCCCTGGCATCATTTTTGTGGACACACTCCAACAGGTTAGCGTCTCTCCTGTATTGAGGGCTCCATATCTGGACACAGAACTCCAGGTGATGCCTCACCAGTGCAGAGCAGAGGGGCAGGAACACCTTCCTCACACTGCTGGCCACACTTCTTTGAATACAGCCCAGGATATAGTTGGCTTTCTGGGCTGTGAAGGCACACTGCTGACTCATGCCCAGCTTCCCCTCCACCGGTACCCCTAAGTCCTTCTCAGCAGGGCTGTGCTCCATCCTTAACATCCTCCAGATTGCACTGATAGTGGGGGTTGCCACAACCCAGGAGCAAGACCTTGCATTTGAATTTGTTGAAGCTGATGAATTTCACCTGAGTCCAGTGTCAGAGACATGTACCTGTGTGTGTGAGACTGCTTGTGTATACACCTGCATGCCTGCAAAAAAGCAAAAGCTAAATGGAAGCAAACTCCACTTTCAACCTTCAGTCTTACTGGACTGAATTCCCCACACAATATCATAAATCACGTCTCAAGTACAGCTTCTAGTATAAGGGTAGATTTTTTGATTGATATTAAAAAAATGTACAAAATAAGATGTACTCTTCTACTCAGAAGGATAATGTTGAACACTAAATGAAAGCATTTTTTGTCAAATAAGGAATTTATGGGCAAAATATGCTCTGCTTGGCATTAATTCCATCTTCATGTCTGTGAGGCTAGAGAATCTGTCACTTTCACAGACACAGATTTTAGAGTAGCCGAATGCTCTTCGTATTTCTGGTGAAGGTATTGCAGCTGAGACATCTTATTCATCTCCCAACCAGTTCCCAAAACATCCTGTCTTTTTCTACTAGGCTAAAAGCAGTCATTAGTTTAATCCTGGGAGGCAGGGGAAGGAATACACAGTGCTCCTTCCTTCTGCACTGACCATATCTGAAACAACTTCTGCTTGAAAATGAATGCACAAAATAGGCTGCTAACTAGAATAAGGATGCAATGCATTCCTGGTTCTCCTATCAAAAAAACCCTAGTCAAAATCAGCAGGGCTTTGTCTCAGTAGATAGCAGGACTATACTCTTCGCCACAAGCGAATTGTTTCATACAGACAACTACTGATATGATGCATGTTATCAGTGAAATTTATGATGGCTCTTCTGTCTTATCAGTAGCCTGCATTATAGCCTAGAGCCTCAGAACACTCTTTAGCTTACACTAGTGCATGCAGATGCTTTTCCATATGACTCAAAATTGAAGTAGCAGAACAAACTGTAGTGTGAGCTCACTTGTTACTCAGTACATTATTCTTCTGACATACCAGCACTGAAGCCTACAAACAAAACATACGCACAAGCACTATACACATAATCAACATTGAGAGAGCAAAGCAGTAGCAACAAAACTCTTGATGTGTAAATGCTATAAAAACAGGCTTTGTTGTGGTAGATGAGGTGAGAAAACTAGCAAGATGTAAGTCACAGTTAAAGAGGAAAAGCAAAGCATCTCAAAACTAAATGACTTACCACCTTTCACTGGCGTCTTGTTAGCATTCACATTCAGGCTGTTTGGTTTCTGTGCTGGCTGTGGTATAGACAGGGGGCTCCCACTGTTAGCTGCCCACCCTAAAATTCAATAGTATAGCAGCATTAGTGGTAAGAATTACCTTGTCAGCTCTGAGACTTCACTCTCCAGCAGCACAGTGCTCACACTAGGTGAAGGAGCACAGTGCTGTTTTGGTTACGGCCTTCTCTATCTTTCCTCGTACATGAGAAATCAGCAGGAAGATACTGCAGACAAACAACACCCTTAAGAACAGAGCATCTGTGGATCAGTTTCTTCATCTCCAGATTCAAGGAATTGTACACTTTTCACACCTTTAACCTAGCTAAAGAAAGATAGGTGGTTTTTTTTGTATCTTTAATCCAATCATACTTAATATGCCAGTATTAAGTGTGCCACAACTGTAGAATGAGGAACATCAGCTACACATGGGCAAAAAACATTTTTTTTTTTTTACATCTTCCTTTACTTTTGCAGTTCCAAACATTTATTTCATCAACTGTTCCAGAAACAAATGCATTTTGTGACCCTGGGTTATTTAATGAATTATGAAATCATTAATTCTGAAAAAAAAAATAATCATTTGTTGCCAAACACTGAAGAATTAAATTCTAGATGAACTACTTGCAGCTAACTTAAAGCTGGGTTTTAATTGAGTGTATTTTAGTTATCCTTCATGGTAAGGATCTTCTCACCAGGGAGAGAGCAACTATGTGGAAAGAAGTGAAACTGGGTATTCACAATTTATTGTTCCTTTGTGCACATAACCTCAAGATAATAATGACAACTGCAGTTATTGAAGCTGGATGAGCCAGGCTGGCAAAATGAATTAGGGACAGCATACCACAGAAACATAGGAAAAATGGTCCGTGGTTTAAGGTATTTAAATTCTTATTCTTTATCACATTTAGAGGACCGGAGGTCATATTTCTAATACCAGGATTAGAATACAGATGTGATTAGATTGCTTCTATTTCTTATTTCAATGCCACCTCCTTTAAGTGTTGCCTTGGTCAATTATCCATCCACCTCAAGGAACTTGTATATCTAATTCTTCAGTATCTGAAACAAGATATTCATCTGTACACATGGCTAGTATTTCCTTTTTCAGCCTCTTTTTCTACAAGTTCACACTCTCACATCCTTTATCTGTTCTCGTCTTCCTTCCTCCCCTTACTTTCTTCACTTTTGAGACCACTGTCAGATAGCAAGAGCTGCTGCAACAGCCATTATGTTACAGAAACCCTTCCTTCCTCTAACAGCTTATTCTCATCACTCTGATCTGGCGTTGACTATAAAGGACTCAAGGCCCATGCTGTGTTATTAAAAGGAAGCAAGAAGAGTGTTTCTATAAAAATCACATAGATCAGAAAGGGAATTTTAAGCCACAAACATCCTCTGTATCTCTGAGAAACTTAAAACTTCCTGAAAATCTGGATGCAGAAGGCTCACATACGTTTGTTCTAGGCAAAGGCAACAAAGGCTTACAGGCCAGCTTATACCTCCTGAAAATGTGATCTTAAGAGTTTAATCTTTCAAATTAAAAAAAAATAAGGCATTAACACTTCAGAGTGACATACTTTTTCATACATTTTCTCTGCTTGTATTACAAAAGAGAAGAATGGCAAAGGACATAACTACAGAAAACTGTAATGCTTTCATTTGCACGTGTATGTATTGCAGGAAAGTGCTTTGCATGTCATGGATAGCAGTGGATAAAATGAGAGTTTCAAAGAACGGGGCCAAATCCTAATTTCAGAGCAATGAATGGGCAGTGCTGCCTGGAAAGTTTCTGTGCAAGTTCCACTGCCTTCAGTGAGCTCAGGAAGAAACCAATATGATTGTGCATCACTGCAAATGTGGGAGCACAGAGTGGAACACTGTGAGGCACCCAGCTGCTTGGACCCCTCCGTTTGACTCTCTGAGCTGAGATCTGGTGAGCCCGCATGGTGCGGTGCTCTGGGTCTCTTCATTACAGCACAGGCAGCTCAAGCATCACTTTGAAAGCAAAAAAAACCTAACCATAAAAAAATCCAATCAAAAATGTTCTGTAAAATAGACAATGCTCGCATTATGAAATTCTGGATCCATGAAGGCTTTGGGAAAGATTGCCACAGCATTTTTATGAAATACTTTCATGAATTTCGTTTTTACCACCCACTGATGGTGAGCTGCAGAGAACAAAGCCTGTGCCTTTCAAAACCAAACTGCAGTCTGTATCAGTGTGACAGCATTTGCTGGCCCCACACTTGTTTTAGTTTGCCTTGTTCACAGGGCAAATTCATTCTGTGACTAGACAGAAGGTTATCGCTGTGACAGCAAGGAAACCAAACAGCTTGCTCTTCAGCGAGCTTCTTCACAAAGTTACCACAATTAAATTTAGAAATGGAAACAGTAAGCTGCACATTTTCTTACCGACTAGAATATGTGCATATGTAGGTGATACAAAGAGGAATTTTCTCAGTGGGGTAAGTAAATGTGGCCATAAACATGAAGGAGAAAGCCAGTGCTCTCTGTGAAAAAGTGGCATGGCAACTGAACTGCAAAGCTGTATTTAGAATGGGATATAAAAGATTCACTGGGATCATACTTTGTTTTTGATGTTTGTGTATATATATATATATATATACACACACACACACACACACACACACACATACACACACACATATATATATATTTTTAGACATTTTAAAACAGCACTTGGTAGTCCCCTAGCAGTTCGGAGTCCCATTGTGCTAGATCCTGTCAATAAATACAGCCAGAGAGAACTCGGAGCTGGGAATTCCTGACCGTAACAGTTTACAACCTGCATAGCACTGTGCCTGTTTTACAGATTAAGATCTGAGGCAGAGAAAAAACAAAGCCTCAAAGATTTATGAGTGTGCTTAACGTAAAATAAGTAAGTAATCCCACTGAAGTTAATAGAAAAGTTAACGTGCTTAAAGTTAAGCATGTGAGTTTTAAGAATTTTTATGGTCTTAAGGCCAAATTCACACAGGAAGCATGCACATCTAGGCTCTGCTGCAGCACCTCACACTGAATAATTATTAAACAATCCCATCAATTAGGGGAAAAAAAAGTACAGCACAGTGCACAGATGTATCCCAAATGCCTCAGTAAAATATCCATAACTCACACATTCTAATATTTTTGTTTAGGTATGCTTATACTGCAGCTAGTATTTTTTTTGTTTTCTAAAAAGTCACTGCTCACAGATCTGACAAGGTTATATGAAAGAAGTGTCATGAAGTGAAATGCAGTTTCAGAAGAAATGAGATTTCACAAGATATAAAAAGCATACAATTTCACCTTCAGATAAAAAGTAAAAATAACGCATTTCACTTGACTACTAGACTCAGCCAGGAACATGATGATTATCAGATATGATCATTTGAGTCGACTGGCTTTTCAAATACCAGTAGATCAATTACCATCACCTTCTCCCAAAATCATGGAAATTAATTTGAAAACATTAATCTGCTTTACTCTTTTAATGTGTGATTCTACTATGATGTTACACTGACAGAACTACTTTCCTATTTCTAGTGCTTCATGAATGCAACATACGTAACTTGCACAACCAATGTCACTGCCTCATGCAAGTGGAAGAGACAGCAACAAAACAGATACTCAGCTGTCTGAATATATTATATACATATATGCATAAATATTTCTCCTTGAAAAAACATTTACATTTAAAAACATGCAAAAAGTCAAGAAAAGCAATTCTCGTAACATATATCGCTATTTTTAGTCATTTGCTTAAAATCTGTGTATGCCCTTGCATCAAAAAAGGTGTTTTTCATTGTTCCTTTTGTCCCTGTTCCATTTGACAATGCAGTGACTAAGACTCATTTTTTTTCTGTTCCTATTGTATGTAGTCAATTCCTACACTGTTCCAGTCCCTCTTCACTCTATTAATCATACTCATATATGTATATATCTAATCATAAAATTGCAGAGCGTTGCAAATGTCATTTGCTCAGCTCTCATCTAAATATTGAAGTCAGTGAACCCAAGTATCTTGCTTGTGCTGGGAAGAAGGAACAGTAACTGAATTAATTACCAGGTAACTTTGACTTTCTTATTCTTGCCAAAATGACACAGGTCAGTACATATCCTACGTGATTATATCAGTTTCACAGGTTCCAAGAAGTAGTTTTCAGGATGAAATCAGTCTGCTAGTCTTACTACAGCACTCTTCCCCAAAGGAGATGAAAACGACTGCTGGGACAGGGCCCAGAACAGCACAATCCTCCTCCAGTTTGCAGCACCCTACACAGAATCTGGGCTGGCAGCTACAGACAGTGGGGTGGATAAAGGTAGCTCTTGTTGGCTGATTAACCACGCTCCCTCCCTCAGGCCAAAGAAGCAGTGGGAAGGCTTTCCTCTAGTATCCCCTTCTTCCTTTCCCCTTCCCATTGCTCAAAAAGCTCAAGAAAGAGAATAGCATAGAACACCAGGGAGAGAAGGAGTTGTCACTTGTATCAGTAGACAGATGTGCAGCCTACAACACAAATTCACCAGCGCGGCTGCTAGGAAAAGGTATTCCACTCTTACCTCACTTATATCCCTACCCGACAACAGTGTAGGATACAGAAAATAAATGCAATTGATTTTCACTAAGTTGTTTAAAAGTAGTATTTCCAGACAAAATACAGTAATCATTTTTGGTTCTTTGGCCCCTTAACAAACAGACACAGCAGTCATAGTTCAAACAGTAAAACCCATTCACACATATTTTCTAATACAGAAAAAACATGTCAAAGACCTTTCAGGAATAATAATGAAAATATTCAAGATAATTATTCTGACTTCAG
Organism: Lagopus leucura; assembly: GCF_019238085.1. NCBI lineage: Eukaryota > Metazoa > Chordata > Aves > Galliformes > Phasianidae > Lagopus > Lagopus leucura. Next base: position 26,356,736 of record NW_024962334.1, on the reverse strand, counting down.
GCTTTAAAGTAATTCCTTCACAAATCTAAATGCAGGGCTAGAAGAAAAATGCATGTTCCTCTCCTCTCCAGGTCACATTTCACTTTAACTTCAGCATTTCTGCAGCTATGGCACAACATCACTACACTTCTAAATAGCAGAAAGCCGTACTCTGAAGCTTAAAAGCAAAAACAAAATGATAACATATCAAGATGAGCTCTTACCATGTAAAGATGACTGCAAGTCATTCATATTTTGGTCTAATAGTTGAGAGGGCAAATAGCCTGATGGAGTCAATGCCACAGCTGAACTGTTATCCTCATCTCCAGCTGAAGAGTTCATGGCAAGATCATCCTGTCCAAAAACATCTGTCCATTCTTTGCTGAATTCTCCCTCTTCCAGGGAGGAAGCACTGAAGATATCATCCAGTATTACCAAGTCATCCTTATCGCCAGGTTCTGATTTCAAGGACTTTGCAAACTGCTCCTTTGATGCTGTCTCAGAACAAAACAGAAAGTAAAGATAAATCAATATTAAAACAATCAATAAAAAATATTAAAACAATCAATTAAAACAATAAATCAATATTAAAACAACACATTTTCAAAATATTTAGTCTAGTTTCTATGTATGAACTAAGATGGGATATTTTTTTCTATGAATACTTGTCATTTTCTCTTGTAGAACTAATTCTCTTGGACACCTGGGCTTGTAGTTTATGCAACAAATTATTCCCTGATTACCTTAGATAACAGTACTGCACTTCAAACTCGTTGTCCATTAAAAATACTGCAAGCTTACATAACTATCTAATAGATACTGCACCAAAATCAATACATAGTTTAATACCTAAAAACACAGGAGAAAAGTACTGTGAAGTATTACATAAGCTACTTTTTGAAGTATTACATAAACCTCCTCTCAAAACAATCAGATGATTGATACAAGCAGAAAACAACTGGAGATGATTGTAGAATTCTGTGAGAACATACTTAAGATGGCCTTTATAACTTTCTATTCATTGCTCACAGGGATATGCTGTTCTTCTCCAAAGGGTGCTGTTTTATCACGTAACTTTTGAATTCTCATATCCAGTAAGAACCATAATCCTTTCCACTAGTTTACATAACGTTTGGAAAGAGAAAGAATCATCTATGAATGCCAAGTGTTATTTTACCTGGAAACATTTAGAGTTCCACTGTGGGAGCAAATAGAGGATAAAAACGGTGGTTAACAATGCTGATGTTATGTTACTGAAACCCAGATCAGTTTATCTTAACTACGCTCATTTCAAACTTGCGGTAAGGCTCAGAAACAAAATCAGTTTTCCAAATTGCTGATATATCAGCTGAACTCTCCACGTTTCATACAGCTTGCAGAGATGTTTTAACATTTTGGGGTTGAGATAAAAGATTGATAGTGGCACAGTGCTTGCTACCAGAGCAACTGGTCATTTGATTTAAATTCAATTGCCTTCTCAAGAAAGCTCTCTTTTAATAGCTGCAGTAATTTACAATGAACTGGCTGAAGTTGAGTCATAGGAGAAAAAAACAGCACAACTGTTTTAAAAATAGGTAGATGAGTCAACATACACACCTATGTACTAAGAAACAAAGAAGACAACACGTAATACAATGGTTTTTTAAATTGCTGAAGTCAACACTGATGCTGAGCTCCTCTCTAATTCACATTTTATGCTCCCTCACATGACCAAAAAAAATAGGAGCTATTACAAACAAGTCAATTCTAATGTTCCCACTAGACTATAACTAAAATACCATAGAAAACAACTTGTTCTCATGAATACTGAGTTGCTTTCCAATCTTCACATAAATAGCAAAGAATGTTAACATTCTCCAAGAACCTACAATTCCCCCAAATCTCTCTGTTCAAGCAGCAATGCGGCGGGGTACATTCTTACATAGGGAAAAGATGCTTGCTGTTTCAAAGACGTGTAAGAACTGTGATTTCTACCGGATGACACCATCTCAAATCGGCTTTCAGTAGGCTCCTTCATGAACTTAGAAGGCTTGCAGGGGGAGACTCAAAGAAGGCATCATTAATAACAGCATACTACCAATACTAATCACAAATTACTTTTACAAAATATGTTACAAAAATTCAGCAGCGAACAGCTTAGGGAAAAAAATTGCTTCATTTGGGTATCCCATTGCAGAAGTACCATTTCTACTGGGAGAGAAAGTAAAGTAAAACACAGCTTTACATCAGAGAACCACTTGAATCTTGCAGTACTTCACATAACCACCATCTCTTATCTCAGCAGTCTTTCTGGTTTTCCTGGGGAGAGAATGCAGACAGAGTAGGGGATGATAGGGTGGTGCCTATGCTGAAGCTACCTCAAGTAAACAGCAGTAAAGCTCTGCTTGTTTGCAACAATGGTTATCTTGAAAACAGTCTTGCTTATCGAGATATTAGTCGTGTGGTATCTGTCCTAGATTACTAGAATTATATGGACTTTCTCATCTCACCTATAAAGCTTCTATTATTTCTTTTCCCATTTCATTGCCTATTTTCACAGTTGAAATTGCTTCTTCACCTTCACATTCTGCCCTTAATCTTAAAAATATCCATGAAAAAAAATCCACAAACTCCCAGTAAAAGACTGAAAAATCCAACGTCACGATATTCTCTTCTGTGTCTGATTGAACAAACATCTAGCAATACTTAAACTCCTTTGCAAACATTCCTCATTTTGCTGTTATTAGAAAAATAAATAAATAGGAAGATAAATTAAAAATATTTACAATTATACATTATTTGAAATACAGCATAAAGACTACCTTTTAAGTCACACACAAAAGTGTACCTCTAACTACACTAGTGCAGTTAAAATAGCAAAATAGTAATTAGTCTAAATCTAGCTAGTATGTAAAATCTAGGTTGATAGCTAACATTAACACAAGCATCTTTGTCAGATGTAGCTACTCCACAACTGCTTTCATATTGACTTAACTATTTCACTAAAGAAAAAAAACCAACAGGCTTTTAACTGACATGACTCAACTTGTATGAACAATAACTGTATGCATTATCTGTATCTGAAGGTTGAAGAGCATACGGTTCAGGAGAAAACCAGAAGGGGAAAAAAAAGGCCACATGCTAACTTTTTATTTGTTAACCACAGAAAAGAAGTTATCACTATCAGTTCACAGATTAGGATTGCTATGTGCAGAGGTAGCCAAGGAAACTTTCAGTGTTTCTGCCTGGGTTAAGATGCAATTTCCCCCTCAGTACAAGCCCGTGGCAAACCAAAGTCACAGTGTTTGCAGATCTGCTGTTGCTTACCCATCGGAAGGCTGTACCTTAAGTAGCCCAAATAAAACTCTCTGACTTGTGTGGCTGACTAAACCACACAAAGGGACTTCTTTGGTTCTTTGTTTGCTTTCTGAGCTGCCAGATTATTTTGATCTTGTTGTTAAGGTTTTTTTTACTCATTCTTTTCAGATGAACAAGTGAAGAGCAAATGAAAAACTGCATGCAGAATTCTTATTGCACAAGAGAATTCAATATAAACCATCTGGCAAGTAAAACAGCACCCTTTGGAAAAGAACAGCACATCTCCTTGAGCTGCTGCTAATCTAACAAAAGTGAAAGGATAGGAATAGAACCTGGAATTAATGCCATTGCTCTCACATCTATTTGAGAACAACACAGCAGGTTTAATTAACTATATGGCTGAAAGAAGTTACCAGTTCTTAAATGTTTTCTAATATTTTCACTGTTGGTATAAAACTAGTGGTTACTATTGTATTTTTTGCTATTATTGCTAAGTTTTGCTAAGTGAAGAGTTTACAAAATCACAGAATCATAGAATGGCCTGGGTTGAAAAGGACCTCAAAGATCATCCAGTTTCAATCCTCTGCTATGTGCAGGGTTGCCAACCACCAGACCAGGCTGCCTGAGCCTCATCCAGCCTGGCCTTGAATGCCTCCAGGGATGGGGCATCCACAGCCTCCTTGGGCAACCTGTTCCAGTGTGTCACCTCCCTCTGTGTGAAAAACTTCCTCCTAATATCTAACCCAAACCTCCCCTGCCTCTGTTTAAAACCATTCCCTCTGGTCCTATCACTACCCACCCATGTAAACAGTCATTCCCCCTCCTGTTTATAAGCTCCCTTTAAGTACTGAAAGGCCACAGCGAGGTCCCCTGGAGCTTACTCTTCTCCAAGCTAAACAAGCCCGGTTCCCTCAACCTTTCTTCACAGAAGAGGTGCTCCAGCCCTCTGATCATCCTAGTGGCCCTCCTCTGGACATGTTCCAAGAGCTCTGAATCTTTTTTGTGCTGGGGTCCCCAGGCCTGGATGCAGTATTCCCAAGGGACCTCACAAGAGCCGAGTACAGAAAAACGATCACCTCCCTCTCCCTCCTGGCCACCTTTTTTAATGCAGAGACTGCAGAAAGTTATAGCAGAGGTAAGGTTTATCGTGCAACCTACTTCAGTGGAGCAAACCAATTAATATAACCAATTCAATATAACCTTGAATCACCTGCTGGAATGTTTTTATCCTCCGTAAGGTTTGTTTTATATTCTTATATCAGGCACAGTGTTTCAACTGTTTATGAAGTTGAACTTCCTTTAATGCTGTTTAAATACTGCAACTGAATAATTTCATTAAGAAACGTATTAACCTTTCAGATTATGAAAGCAATAAAGAACCAAGATTAAAATTGGCACTTGGCACCTATGATTGAAAAGTAAATGAAACAGATATGCACAAATGTTTCATACCATTTTCTTCAGGATGCAGGTCTAATAAGTCATCTACAGCACCTAAGAATAAAAAAGAAGAAAAAATTAAAAGCAACAGGAGATTTGCAGTACTGACAAACACCTTGTATACATCTAGATGTAGTTTCTTTAGACACTTCACCTGACTTCTGTTTGTGGTTACAATTTCTTTGTAACTTGGATAGGGAATCCTTGCCATCATGAGCTGTAATCAAGAGCCATGAACACATCAAATCACACTTGGCACTTGATGGTATTGAAAGAATGAGAACATGTTCATAAACAATGTCACAATGTTCAACATGCAACATTTGCTACTCATGCTTAAAATGAACCTGGTCACCATGGGTGAAAGACCCAAGATATTTAAAAATACTTGTAAGTAACATTTCTGAATAATAACAAGACAAAACCTTCCTCTGCAACACCACCTGCCCCACAAGACCATCTCCAGGCTAGGTGCACCCAAATGAGGCAACCCCTGAACTGAACGTTCCTCCAGAAGCAGATTTTTTTATTTTTATTTTTTTTTTTATTTTTACTTCCACAGGGCAGAAGAGAGAACAAAAGTGCTCAGGATCTCATCAATCCTTAAACTGCTTTTCTTGGCTATGTATCAGTTTATTATACAAACTGGATGTTAAGAAGTGGAAGCAGTTGATGAGGAGAGCTGTGAATAAACAGTCCCATCACTAGTGGCACCATGTTGATTATTTTAGGATATAAAGATGTATTAAAAAAAAAAAAAAGCAGAACAAAAAGACCAATCTTAGCAATGTCAGAGACTTGTTACTATATGAAGAGGGGAAAATTTAGCAAAAGTATTCCAAAATAATTCAGTTCCTTCTAGAGATGAAGGAGAAAGAGACACAACAAGGTATTTATATTATGGATAATACTTATGAGCTGTCAAATATTTCAGTAAGTGAGAATGATTCTAGACAACGTCTGCTAAGAAAATACTTTAGAAGTCAGGTTTTTATATTAAAAAAATATTAAAATATCTGGTAAAGTCAGTATCCAATTGCTTAACCACAAAGTGGTTGAAACTTCTAATTGCCAAAAAAATGTCCTGATGCAGTGCCACAATTAAGGAAAACACACACACACAAAAAAAAACAGTGATTCAAATAATTGTAGGTAACTATAGGCTGGTAAAAGAACAGAAGTACAAGTGCTCCTGTAATAAAATGTATTTTTATGGAAAATAGGCTTAGTTTAAAAGTTAATAAATGGAGATCAAACCAAAACAGTAACAACACCACCACCACCACAACCAACTATTCAATTCTTTGATAAAACTATGAGCTTTTTTAGCAAAGAAATTTGTTTAGAAACAAGTTGGCTTTCCACTATGCAGCCTTCCAGCTAGAAAGCTAGCACTGCGTAATACCTATAAGAAACATATTGAATGGATTAGGAACAAGACAACTAACAGATGTCAAAAGAAGTTGTTGGCAAAAATAATTGCAAAGTAGAAGTGTTTCCAGTTTAGATCTGCAAGGTTTAGTGTTATATTCATTGCTTTTGAATGGCTTTAGCAGCCATCTGGAAGTAAACACAGAATCCCTCCTAAAAAAAAGATGTGCAAACAACTTCCAGACTGTTAGAGGTGGTCATTCAGGCCAGTCACTTAGTTACTACAGTAAAGCTGGAGAATTTAATACCACTAGTTCTTAAGATATATCTTTAGGAATAAAGAATGTAAACCATGCTTCAGAATGGAAGAATGAGTCCTGGAAATCTGTGACTGAAGTGAACCATGCTTTCATAAATTAAAAAACAAAACAAAACAAAAAAACACATGCGAGCTTCTAACTTGACATAACTGAAAAAATGAGATAGTTCTAGAAATAGAAAAATAAAGAAGGCAATGAGTAGAAACAGGAATGTGACTTTAGAAACATTACTGGTGAAACTAATATCAGAAATGTCTTGTACAGTAATACTGCTCAAATATTAAAAGTGATGCTGGACAAGGAATGGAAACAAAAACTTCAAAACTAATGGACTAGAGAAGATGTATTACAGATATCAATATGGTTAGCCTATCATGAGGAGGATCTGAACTGCAAGATTTTCTATTAATTTAGTACATAAAGATATACTTTAAAGTCATAGCATAACTTGGATGGACATCTGCGTGCCATTTTGTGAGCCATTCATTAGTGTAGAGCTCGCTATGAAGTTGGATCAGGCTTTCCAGGGATGTGCCTCAAACATCTCCAAGGATGACAGTTTCTGTAAGGACTTATTCCAACTCTTTGCCACCCTTGCAGAGAACACTCTTTCTAATACCTAAATGTAGTTACATTTTCCCCTCCTGTCATTCGTCTCCATCATCTACCATTCCTGCATTGTGAATCTTCAACTAGAGCCTGGCTGTGTCACTGGATAATAACCACATGTCAGGTCATTGGCAGAAGCTGAATACGACTTTGCCCACCTTTTAGCCGTAAGTTCCACTGAATTCAACGAGTTATTAACAGAGGGGATGTTTAATCACTGGAATAAACTAGTATGCTAAGTAGCACAGTTTCCCTGTCTTCACATCTACTGATCAGAAAATTCTTTCCTTGAAGATGTGCTCAGTGTAAGGATTACGCTTTGGAAAGCAAACTATTTGCCTGAGAGTAACTGAGTGAAATGCAGTGGGATACAACACATAAGACATTATCTTTAACAGATCTTCCTGGCATTTTTATGCATTTGTAGGGATTTACTTATTGAAGCTAAACATACATGAAACAAACAAAAAAGAAAACAACATATATTGCATTTATGAATTGTAAATACATGAAATAAAATACCTGAATAGTCTGGTTCCTTGGTATGACTCTCCTCATCTAATGAAATCAACCTTAATTTGAAAGAGTAAGAAACATTAAGAAAACAATTCTAGGAACAGCAAATGTATTATTCTCTTTTTGGTCACACCGTTACAGAATCATAATGATAAGGAGGAAACAGTAATTCATATGGACTCCTGCTTTTGCTATATTTGCTGGTTTGTTGTTGAATTTTATTGTTGTATCGGAAGAAGTCTAGTGAAAATCAAAATAAGACTGAAGACCAACTGTCAAAACCTACCAGCTTCTCATTCTTCACCTAACTAAATATATGTAATGAAAGCACAGAGTGTTCTGTTTTGGTCAGTGGATGTAAACCTAAACAAGTAAAGTAACTTTTATTATAAATAGCCAAGCAAAATCCACTAATTGTCAGTCAAGCTGTTCTCTGCTTTTTGACAACTTACCCTTAGCTGGGTGCTTCACTTAAGCACAGATAGTCAAAACAACAGGTGGCAGCAGGATTATATCAACATAGCATCTCCTCGCAACTGAATCCTGATGGTCCCACAGGGGAGGGATCACATCTCATTCTCCTGTTCTTCTGTTTCTATAGCAGCCCATTCATAAGTCTCTCTCACCTCAGAGCTACAGGTAACCCAAACCTTGATAGCATCAGCACACTTAAATGCACTTTTTACTAAGTACCTCCTTTTTCATTGGATTACTAACCAGTGCTGTATACATTACAAAAACTAATTGCTGCTCAAAGCAATCAGGAATCCATATCCTATTCCCAGGTGAAAGGAGATGCTGCTGAAGGGAGAAATAGAATGCTCACATATCTTCTCCCATATGATGCTGCTTTACTAAGGAAAAGATGAAACAAAAGCTGAAAAATAAAGACATGGCTAAGAAAGATGAGAAACATATCAGGTTTAATGGATCTTTTTCAAGCTCTGAATTTCATCTTAAAGTTTATTAATTTTCATACACACAAAACATTTCAGTAATGCTTGCATTAAGCTTACTTTTTGCTAACGTGATCAAATTACCCGTGTCTCTCTTTTTCAGTTTTAAATGTTTGGTGACCTCTGTAACTAGAAATCAGATTATACATGTAGAGATACTTATTATTTTGAGATACAGTGCATATGACTTACTGACTCTGCTGATCTTCTGATTTGGTGCTCTCAGTCTGCGGGTCCTCCTTTTCTGCTGTTTCTCTTAGTTTATTCACAGGATCTTGCAAACTCTACATTATATTGATTACATAAGTGAAGAGAGAGAAGAAGAAAAGATTCAGGGAAGCAAAGGTGTATCACATAAAGCCAAACAAGACTATAAAGACTACATAATTTAGTATAAAAGTACATCTGATACAAGTAGATTCACTTCTTAAACCTATTTGCTCCTCATACTGCTTCTTTATTTCTTTACTCTTTTTTCTTCCTGACCTAACTATTCTTAGGACCTTAGCAATAGCAGCGTAATACAAAGGTACTCCTCATATTCTGAACCTGAAAGCAAGAGTTTAAATCTCAAATCATTAGGTAAGAGGCCAAGTGTGATATTACCATAGCCTAACAACCCCCTTACAACGTGGAAGACCATGCTATAGGACAACAGCAGTTTCATGGCCAGCACTTTTATATGCAAAAGTTGGGCATGTGAACAAGCCAAGATACGAAGCACTGTATTCTCACTGAGATTAGAGAACTGGTTGCCCCCACAGTCAATATTGTTCATTAATTAGTGTTGCTGTATGAAAACTTAAACGAAGATAGTATTTAACATGTTCACTAAGTCCAGCTCATGTAAGGAATAAAGGTTACTGTCCCCAATCCACCATTCACTATGAGAAAAATATTCCCATAAGTTGTAGGTCTTGTTTGCACCACCTTGTTAACCAGAATCTGTTAGTCACTAGAAGGGGCATTCCAGTGTCTGTTTCTGTTAGTACTTGTGCACACAAGGATATGTACTTCTCTGTTTTAGAAACCAAAATACAGGATTTGTCAGATACTGCAGTTGTGTGGTTTTTTTCCCTCTTAGTGAATTAATGCCTACCTAGTACCACAGATTAATTTTTTACAAGCATCTAGAGCACTGCAGACATCATGTTTTGAAAAATGAGGGATCACAAAGGCTTCACCAATAATTAGAGGCCTTAAAGAAAGGTACCTTACTTTATGGCTGTCGTATTTTTCCAACACTATAACAGTGCAATGCCAAAGCCACTTACACTTCTTGGATTCTGAAAAACAGACACGAGCCACCTCATCTAGATGAAGGTGCATGTTACCGTTTAACTGTATTTGTACTAGGTGCCGACTAGATTGCACCTCTTCTACTATTAAAATTTGTGGGAGTTATTCACTTGATCCTGAGAAGACCTGAATTAAAGTTCAGAAACAAAGCAATATGCACAGAACTGCAGCACAAAGAAAGACAGCGCTGCTACTTGCAGTGAAGCATCTTAAACATCTTCACGTTGACCATACACTTCACTGCACTCAGGAGGTGATGCTGCAACGGCATGTGATGCTCTGTGACCAAGCACAGTAGCACAGAGCCCACCCCAAGAAGGATGTTATGTTTTAGAATAACAAACAGGGCTACATAAACTGCCTTATTATGTAACTTAGAAGTTATCAGAAGTAAAATCCTTTGCATCTCCACCAATGAGAAGTTTTACTTCTTTTTTTATGGAGAAATTGCCATCCTTCCTTAAGAAACTGTATCACGATGCTTCCTTCATTGTTAAAGAATGTTTCAGGAAATCCATTTTTAAAAACCCGTGATCAAAGCACGGAAACAGTATATAGAAATTAAGTTCACAAGTACCTTAGGAAGGAAACAGAATGATAATACTCAGAGTCACTATTTCCTGTATTAGAAAAATAAATATAGCTCTGAAATACAGCTTTAGTTTAAATGGAAATTACAACAAAACACTGCTGAAGATCAGCAGCTGTATTTTAAAACAATAATGTAACTAATTGTTTTTATGTTTAGGCAATATTTCCATCAATTCTAACAGCAAATAATTAAATTAATATCCTTTTCCCTATCTCCCTCCACTCCACATCCTAATGCACACTATGAACTGAGGTATCTTTCTAAAATGATTAAAAACAGAGAATAAATACAAAATAAAAATGAGTACTAAAAGGTACTGTTAACTGTTTTTTGAACATGAATGCACAATAACATGATAACTATTGTAAACATGTATACAAATGACACTGTGACATTCTATTAATTGTTTTGGATTATGTCTGAAAAAAGGAAGGTCTCCCATCACTTAGGAAGTAAAATGATTAAACAAGTCTGTAAAGACACAGACTGAATGTGTACAAAAGGAAGCATGCTTCATTCAGCTTGGTGTATAAAACAATGCTGTCTTTACTGGCTGAGAAGAAACAGATGTCTAACTTCACAAAATCCATCTGGATGCTTGTGTGAACTCGCATGGACTTTGTAAGCCATAGAAATACATGGCTGAGGGTCTCATACCTAAAATGCTTTCATTCATGCTAGCTTCATTAGTTCTCTTCTATAAAAATTGGTGAGATTGTACACGCTTGTAGAGCCACTTCACAGTCCCTCATTGTGCCTATCCTCTGTCTCTACAACTAAAAGTCACCCAATAATATTTTGCTAGCTCAGATTAATATCCCAGCCATCCATGGGATTTATCCACTGCCAAGTTAACTTGGATTCCAGTTAAAACATTGCTCCTACACTGACTGCCTCTCACTTACAAAACTCCTTTACCTTGACTTGGGTTTCTTTCAAGTCCAGCCAAAATGACCTAGACTGCATGCAAAACCTGTCCTTGATTTACATCACTGGAGTGCTGGCAATGCACTCAGCTTGCCTAGAGCTCCTCACAAGTGACTTGGACAACTTAGGCACTTCTGCTCCACTACAGCCTCACTTCAAGTGTTCTATGCAGTTTTGGACACCACAATATCAGAAGGACATAAAACTGTTAGAGAGCATCTAAAGGAGGGCAACAAAGATGGGGAAGGATCTAGAGGGCAAGGTGCACGAGGAGCGGCTGAAGTCCCTTGGTTTGCTCAGCGCAGAGGAGCTGAGGGGAGGCCTCATGGCAGCTGTGGCTCTCACAGAGAGCGGCGGGGCAGCACCGAGCTCTGCACTCTGCAACAGGGCCTGAGGGAGGGGCAGCTGAGGTTAAGGAAAGGGTCTGCACCAGAGGGCAGTGGGCATGGAATGGGCTGCCAAAGGTTCCCATGGTCATAGTCCAAAGTTGTGGAGTTCAAGGAGCATTTGAACAATGCTTTCAGAAACAGGGTTTGAATTTTGGGTGGCCCTGCGTGGAGCCAGGAGCTGGACTTGATGGTACTGTGGGTCCCTTCCTACTTGGGATATTCTGTTTCTTTGCTGTGAAAAAGAATCAAAGTAACATAGCTGAGGGAAGCTCCAGAAGAAAGGGAGGCATCCCATATCCTTGTAAGAACATACGGAGAAGCACAACACCATTGAAGAGACAAATACTTGCATCTGCTTCATTTGGAGGGAAGACTGAAAGGTGGCTTCAGAATTGCCTCACAGAGGTTCATGAAGAAGAAAAAAGCGCCTGGAGATATAAAATTATACACAGTCTTGCCTAGGGAGTAAAATCATGGTGCAGCAAATGGAAATGAAACAACAGCAAAGGTCAGCAGAACGTAACAGTACTGAAGTAGCTGCTTGGGCTTGGTTCTCCAAACCATTTAAGCAGCAGATGCAGCAGCAGTCCACTTCGCACCCCAAAAAAGGATGCACTCAGATTTAGGTCCCGTGAGTCCCTTACCAAGGCTAGTACAGTTTCTTGTCTCATACGAACTCCTCAGGAAGTTTAGCAGTATAGTATAGAAATGTAAAAAATCTGATCAAATACTCATTAAGTAAGGCAAATAAACAGTGACAGAAATTTGAAAAAGGCATCATTTATGAAAAGCAGCCCCTGAAATAAACTTGAATCCATTTGATATGTACTAATTTAAAGACAATGAAACTTTCAAAGTGTTACCAAAGCAGCAGCCCATCATCTTTAATATCACAGTAATGGATATTTTTACATCACGATACATCATGATATTGTTAGCACATTAATAATAATCTTTCATCAAGGATAAAATCAACAGTTAGGAAATACAGCTGCAATAGCACAGTTGTACTACCCTCAGCATATACCCTGAAGCAAAGAAAACAAATGGGCTGCTTTTCATTAATGGGAGTTTGGCAGTCATCTCTAAAGATAATGTTTTCTTTCCAGAAACAACCCCAAGAGCCACTTAAGAGTCTCTTTCCTGAGGTAAATCTAGTACACTCATACTACAATATGCAAATAGTAGTTTTCCATTAAATGCACCTTATAGTTTTTCAGTAAGACAATCTACATCTAAGTCAAATAGTAACACTGTTTCCTTAAATTCTTGTTTTAAAGCAAAACACTGACCCTACATACAAGTATGCTCAGTTTAATTCAGAAGAGGTACTTCTGAATTAAGGATGAGTAACATTAAAGTGTTCCTATCAGAACTAGAATTATAAAAGTAAAAAATGATTTGCAAGCACCAACTTCAGTATTTTCCCTTAGAAAATATCCCTTCTGAGATACAAGACAAGGAAAAAAAATTCTAAGAGACAACTCTCAATTAAACACGTAAAAATGGCCACATTAAAATGTTTCATGTACATTTTAAACAATTATATATTCCAACTGTAAGTTTTTAATGCATAAAGTGAACAGCAGATACAACATTTTCATTGAATAAACTTCTACACTAGAAGATTACTCATTAGAAACTGCACTTATTCTTGATCACCTACAGTCACTAACTATACTTCACAAGAAAAAAATAATATCACCGTCATGTTTATTGATGGAAAAGAGATCATGCAGGACACTGAACTTTGATATACAAAAGAAAATAATCCCACATTCTAGAGACCACAAGAAATAAAGAACTGATATTATAAGGCAGCAACATAGTCTTATCCCCAAGCAGCTGCTTTCTGCAAGAACAGACTTCCACAAAACTGCAATATAAAACTAACCTCTGATTACCATTACATTTCAGCATATACGTAGCTGCAAAAACAGGAAATCACATATTTTCAGAGCAGGAGGCCAGTAATAAAAATAGTTATGATTCTCATTAACAAACTTAGGGCTGCACCTCAAACATACTGCAGTCACTTTTATAGTTATGTTCTGTTCCGCTGAGTGATTGTTATAGGTGCACAGATAATACGGATTTTATTTCTCCATCATAGATTCCTAACTTAATTTTAAGTTTAGAGTATGTTGAAATCTTTCACAAGATGTAGTTCAGAAGAAAACAAGCATTTAAAAGTATCTCACCCTTTACCACATGAGTATTTCATGCTCTATAGAATAGGTGCATTTTCTGTGCAGGTTTATTTCCAAGATCACTACCTATTTTGAAACATCATATGTCTTGTTGAAATAATCATGTTTATAGGTATGAAAGGGAATAATGAATAAATACACAGCAAAAATACCAGCTAGCTGCACAAGTTAGACTGGAAAGGGCTTGTTTAAAAGCAAAGAAAAAAAATCCTTAAAATTTTACACATGAAGAGATTATGAGCCAGAGCAGTCCCTCAGCATGCTACCCAGGTTCTGGCCATGTTAAGCTCAAGCTGTGAAGCAGCCACTGGTACAATGGGAGGTGACTGAGGAAACAAAGAGGTTTGGAGTTTAACTGCAGAGTCTGTAGGCAATGACTGGCAATGTCAAGATAACTAAGCCTGTCTTCTTTTGAAGTTTGGAGGTACCTTGTGCCTAGAATTTGGAGCATGTAAGAAGGAAGAACGGAGTTAGGTTAACTTCAGAGCAACTGTGGACTTATCCTGCAAGAAAGTATCCTTTAGAGACTGTCTAAGATGAAAAGCTTATGAATTTTTAAAACTGTCCAGTACAGCCTCCTTTTATTTTTGTCTTTTGGTCAGGAGAGACTGAAGTTTGAAATGTGTTTGGTTGGTTGGTTTGTTTGTTTTGACGTTTCAAGCTGCAGAAATAATTGTCTCCACAAACACTTCATAAAAACTCTACAAAACTGCTCCCTCACTGCTCACATTCTAGAAGACAACTTTAAATACAGCATGTCATGTATGGGCAGGTATGCTAGCCTGGGGTGCATTAAATCTTATACCTTCAGGTGCCTCTTCTTCCAGAGATCTGGAATAGCCACAGGCTATACAGCACACTGCAGTCCAGCTTTCACTTCTACATGCCATATGCAGAAACCTACATGGATTGAGGCTATGACTTGTAATTGTTTTCAAACTAGATTGTCTCTCCAAGCACACAGTGCTTCGCTCAAAGTTATTCATTCTTTGCTTTTCTGCCAGTTTGTAAGCCTTCCATCAGACCTTCTTCAAACAAATGTTATTTTTCTCCTACATAAATAGGATCAGTTCATCACACAGTTATCATGTTGCATAAAATAATTACAGGACAAGGACATATATGAGGATAACTGGGAAATTAATGTTTCTTTTTTTTCCCCCCTATTCCTCTACTGAAGCTCAAATTGCAATGGGAAGAGCAACTTCTTAGGCAGAAGCAGACATGATCAGAAAAAAATACAGTGTGAATGAGCCCTTATTTTTGGAAACCTAGCTAAACTTTGAACTCATTACTTCAGTCAGACATTGCACATGTTCCACATTCAAAAATTACAGAAGATCAGCAAATATCACTAGTCAAGGAAAACAGTAATTCATTTAGGGAATCTGCTTTGACAGGAGGGCTGGTCTCAGTGATCTCTAGAGGTCCCTTACAACCCCTACAATTCTGTCATTCTGTAGTTCGCATTATCTGGTCATAGTGAGATGGCTGTGGTCAAGGGCTCTATGTCCAAGTGACGGTTGGTTATACGCTATCTTAACCAGGGGTTCATCTTGGGATTAGTGATCTTCAACATCTTTATCAACAACATAGATAGTGGGGTTGAGTGTAACCTCAATAAGTTTACAGCTGACACTTTATAAAAGAGGGATGTGATCCAGAGGGATCTGGACATGCTCAAAAAGTGGGCATACAAGAATTTAATGAGGTTTAACAAGGCCAAGTGCAAGACCCCATCTGTAGTACTCTGTCCAAGCCTGAGGCCCATGGTACATTAAGAATACGAAGCTGTTGGAGCAGGTCCAGAGGAAGTGCACAAAGATGACCAAAGGACTGGTGCATCTCTCCTGTGAAGACAGACTGAGGGAGTTGGGATTGCTTAGCTTGGAGATGAGAAGGATTCGGGGAGATCTCACTGTGGCATTCCAGTACTTGAAGGGAGCTTACAAGCAAGAGAGGGATTGACTTTTTACATGGTCTGATAGTGATAGGACAAGGCAGAATGGCTTTAAACCAAAATCAGATGTTAGGAAGAATTTTTTTATTTTATTTTATTTTTTTAACTCAGAGAGTGGTGAGGCAGTATAACAGGTTGCTCAAAGAGGTTATGGTATTCTCCATCTCTGGATGCATTCAAGGCCAGGTTGGATGGGATCCCGGGTAGCCTTATCTAGTGGCTGGCAACCCTGTCTATGGCAAGGGAGTTGGAACTAGATAACCTTTAAGGTTCCCTCCACCCTAATCATTCCATGATTCAACAAAACATGAATGTTTTCTATATCACTGTATGGTCTCTTATTTGTTACCAATGGGAAGACAAATGTACCTATATATTCCTTACCTTTAGCATAGTGAATTCATATGGCTGATAACCTTTGAAACTTTCATGGATAGCTGCCATTGTGTGCGAAGTTTTTTCCCAAAAATGAAGAAGTGTTGTCTGTAAGGCAGGGTAAAAATTCAGTGTACTGTTATCTTAAACATGAATCTGGTTTTTCACACAAAGTTTATATCTCCACTCTAGTATTAGTTACAGATTCTCGTATTTGAATATTGTCATGGAAACCTCTTAGAAAAACATATATTAACTGGAAATCTTTACTTGGGAGGTAATGGGTTTTGGTTTTTTTTGGTACCTGATATGTTGTTAATACATGAGAAAGAAGGTTGCATCTGCTTGCTCCCAAAAGGTCAACTTTTTGACAGACATCAGTCTTCAGTTTGTCAAAGTTGAGTTTTGCATGTCGCACTTGAGCTTGAACCTTCAAACAAAGGGAGAATTATTTATGTAGCGAGTTTTTTCCTTCATTTTTCTACCCCAACTTCATGAAAGAAGAAACAAACAGAACTTCAAAAATCAGAAATATCAGAAAATAGAAATGAGAAAACTGAACAGACTCAATTAAAATCTCAAATAGAATTATTAATATAATCTGTCCCACTAAAAATACATTATAGCAAGCTGACATGCCAAAATTAGGAATTATAAGTTTACTGCATAACACACAAGGACATCTCCATATACCTGATGTAGGAAAGCAATTATGCTGATGAACTTTAAAGTCAGTCAGAAATTTTGCTGATAATATAGCACTTCAGTAACTTCGAACTGCTACAAAAAGTTATCTTGTCACAGTTCTCCTTTTAATAGAAGTGTTGCTATATTTGTTGTTATAAGGAGAGTATCAAGACCTCCTTTCATAGGAACAATTTCTGTTTGAAAGAATTTTAGTTTTACAAATTCTTCTACCACCAGTTATGCATATACAAGATATTCTGTTACGCAAGCCATACACATTTGATGACAATACTAGTATTCTCATCAGGTATCAGAACAGAAACTTGATGTAGGCATTTTGAACACAGGATATCTCATTTTAATGACAATTTTGTGCAGAGAAATTTGTATACAACAAAATGTTTACACAATCTAGTTTTTGTCCAAGGAAATACAAAATTATCAAAAAACAAAACAATTTTCCTATCAATCTTTCACAGTTATAATGTTTACCCACAAAAATCTTCACAGTAAATGAAAACCACGCTGTACCCAATTTAAAGACAATTTCTTTTCTTTACAGAAAATCCTAAGTCAGAGAGGAAGCCTAACAGACTTGGTTAAAACAAGATCTGACAAACTTGCGTGTTTCTGGTTTTCAGAAGTAAATCCTGCAACAAGTATCTGTGGTCCTTTTGTGGTGGACACATCTCATGACACCATCTGAAATGTTAGGGTCACAACACCTATCATCCTATCTCACTTATAGTAATAGACTTCCAGCCAGGCAGAAAAAAACAAAAGATCAGTGCCACAAATTCATCAGATGACCTACTCAGATGAATTGTGGCCGTGTCTGTGATTGGACAGCCCTTTTTCACTGATCTCATCTGATCAACTGTGCAAATGTTACAGGGTTGTACATATTGAAGGTCTGATACATCCATAATGAAGGAGCAATCATAACTGAAAACTGATGAAAAGTGAAGAATCTCACAGGTGAGATTTTAATTCTAGTTGATGGCAATGTGTCAAATGTAAAGCTATACTTTCCAATGATGCAGCTGAGATCAGAATCCTTTTGCTCTTCAGTGTATCGCAGCACTAGTTTGTTTGTGAGAGTACAGCAAGGTCAACTGTGATTTTGTATATTAACAGTCCAAATGAGCAAAGAACGTTACTCCTGGGGAATATAAGTATCTGTGTGTCAGAAATGGTGGGCCACAAGAAAAAAATATATACTAATAAATGTGATTGTTAATTTCCACAGTTGGAAGTCTGGACAGAGACTTCATACAACAAATTGGGATTCAGGTCCATCTCATGTCTCCAACTCCTTAAGAAAAAAGCCCAGAAAAGAAAAAAACTTGTAAAGTTTCCAGTTACAGTCTTCCTGCAAATAGCCTTCGGGACACTTAGCAAGGAACAACATCAGCATTTTATCTTAATACGTTAATAGTGCCTCATTTAAAAGCTAGAACACTGACAAAAGGGCGATTCGTAAGTGTGGAATATTAACCTGCATGTTCGAGATATCCATACAGAAGATTCAAAACATGTAGCACAATGTTTTGATACCAAATGTCACAGATTTATTTCACCAACCAATTAAGACGTGAAAGTATGAGAATTATTCAATTAAGGATGTTTATGAGCTTTTTTAACATATTAAAAATTTAGCAGAAATACTCTCCATCGTAGAACAGCTGTGCAGGACAGCCCAGAAAGAAATTCACCCCAGGGCATCATCATAACCTTTTGCCTTTTATATGTGCCCATGAGCACATTTTCAATTCAAATTATTATTAGACACCTTCCGAGATCACTGGCTTCAGGAATTAGGAATAAAACCTCTATGCTGACAAAGCATAATCTACTTAAAACTGCACAAATTATTATAACAAAACTTTAGTTTGCTGCTCAAAGGGGAGTTTATGCAACATATACTGAAGTTCTCTGTCCTCTGCAATTACTTTCCAAGACAGGACAAATAGGATCACACTGTGGTTTCTGTTCCACGAATTTTATTTCATATATTTCATTTCATCCATGCACAGCATACAAAATTTATTCAAAATCCTGATCTGAGATGTGTTGGGATTTTACTGACTAAGGAGATCTGCGCTGTTTCAAAGGCAAGGTAGGCATTTTACAATGAAAGAGCTACTAGCATCTGAAGCAGTAGGTGCCAGTTAAGAGATTTATGTAATACATGAAAATCTCACCACGGTACAGCTGACATAAAAAAAAAAAAAGTACTACTCTCCATCTTTTCCTTTTTCTAAGGAAAAGTAAACTGCTTTTAATTTTCCAATGCAAATATCAAAGTATAATATTTAAAAGATCAAATTCTTCACAGAAAACACATGAGAAAAATCTGAAAAAAAGTGTTTTATTAATTGCTTGATAAACTAATAAGCCAGATAAAACTGAAATAATTAAAAATAAGTAAATAAATAAATAATCAGTACTAAGATCCTAAATGCCGTGTGTTTGAAATTCAGACTCTGGGATGCTTGACTGTAATACAAATACAGCTTCCTAAGCTGACAGTCAAACAGAAAAGTCCCAGTTTTCAAGACTGCCATTATAAAAAATAAATAAATAATTTTTTACACCCAATTAAAAAACTCTGTTCAGTATATTGCTATTGAAATTTGGATTTTTTTTTTTAAAACATATTTTCAAGAAAATTTTGTGTCTCCTATGGTATTTTCATGTTATTACTTTTGGTCTAAAGTAAAACACAACATTTATTTTCAGTAGTAGCCCAATTTCAGGGACAGTTTAGCCAATAAAAAGTTATCTCCAAACTAAATACAGTATATTTTTTGTCTCAGCACTTCCAGTATAGAAGCAGAAACAGATGCTTTCAGTCTCATTTGTCACCCAGCCTCTCACTTACTTGATCTGAAAAGCATGCACAGTGTGTGTACAGAGTGGAAAGCAGGGGGGGAAGTAAATCAAGAGGGAAAAATTCCTGGAATATAGCAAACCTTCCCGTTGGGAGCTCTGGGTAAACTCCACCAGCAGATGGAATCAGCACAAATCTCTGCATGAAATAAGCATAACACCTTCTGGCATACCTGATTGTTATAAAGACTACATGAAACCTAAGCACAAAATAAAATAGGCTGTATTTTCAGGACAAAGTATTTAGAGCACAGAAGAGAAAGCAAAAGGAACCTGGCTACTAGTTATCACAGAACTATAATAACATCACCTAAGATATGAAATTATGAAAAGGAACGCCTACTGCACTTTTAAACCAACATATGCAAGCACCCATTGTAGTTTGCTCTTAAAGTTGAGTTTGATGCCACAAGTCTGGGAATAGAAAAGCTAATGTTTTATACAAAATAATGACTGCAGCTAAACTATTCCATGTGCAACACAAAGAATTCCAAAGTCTTGCACAGTGCTAACCCCAATTTCAGCATGCTTTAGTATGTTCAACATTTTGCAGGCTTTTCTTTGACTCAACTGTTCCCTTGGGTGGGAATAGTATTTACTGCATGTATTAATCTCTGTTCCATTAACATGTAAGGATAATATGTTAAAACAATATTTAAAGAAGAGTTTGTATACTTCTGTTCATGTCCTTTAACCCTTCTTTTATGGTCTGATGAAGAACACTGATAAAAGTTACTTTTGGAAGATGACATTTATTAAGTTCAAAATACCTAACTAGAAAGTATCACTTGGGCAGAATAACACATGCAAACAATATCTGTCACATTTTAAGCTAAGCAGATGAACATCAAACTTGTCCAAAAAATGAAGCTATTCTTGTAAAAGATGTAAAATATCCTAGAAAAAAAGGTGCATAATTAGTGCCAATGATATACTAATTAAGTTTACCATTTTGGACTTAATTACGATTGCTCCTGCTGGTGTACATATGCACTTCACTCTATTAGGCTTGATTAAGTAAACCTAAGGTAACGTTAGCATTCCTATAAAGGACTAAATAATTACCACTGCGTGTCTGTCTGACTCTTGAAAGCAACACAAGTATTGTCTGGCCCTTCTGCCTCAAAAAAGATGATAGCTTTGAAAGAATAGCCAGTTCTGTGGAATTGCTACCTATGATTCTGACTCTCTGTCAATACAGAATTACAAGCAAATAATACCTTGACACTGCTGTTGAAAACCTGTGTGTTCTGTGTGAGAGTTGTTTCTATCTATCAGGAATACCACGAGAAAAGAAAACAGAAGTAGCTGAAAGTTAAATTAAATATTATGTTAACTGCAAATGATTGCAACTGATTCTAGAAAGATTGAGAAAACTTTCTGGTATCCTAAAGTGATAAAAAAAATATCTCTAACTATTATAGACCTATTTGAGTTGGAAGGGACCCTTAAATATCATTTTAGCTCCCTTGCAACGAACAGGGACACCTACAGCTACATCAGGTTGCTCAGAGCCTGGTCCAGCCAGACCTTAAATATCTTCAAGGATGGGGCATCCACCACCTCTCTGCGCAACCTGCTTCGGTACTTCACTATCCGTACTGTAAACAAAAAAATTTTTTTTTTCTATTCAATCTAAATCTTCTCTGTTTTACTTTGAAACCATTTCCCCTTGTCCTATCACCCTGCGAAAGGGTCTGTTCCCTTCTTCCTTATAGCTCCTGTTTAGACACTGAAAGGGTACAATGAGGTCTCCCTGGAGTCTTCAATTCTCCAGGCTGAACAGCTCCAGCTCTCTCTCTCCTGCATGGACTTGATCAAGAAAACAAGATGGCACAAAGACTTTTCAGCTGCCTACAACTATTTTTCTAGTATATTTCAGATTTAATTGGAACCTCTAATTCACTTCACTGCTCTCACTGCAGTACATTCAGTACAGTCCTGAAACTGAACATATGTAATAAGTCAAGTGATAAAACTACAAATCAATAAAGAAAAATTAGTTAAGCAATGCTATACCACTCTGACACAATATAGTGAAATGTAGCTTAATATGAATTAGTTAAAAGCTGCAGCATGTCATTTACTGGCACTAGGAACAATCACATTTCTCTGTCAACTAGAGCTGAATCATTGTATACAAATAAAATATCACAAAGTCTTTATTCTATGCTAGTAGAAGTTATTTCCTTTTATTTCAATATTGTTTATTTCTACCAAAACAAATGAATCACCATGATTTCAGCGTAAGCTTTGCTCTGCTTATAGTGTCTACAAAGCTGTCTAAAGGAAAGAACTAGTAAAAAAAAAAAAAAAAAAAAAAATCACATAATTGTAATGTTATGCCCCCAAACCTGACAGCTTTCATGTAAACTTTGTCACAGAAACCAGCTTCATGCTAGCTATTTTCACCATCTTCTCTGAATTTGCAATAGTATTCTTCTTACACTCAGTTTTCCTTCTCACAAAGTGATATCTAGTGAAATGTTACCATTCACTTCTGTAATCAAAATGTGAGACAAAAATAACAGTCGTAACAGCTTTAATTTTCACAGAAGAGCAATAGCCTTTGATGATAACTCACATTTTCATCTGAGTTACTGTGTTATTCCCCTTGATTTCAATAGTAACGCTCACTGTTGTTTAACCTTTGTATTGCAACAGTTACTGAAGGTTTCAATGAGACAGAGTTCCACAGCACCAGACACTAAAAATAAATGAAAAAATTCCAGGTCTTGTGCCAGTGTTATGCAGTCTTTAGGTAAAAGCCCCTGATAGTCAGGTGTCTAAATTGGGACTGTGCTGGGAAAAGAAGCCCTTCCTGGATACCCACAGGGCGATTCCTGCTCTGGGCATAGTGGAATTTGCCCCACTAGAATGTTACAGCCCTTCTTATACCTTCTCTTGATTTAAGAGCATGGTTCTCTTAAGCCTTCACTGCAACATACACATAAGCACCTGTGCAACGCACACACTCAGGTCTAACATCAACATCCATCAGCTAAAAAGCATTAGAGCTGCCAGGGGATGTCTGGAGTAACACATTCAAGCAAGCTTTAGCATTCAGCTATGCTTCTGATATCTCTTCTCAGATGAGAATCAGGAGCACTTGAAAGACTTTGTTTTTTTTTCTGCTTCTGCTGATTTGTAATAAAAATAAGCATATCCCATTTAGTATGAAGATAAAAATGAACTTAAATTACTACTTAACATTTCAGGCTTTTTTGCATGCTGTGTATCATTTCTCGTGGGTAAGGCCGTAGTATTTTAAACTTCCTTTTCTATTCTCCTTCTGACCCCCTCTGAAGAGACAATAAAGATGCTATAGAAAGGAGAATATTTGTGTAAGGAAGGCAAGGAATGTATCATATGAGAGAACTGCATTTCACACAGACACATGATAGCTTTGATACAGTATACAGGTCTAGATTCATGTATAGCATGCAATTGATAATACAGTGTAGTTTCTCAGCCACATGAAACTAACACAAACAAACAAACACATTCTGTATTGCACTCCGACCAGCCTCTCTGCTGCTACACTATTCTACAGAAGCAGGGTCTTGATTACTTTTTCATAAGGAAATTGATCATATTCTGACAGCTCTTCTGCCTCTAACATGCTGTCCTGAGGCACTGAATAGATTATAATTGAAAAGGAAAATTTTTGGAGCTTTTAAGAAGCTACATTTAAGAAATTTTTAAACTACATATACATACATATATATATTTATCATTAGAGATCCTCACCATCTCCCAGAATGGAACAGAACAACTTGAAAATATCTTAAGACTGGATGGCAATGTTCTGTACTTTAAATCTATTTGCAATTACAACATTTGAAACCTTAGCTACCCAGAAAACAAAGTAATTGTGTGATAAGGGAAGCTTCAGATTAATCTTTAGTTTTAGTTGAACTAATACCTTTCGATACTGCAATTATTTTGATAGTATTTTAATTAAAATAAATTTGCACCAAATTTTCTTTTTTTGGTATATTAAAAACGCTTCATTAAAAGCATTCAGATATTTGTGGGTAATAACCCTTAACACTGCAGGAAGTACCAAAAGGGATCCATTATTTTTGGTGATTGTTGACACATGTCCTGACAGACATGGCTCGTTCCAGCAATTCTTTGAGGACAGTTGCTTTAGCTCCAGTAGTATCTTCAAAACTGCAGTCACTACTTGGGCTCAGTATTTGCCAGAGTTTTTCTTTGTGTATAGCAGCATTCCTTTGAGTCCCCCAGGTCACTCACACCTGATCCAGCTTGTGGAATCTCTGTGGGTTTTCTAGGAAAGCATTCACAGCTAGTTGCCATTCATTTGGCTAGAGATCAACAGATCAACTTTGCAAAATCTTACTGCTGCACTTCCAATACCTTCCAATAAGATATGCTAGGTGCAACTAGTCAGATGTTGCTACTTGAGATCTTAGTGGATGAAGATCACACAAACAATTGACTCTAGAGTTTCATTCATGTTACCCTAAAAACTGCCCATTTCTCTCCACTGGAGCTTTAAAAGCCATGCAGAAGCTTTTGAAGATTAGTTTACATGCAGACGCTACAGCGGACATCGGGAGGCAGATGCAAGGAGCCCTAAACAAAATAATGTTTGGGAAAAACCCAACTTCCTTTTTAGCTAATAACTGTAACTATTAAAATATATGCTTATTTGCTGTTTGAATTCATTCACACATAAGCTTTCAAGCATTGAATCTTGATAAATTCTCAAAGAAGTGATCGAAGAATTTCAGTAACTTAAATACCATAGTCAAGCCAACTCTCCCTCTTGCCTTTGATACATGAGAATGATTGACCTAGAAACACCTTATCTAAGGTAATTTCCCCTAGTCCTCAAATTACCTCTAACACTTCTTAATTCTCCCTCTCCTTGCCTCCAGTTTTTCAAGCCAGAGGCATGGACTGCCCATGTATCAGTTTCCTAGAGAGTCCTCATGCTGGCTGACTAAGTGAATTCTTCCCAAAAGATCTTGACAAGAACAGTCGCAGCTATCTTACAAACACAGTTGCAGAGCTGCAATTAGCAACTGGCTGCCTGAGAGCAGAAAATAATAATATCCAAAAGAGCTGAAATTATGATTAAACATACAAAAGAGCTCCTAAATCCAGGATTCCAAACAGATTCTATCGTGTTGCTACTATCTGCAGTGAATGGAGATGAAACCATTGCACTCAAGATACAAACATATGCCAGACAAACCACTGCTTTGATTCTGATCTCTTTTTTAACTAAAGCAAAGTTGCCTATGCAACTTTGTCCTAGTTTCTAGGCGTTTTTTTTTTAAAATCCTGTCAGCACTTTGGGTCAAGTGCCTGCCTTCTCTTCCTGTTTTGAAATCCATGTCACCAGGTCAGCTTTGCCTGCAACACGTTCTTCTATGGTAGGCTACCTGGGTCAAGGACAACATCATGGCAAAAAGCAAAACACTTAAAGAACTTTCCTGTGTTGTTGTTTAGTTGATTGGTTTTGTTTGTTTGTTCCTTTAGCAGTAACAAATATATATATATATATCTAATATATATATATATATATATATATATATATATAATATATATATATAATAATAAAATTACAAAGCAGCCTGACCGAGAACATGAGTTTTCACTTTTGTGGATTTTATTCAGTGGAATATGAAATTTGCTCTTTGCATCACATTTTTATCTCATTTCCCTCTAAAGTTTTTCAGTGCTTAGTCTGTAAAACTTTTATGGCTTTGAATCTGTCGGCTCACAAGCCGTGTAAGTGCAGCCTGGCAGTAATGACTAAGCCATAGTCAAAACTGCTTACTCCATAACCACTGACAGTCAGCAGATGTGAGCAACTCTCTGACCCCTGCGAGGATATAAAGTTATGGCTGGCTTGAATATTCTTCCTTTTTCCCTGAAAAAACCCAAAGGCTGGTTGTACCATCTTCTGATATATTCCATGATGGCTATCGCAGAAATTGAATACTGCTAATTAGCCTTCCCTCTCTGGTTTACACAAACACTGACACAAAGAACTTATTTCTCTTGTGCTTTTTCTACCACCTCACTTCCTTCCCAGCTCTGTAATTACTCCTGCTGTTGCACATTGTATCTTTTCCAACTCTCTTATGTCTCTTTAGGTATGTGGAAAAACAAGAACCTCATCACACATTACACATGTGGTTCTATGAATATTATCCAGTAGCATGAAGAATTGTTTTTCCCTATTCTATTTTTTCTTATACCCAGACTCAAGTTGGATCTGCAAAATTGTATCAGTTCAGCCATTGCACTGAGGAAAAAAGTTACGTTACTCTAAAAGAAAAAGTCAGAAGAGCACAAATGTATAATTAAAGATGTAAATAAGCTACTGTAAAAGGAATGAAAGATTTTTCAGTCTGGAAAAAAGAGCTGAATAAGGGGTGTATTAGGAGGCCATCAGACAACACACAGACACAGGAAAAAGCTGTGCTTTGGCCACAAGAACCAGAGAACATTATATGAAACCAGCATATTAAACTCAACAAAAGAACAGCAGAGCTTTAAATAATATCTGTCAGTTGAGAAACCCGCTATGTTTTATGATGTCTCCACTGGTCAGATGGAAATCACAGAATCATAGAGTCACCTCCAAGGTTGGAAAAGATCACCAAGATTATCCAGTCCAAATGTCCGTCTCTCACCAATATTTCTCACTAAACCACGTCCCTCAGTGCCACACCTACACATTTCTAGAACACTTCCAGGGATGGCAACTCCACCACCTCCCTGGGTAGCCTGTGCCAGCACTTGACCAATCTTTTGGAGAACAATTTTCTCCTAACATTCAACCTGAACCTCCCCTTGTGCAACTTGAGGCCATTTCCTCTCATCCTATTTCTATTTACATGGGAGAAGAGGACAACTCCCACCTCACCTCAGATAGTTGTAAAGAGCAATAAGGTCACCCTGTGCACCTTCTCCAGACTGAACAATCTCAGTCACTCTTCAATAAGACTTGTGCTCCACATCCTCACCAGCTTTGTTACTCTTCTCTGAACATTCCCCAGGGCCTCAGAGTCTTTCTGGTAGTGAGGGGCACCACGTACTTGCTCTATGCAAGGTCCTGGTTGCTACCATTGGTTGCAGATGACAGACAGATGGTGGGACTTCTGCTTGAGCTAATATACCCATCCTGAAGAATCAGGTAACACTGAGGTGTGTGTGTAGGTCAGGGTGGGATTGTAAACAAGGTGCTGGATCAATGCCTTATCTGAAAGCTGTGCTGCAAAGGCAGTACAGATATTTTCCAAGCATTTTTCCTAAAAGACAGCAGTCTTTCTCATTTCACTGACACCTGTGCAACAGCAGGCTTTTCGGAATCAAAATTCAAAAGCATGTTGAATTTCCTAACTTAAAAAGCGTTCTCAATTGTGTTAAAAAGTGTTTTCAATTGCCAGGGTATATTCACACACTGCCCATGCCCAATCATGCCTAAGTAAGGGAAAGCATTTAGAAATACTCCCTAAATTGTAACTGTAGGACAAGAAGTAAGCTTTGAATTCACATAAATTCATTTGAGGAAGAGATGGGAGTAATTTTCAGACACTGATGATTTTTACAGTCATGGTTGCAGTACAGACAAAAGCCCAGATCTCAGTGCCTTACTTTCACAAAATTTTGTACCTCCCCACACTGAAATCTACAGATATCTTAAGATCTGGGATTTCAACTTTGAAAGCAGCATGTCATAACATACAGGATCCACCTGGACAGATCTAGCTTAGCTTCCAGCATCCATTGCCCAAGCACGTAGACAACACTCTTCAAGTTCTAGAGGGTTGTCTGCCAAGTGAAACTTTAACTCATTATATTTAAGAGGGGAGTGGTGCACCAAGCAGTAATATTGTCTGTGTAAATCCTCAGGAAAAAGATATAAGCAGCAATTTTTAATTTGTATTGAACTTTTACTTTGCATTTGTGAAAATTGGTAGAGCAGCCCTCCTACTAGGTTAGATATTCTGATCAGAACTAGCTAAACATAGCCTGAACTCATACACCAAAAATCTTCCATCAATTCAGTCAATGAGGTATTCTATTTCAAGACATCTCAAGAGTGTAGACTTTTTCCCTCACCTGTTTAACTTTCTGAGTTCAATCTGAGGCTTCTTCCTCCCTACTATTCATAGCATGCTAGTACAAAAACCTAAATCCAAACACATCTTTGCAGCGGCAAAATTTTATTATATCCAAGTCAAATATCTTCAAGACATGAAAACAATCTCTGGCGAGCAACATTGCTCTTTGTGTTAAATAACTTTATGAACAACTACCCTGCAGCAATGAATACACTTTCCACTCTTAAAAAATATTTTAGTCCCTTCAGAGTGAAAACAAACAAACAAACAGACTGAAAGGTACAGCCAAACAGCAACAGAAAAAGTCTGATTTTTTTTTAAACTAAGGAATTATGGAGATCTCCCATTTCCTTCCCAATTTCTTCCCCTCCAGCATGGCCCAACACAGGGAGACAATAGCATGCCAGCTGAGGACAGCAGCCTCTGCTGAGTCCTTGCCACTCATCCAGCAGCTGGATGCAGCCTTGACCAAAGTTATATTTCTCAGCACAATCCAGTGAGTGCAACAAGCCAAAAGCCAGACAACAAAAATATTTAGCTTTGAGCCTTACAAGAGTTTTTGTTTGTTTGTTTTTGTTTGTTTGTTTTAAACAAACAGAGGAGCACAGTGCAATTTCACAGTAGGAATCCATCTGCTCAAACAGCTATCAGTTCATTGCAATAAAGCACACAACACAAGGAGAAACTAACATGCTAGTTTTGAGAAAAATAGCTATAAAATACAGGATGCAACTGACTCTCAGGCATGACAGCTGAGTCACTCCAACCATAATTTCCTTTAAAGTGGAGAAAGGTTTGTTAAATTTAAGAACCAAGAATTGGCAACAATACCATATCTTCCATTCTTCAGAACCTCACTCCAATTCATTACAGAAACCATGATCACAGTGCAACAACCATATGCTGAAAATTAGGCAAAGCAAAAAAGAAGATTGTCACACCATCTTAGCAGGACTCAGGCCTCCAAGACCACAAATCTAGAGATGTATCAAGCATTACTTTTCCATCAGATTAACTACACAGTTTTTAAAAATGATTTTGAATTAAACAAAAGCTAAACAAGTTCACAGAAGACTTACTTCAATTAAGAGTTGTTTACTTCAATCGAACCTGTGAAGAAAACACTTTTAAGCTAAGTTCATATACGATATTGTCAGTACAAAGTGAATGCTTGCATTGAGCTTTGCACGGGTTGAACTACATTTAGGCACCATCTTTTGAAAAGCTGTGTATCTGTAAGGTCATCCCTGTTCTCAGGAAAAGGGCTGTAAGTACTACTGACTTTTCCTTTCCAAAAAAATCGCCCCCCATTTTTCAAATGCACAGCTCTGTGCTCTGTTACCCACCACCTTCAATTGCAATGGAAAGGTATCTCACAGTACTTTGATACATTTTTATAGTTTGGATCAACATGCAAGTTATTTTTAAAAGAGAACAAATAGTAAATGGCAACGTAAAGGAAGGGAGGGCAATAACAACCTCGCATCTAATCTGACTAACAGAAGGTCTGCATTTCCTACTTCAAGCAGCCTAAGTACATGCCTCAGCTTTCTACTGGTGACAAGTTTCAGTATTAGTCAAACTCAGGATGCGTGCTATACCAGGCTGGAAGGCAAAAAATGTATTGATGCTAATGCAGCCCTTGAAACAATGACATGCACAGAAAGAAGTTACCAATGATTTGCCAAGTCCGCTGACTAGGAAACTCCTAAATTGCATGCAAGACAACATTCACCTGCATAGCATTACTTCAGACTTTTGGGATAGATCTTTATGATATGACACCAACTGCAGTTTTAGTAGTAAGCACACATCTGTAAGTCTACAGTTAAGAGTAATTACCACAATAGCATGCTTGGACACATACTATTCTTAACTGGAAAAAGGTGCACATTTTTGCACAAGAACATATATCCTCTTTAGGGAGGAGGTTGATTCTGGTATCTCATATCCTCAAATGACTGACAAAATCCAACAGCACAAATGTCTATAACTTGATAAAGTCTGAAAACAGACTTTTTTTGTAACTATAATGCAAGTCTGCAAGATGCCAAAAATGACTATTCAGATTTGTAGCACAAAGCAGGCCAACTAAAACAGATGACAAAAGCAAATAAATAAGCTTCCAGGTATGGAAGATCTTCATCAGCTCTAAACCACAGGTAACCTGGACTTAGCATTAAATGTGCTGAGAATCACTCTTAGTTCTTCACAAGTCAACTGTGTTAATTACATTGCACAATCTGAAAGCAAAGCAAGGTACACATGGAGCAGGGAGGTGCTGGCAAGTGTAGAACAATTAGACAGTTAGCTCTTGCAGGAGATAGAGACAGGTAATTACTGCTTTTGAAAGCTGCTGAAAGGCCAGCTAGAGGGGTAATGTAAAGAAAATTGTAACACAGCACAAAACTAAACTCTCTACTATGTCTATTTCATTCACCTAGTAATTACATAGCTCAGCTTCTATCTCATTTATTGAAGGTATGTTAAATCCTTCAGGTGCAACATCACAGACAACTGCATTTATATTTTTCATTCCCTTGCATCAAAATCAAATTCTTCAGGGCCTGAACAAGACTATTACTTGACTCGGAGGTGCTTCTGAGCATCTGGAATTAGGCAAAGGGATGTTAAAAACTCACATTTAAGGGCAGTAACATTTTCCCCAGTTAGAGCATCAAAAAATACTAGTTGGCTGCAAGGTCCTTTTGCAACCCTTCCTGTGAAGGGTTGTGATGTACTTGTGATCGGTGAACACATAATGTACTGGGAAATGCCACTGACACACAAAGCAAATATTAGCAGTATGACACCAATACCCCCAGAAATATACTTGTACCATCAACATGATAACCAGGTTGCCTTTAATATTTAGTGCCTAGGTGCTCTCACTGTCCTGAGCACAAAGCCATCCCATCGACAGTGCTAATGCAGGAAGAAAAGTCATGCAATTGAGTTTCAGATTTTGCTTTCTATTTAACATTTTTCTACATAGGCAATAAAATGATAACCACTAATAATCACAAGTCATTTACAATACAGTGTGTCTGTTGTACTGTTATTGGTCCGGAGATCAACACAATTTTGTATAAATACCCAGCTGTATTTACATGAACTGACAGTGCTGTTAAGTAGAAAAATAATGATTAATACGTTACATAGTTGATGTTTAATACATCAGTTTATTGAAAACATCTTCCCCAAAATAATTTTATTCTTTCCTGACACAAATTAAGAAAGATTAAAGTTATCATAAAACATTATCATAAAAAATCCCTACGTTATCTTCTACGTTGCACTTCAGACTTCACATTGTGCTATCACAGAAAAAACATCAGAAATTTAAGCAGGGCTTAGGTAGAATATCCCTAAAAAAAAAAAAAAAGTTGAAATGACACATCACATCAGACATTTCTCTGGTTAGCATGGTTCCTGCTTAGAGGTTTTTTTTGTTTGTTTTTGTTTTTTTAAAAATCAATTTGGTTCTATGAAGAGAAGGAGAAAAATCAAACATAGTATCTTAGAGAAGATTCAGAGCCTATGTAGCACATAACTGAATAGCAAAAGGCCTTATGAAGTAAAAGCAGATGGACTACATTATGTATGTGCCCAGGCATTTTAGGAAAGTATAAGAATGAATCCCTGGGCAGTGGTGGCCAAAAAACTTCTTTCTCTTGTGTAAACAAAGTTTTCCCCAACAGCTGTATTCCCCTTCCTGTTTATTCTTCTCTCCTGCAGAATTATCTCAGTTCAGTCACATCTGTACTTCATTTATTTTTAAAAAATATTTCTTTAGCTACCTCCTAGCTTTTCAGATTATTAAGGCTGAGGGAATTTTCCAAATCTCATTTCTCCTTTTACAACCTATCTTGTTTACATTTTTACACTTCATTTGGGCTCTGAATTCAAATAATGTTCCACATGGGGTAGGGCTTTACCCACACAGATCAGTTTGCAGGATTAGAGTTTTCAAGTGACCACTTGAAATTGCCTAGGCAATTATCATTTCTTCTTGATTTTAAGACCAAAACACAGCAGGATAATTAAGTGAAAACAGCATTTGGTTGCTCCTGTCTTCCTTTTTATTAAATTTCATGATTACCTTTAATGCTTACACATTCCACAATTATTAGATTTTAAAAATCTGTTGAAGCCTAAAGTTTGCCACGTCATATTTGAGAACACCTTTCTAACATTGGGGTTCATGACAATAACCATTACATTAAAGATTAACTTAACACTATTATTGCGTTAAATCACTTAACTTTTTTTAATTTGCTTTATTCTGATGAAGTACTACACGTTCCTCTAATGATACGAACAGTGGTTTTAACCTATTTTGTCTTGAGCTACAAGGATGAAATTGCACCACAATATAAACCACATCCACTTTTTTTTTTTTTTTTTTTTTGCATTTCAACTAGGTTGCACATAACAAGATCACTAAAATATGTCTAACACTTCATTGCCTTTTTTTTTTTTTTTTTTAAAACAGACATTTTGCTGGGTCTCATGTGACTCTTTTTAAAAATAATTGAGTGGATGATGAACCGCCTCTCAAGGGCAAGCATCAGCCTCTGGAAGCAACTCTATCCTACAAGCAATATATCTGAAGATGATGTAATCTGTTCCAAAAAGCTTGCTTCTATTTTTAAATAGCATCCTTTTATTATGCTTTTAAAAGGGCAACTGTATCACAAATTGTTACTTTGCACTTAACCTAGTAACAATCATCAGTGATATTCTGTATACATGAAATAGCTTCAGAAAATCATTGAGTTTTTTCTCATTGTCTAACAAAATCCTTACAAGTAGTACTTGAAATGGTAATTTAAATTTATAAGATTATAAAATACACTGTGAAAAACTTTAGCTTAAGGTCAATTTGTCATAAAAAGGTGATTTTCTTAAAACCAATTTAAAATGCTTAAGTATTTTGTATGTAAAGTACATTTTGGTTTGGGTTTTTGCAATTAATGCTACTGAATTTGACACTGAAGAACATGGAAAAAGCTTTACATCAGAAACAGCACAAAAAGATGTTCTCAGCACTGAAACTTCATCTGATTTTACAAGGAGAGACAGTGATGACAGATGATCAAAAACTATCATTTTTTACAGAGAGCACTTTCAGTGTATTCTACTTTCGATTGACAGGATCTCTAAATAAATCATTAAATTTAACACTCCCAGCAACATACAATTCTATACTAAAGAAGTATTAATTATGTTCTTTCTGTCCCAACGAGAAAGAAGCAAAGCGTTTGGGTGAGACATTAGGAAAAACTTCTCTGAAAGAATGGGCACATGCTGCCCAAGGAGGTGGTGGAGTCACCATCCCTGGAGTTATTCAAGAAACATGGTGGTGTGGTACTAAGGAACATGGCTTAATGGGCAACATCAGCTACAGGTGGATGGTTGGTTTAGATGATCTTGGAGATCTCTTCCAACCTTAATTATTCTATGATTCTGATTTCCTTGATGGCAATAAGCATGCCACAAGAAGTAAAGGATGTGAATGCTGTTATCTCTGTCATCACTTTGCTACACTGAGATATAGATCTCTGAATGCTAAGTGATGATGTCTCACTAATTTTAGAGTGCAGCAAATATTACTGGGTATCCCAGAATTTCACTTCATATCTTCTGATGATTAACAGCAACCCAAATCTGCAAACGGATCAGCAAGAGTGATAAAGATGGACTATCAAAGTGATAGAACCTACCTCTTCACATTTTATTAGGCATGATGAAATTTTTCAGTATTTTTCACATAGTTTTGCCACAAATATCTCATATCTAATTATGGTCTACTAAAACTACTTATAGGTCCTTCTGTCATCTCCAGGGAACAACAATCATCATCTACTATACCACATGCAAACGCTTACATTTTTGTCACCTAAGGGCAAAAAAAAAAGCTTTAAATTTTGCAATAGTTAACTTAAGAAGTTACTGTGAAAGCATCACTGAAAAAGAAACAGAAACAGCTGCTATCTAAAACATTATTCTTTTTTTAAACCAAACAGTAAATACCATAGCTGGCTCCAAAGATGAATCATTTACAGTGCTATTTGTAACTATGGCAGCTAAAAGTGTTTATGTACAATCAATGAACGTACAGATGATATAGTATATTTGAAAGCTTAGCTTACGTAATTATTATACTAGAGCAGAAAAAGACACTCACCCTATCCTGGGCTCACATAGGAAACTCCAGTGGAGTGGATCTCTAGAAGAGATCCTTCCCCACTGGCAGTCAGCTCTTAAATGGGTCTAGGAGAGGTGCGGCCAGGCTCCACCCCTTCCTGCAGCACAGGTGAATTGCCTGTGCTCCTGTGGCTTGACTCAGTGCTCACCTCAGGTGATCAATCAGAGGTTCAGGCCATGATTCAGCAGCCTCATCCAATTGATTACACCACTCTGACTGCAAATGCCAAAAGACATTTTTCTTTGGGATGCTGGTATACTTTGCTACTTGGAAAAACAAAACACTTTCCAGCTTAATATCATCTGCAGAAGTAATTAACTTTAGCACATTTTCTTTCAGTTGACTTGTAAATAATTAAACTAGAACACCATGAAAATCCACAAAACTTTTAAGACTATCACCCTCAACTGAATTTCATTTACTAGATAAGCAAAATCACTTGGAAAATGTATTACAAAAGCACATGTCATGGTAGGAAAACAGACTAATTGATTTTCAACATATTTTCTAGCTTTATTTTCTATGAGTTTGTTTAGTGTTTGTATAACCAAGATGTTATAATTGCAATATAATCAAAAGAGTAAGGCAAAGCTGTATAACCAAGATGTTATAATTGCAATATAATCAAAAGAGTAAGGCAAACAAGGATCACAAAAGAGAATAAGTAGAAGAGCTTACCCTTGGGTTGAGCTCACTAGAAGATATCAAAGAGGAGGATCTCCAGAAGAGATCCTTCCCCTCTGGTAGCCAGCTCTTAAATAGGTCCAGGAGGGGTGGAGCCTGGCTCCACCCCTTCCGGCAGCACAGGTGAATTGCCTTCACCTGTGCTCCTCTGGCTGACTCATGGCTCACCTCAGGTGATCAATCAGAGGTTCAGGCCGTGACTCAGCAGTTCCCATACAGTGTTCCTCAACCAACAGTCTCATCTCTTAAGTGCACTTACTATTTAATGCAAGTTTAAATTCATTTTCTCAGTAAGCACTTTTGAACAATCCAGATTTATTATATGCAATGTATTTTTTCTACTACTGTCATAATTCGAATAGAACCACAAAATAACAAAATTCTGTAAAGTTATTTACAACCTTGTGTTGTTCACTACTCCTCATTTTGTTACTCTTTAAATGCCTACAGATTTTCTTTTCATTATTTTACCACAAACTGAAATTATTTTTACAAGGATGTGAACTGTCAAATTCATTCTTGTTTCAAAAAATCAGTACCATATTAGTTGTCTTTTATCCTTTCCTTAGATTTTTTGCACTTCCTCAGCACTTCAGGAGATTTAAGTTTAACAGACAATTAAAAAAATAATCCTTAAGCACATTTCCACAGTGCCTCCAGTCTTGCAGGGCTGTTTGCAGCTCTGGTGTTAAAGGAGGATTGGAATGCGGAGAGCTAGAGATGATGCTGTAACATGGGACAGCCCCTTCAGCATCACACAAGCCAAACTGCTCTCATACCAGGCTGAGCTGATAGGCAGGGAGACAGCAGAAGAAAAAAGATGTAGGGGTGTCAACAGCCTCCAAAGCCTTCCTGTAAAGCTGTGGCAGATGCATCTTATCCAGACTTGCTAGGGCTTTACAATATATACATTCTGATGTTTCCCTTTTGACCTTTTGATCAATGAATTTATTTAGATTCTCATTCTTCCCGGGCATCCATACAAGCTTTAACTTCTTTCCTAAAAGACATCCAGCAGGGAACTTGTGCTGATCAGCTACTCCCTGCATGAGTATATTTATAAAAACAACAGTCTAAATGATTGTTATGTTTTCTTCTTGAGTTTTCCTTTTTCTTACTGCTTTCCCTTTCTCTTGCCAGACTTATGTTTAAAATGCCACTTAAGGACAATCATTTTGTTTCAAGTATATATAGAGTCCTACTACTATGAAGAACTTGAGATGAACTGCCCCCAGTTCCTCTCACAGTTCAGCTGCAAGCTTGCAAGTTCCTCACAACTGCAAAGTAACAGTCAGACATTAAGGGACTTATAATTTTTAAGATCCCTAGGGAAAGTGGGAATGTACTGACACTTTTCTCCCATGGTAGGATGTATTCCAGCTCTTCAGCACACTAAAGTAGACTCTACCCTGCAATGCTGCACCTCGAACTATCTCATCTCCCTGAACAAGGAGGCCCAGCATACTCCATACTACTTGTCCCCATGGTTCCCACAAACATGCTGATCAAGAAACTACTCCTCTTCCAGACAGTACTCCAATCTAATATATAATGCTTTACAAACAGAGATATACCACTGCTATCTCAGTACCATAGGGCTTGCACTGTATTTCAAGCGGATGAATCTCACAGCATTCACAAAGCTCTGCAGCAAACACCCCATGCATTGCTTATCTGCAGTTTCAACCTCATCTCCCTCCCACTGTTTGGTTCATACAGAAGCAGAGACCCTTGCAAAGCAGAGGGGACTATGCAACAAGGAGAAATTGAGCCATCAACAGTTTACAGATTGTGTTTCCACCCCTGGGGCAAACAGTTCCAGGTATACTGAACCATGACAGAGCCCCAGCCTCCACATACCCAGTTCTCAGTACACTGCTACAACACAGCTTGCCTGAGGCATCCCAGTACTTACAAAGCTCTGTGCATTTACAAAGCCACTTCAGCTTTGGCTTGAACCTCAGAACAAAGGGAAGCAAAGAGCAGAAAGAGGATGAAACAAAAACCCATATATACAGTAAGGATTAATTTGTTCTATCAATGTAGTATTATATATATCTTGCCATCTAAACGATTTTTCATATAATTAAAGTTCAGCATGATAATTTTTTCAACTTTTTTTATTTTTTAACCTGTTCCAGGAGATACTGTAATGTCTAGTTTATACAGTGTGATATAAACATTCTTATCAAAACATCTAAGATAGCTTAGCTAAGTAAAATTGAACCAAACAGCCTCTTCTGTGTTCCTTATAGGCAGAAAACTCATGGAAAATCTTCTTTGTATTTTCAGAGCTACAGTGAGGAGATTCAGGGACCACCATTGGGCTATTTGGTCTGTAATCTTACAGTATCACAGCAGATCTCACACTGCAGGGTGCAGTCAACAGACAGATAGAACAGCCAAGACTTAACAAACTCACAATCCTAATCAATGGTGGTAAATTTGGTGAATGAATATTATCTCAATGAAGTTACTTTAAATATCACAGTACTGCATAGCAAAGCACTGGTAGGGAACCTGCTTTGGCAGGGGAGTTGGACTCGATGATCTCTGGAGGTCCCTTCCAACCCCTACAATTCTGTGATTCTGTGAAACTGGGGATGAAAGACCACTATATTTATAGCTGTGCTTTAGTATCCATAAATCAGAGTCATAGAATGGCCTGCGTTGAAAAGGACCAGAATGATCATCTACTTTCAACCCCCTGCTATGTGCAGGGTTGCCAACCACCAGACCAGGCTGCCCAGAGCCACATCCAGCCTGGCCTTGAATGCCTCCAGGGATGGGGCATCCACAACCTCCTTGGGCAACCTGTTCAGTGTGTCACCACACCCTGAGTGACAACCTTCCTCCTAATACCTAATTTAGATCTCCCCCACCTTTGTTTAAGACCATTCCCCTTTGTCCTGTCACTATTCACTCACGTAAACAGTCGTTTATAATTAGTTTATAGAAGAATAAAAAGAACAACAAACCTCCCAAAAAAAAAACAGTGGAGGTGCATAGCATTTATAGAACACCGTGGGGAGAAGCAAACAGTTTACCTGTTTCCTTGGTTTGACTCAAGTAGTAACAATCACAAGAATATCTTCATGTAACAAGGTAAAAAGTTTGTTCTGTGGGTTATTGCTGGAAAAACAACGCCGAACACTTTGAAAGTGGCAGTATAGCTGGATCTATTGTATTTACAGCAATGTCTTGGAAATAGCAGTAGAAAACTCAAGTACCTCACTGCTTTGAAAGAGAGCTACAAAAATACCAATGTTTTAACTCAGATTTTATCAGCTCTGAAAATACTGACTCAACTATTGATCTTTTAGCCTTAGCTACTCTGAGGTATGAAAAGCCCATCTGGATTGATTTAGCTTTGGTCTCCTGAAACAAGTACTGCCTCCGTACACATAGTGATGTATTTATATTATGAAGGCCTACGCAACTGAAAAACAGTTCTATAATCAAGTGATATAAATAGTGCTGATGCACTGGGTACATTAAAGATCTCTATACCAGCACTGTTTACTCAAAATTAAAGACACTTACTGAAGTAGCACATAGCATTTTCACAACACAAAGTCTGAAGAATTTTTTTTTTCAAATGCTCTCTCAGATCAGCTCCATTAACCACTTGCTAGTGTATCAGTACATAAGAAACTCCAGATCAAACATTTCTCACTGGCAATGGCATATTTGAGAACTAAAAAAAAATCTTACATCTGTAATTATGGTATTTTTCTCACAAAGTTAAGCATGAATTAAATTGCAAGATCCAAAATAAGCCTTAAAAGCTCTGCATTACACTGCCACACTATGGTACAATCAAGATCTGCAAGCAAGAATATAACAAAAAGAGAATAAAAATAACCTCTACAATTATCTGAGATGAAGTACCTACCATCTGTTATGTTTATCTACTACAACCCCAAAGCACTAAAACCAAACTTGTGCCTTGTTCAGCATCAGCTACCTAGATAAATTATACTTATGGATTTTGCTTCGGTAATGTTTTTCAAAAACGAAAAAAGTTTAACTTCTGCAAGTGTTAAAACATGTAGGAAAGTTGATACCATGAGCATTCTTTACTTTGCTGGCTGCAAAACATAGAGGTTTTTGTTCTCTACAATACTATGTGATCTGAAAGGTTTTCTGTCGACGGCCAGAGGAAAGAAAGGTTCAAAGACATTCTTTAAGTATTTTTTGAGGTATTCAAGGCAATGCTACAGAATTTTAGCATTTACATCGAACACATCAATGATTTGCTTTGTTGCTAAAATATAACTCATTTTAGACTTGCAAACTTTTCAATATATTTAACATGGTACAAATAGGAAAATTTTCCTAAATACTTCTAAGTTTAAAAAGACTTTATTTTTGCTGACCTTGAAGCACAGTAACACAAGAGGACTGAAATTTCACATGCAGCTTTTTAAATGCACAGCTCATGAGTCAAAGCATAAATTATTTTAATTACTTTGCCATTTACATAATTTATACCTTCCATAGCATTTGTTTTTCAAGAAAGCTATAAGTCAACTTCGTATGACCATTACCAGCACTACTTTATTCATTCTAACATTCCATTTTTTAAGTGTTTTTCTAATAAATCAAACATTACACATAAGCAATTGGCTGACGCCAAGACCATACCAATTATTTTACCTGTAAGAACTTGCCATTATAAACATTTCCCACAAGGCATAATAAAATACTTGCCTGGTGCCACAATACTTACAGGAATATCCTGAACTGAAGTATATTAAATAAAGATTAGATGGCTAGCTGGAATTTCATCTATTCCACCCCTTTCTTAATTGCTATTGTCACCATTTCAGTTTACAAGAAATGGTACAGTCTAGATACATACCAGTTCTTTTCCATTAGGATGGCTCACTCAAGTTTTTAAACTCCAAATTATGCACCTTTCATCTCCAAACATTTCCAGTCACAGAAAGATGACTGCTCAAGCCATTAATGAACAAGGATTGTCTTAAGAAAAGTTCCAGTCCTTCAACTAATACATGCAAGGGCCTCCTGAGCATTCCTGATCAGGATCAACCCAAATAAATTCTATCCTCACATTTGGCAGCAAATCTGTAGACTATCCTCTGTGACTTGTGATTGGCAGGGGAGGAATATAGTCAACCTGAGAGACACTGAAGGAAGACAATTTATGGAGAGTGCATTCTTAACAGTTTTAATGGTTAGTTGTTGCCCAGGAATCATGCTGAACTGTACATGGAACTCCTCCCTTAAATGTGACACCATTCCATTCTGAATAATCCTGCTTTTAACTGCACCCAAAGATTTATCAGCGGATACTGGCATTTCTGTTATTCTGTCCATTTTAGGTACAAAAATCTATTTTCCTTTCCCAGATGAAAGCAGACACACCTTCTTCAATTAGTCATTCAGGTACCACAGCTAAGTATTTAAAATTAGATAGCCTTCTTTAAAACATATATTTTATATAAATTATAAAGATTTAAGATGAAGTTAAATTGATTACTGAAAAATGCTATTTCTTACTACCATATCTTCCCTTACAGCCTACTCTTCTTTGAAGGATATTGTATTCCATATCAGATTAATTGGAGTTCTGTCACACGGAAAAAGATCAGTTATGTTTAATGGCCTTTTTAGCACTGCAGAGTTATATCTTCCTGAGAACAATCAAAATCACACTTCACTGCTTCATCAGGCATCCCATTCTAAGAAACTACAAGAAATGTCATACCTTCCTGAACTTTTCCATCTGCTTATAAAGATCTGGATCCAGCTCCTGAGACACATCTTTCATCCAAAGCAGAGCTCCTCTGTATTCAGTTCGATACTGTTCCATGCGATTTACTGTCAGCCACGTGTCTGATATGGCCCTATATCTGAATGTCTCCACTTCTTGATATAACCTAGTCAAAGGAGCACGCAGTGCTAATCTGGGGAAGACATGAAGAAATGAGGGGAAGGAAGTCATTCTGCAAAGGCACACAAATTAATATAATTACTGATACTTTGCTAGTAATCAAAATACAGAAATAAAAAAGAATTCACTCAATTTTTACTTTGTGTTCAGATAGTTGAACAGATTGGTTGGGAATATACACAAAATTGATAGTTTTGTATGCATACTGTGTTTCCAGTTCTCCTAGTCAAGTAGCAGCCTTTCATAGTTTCCTTCACTTACTCATGCAAGTGGAAAAGAAACTTTGGTTAATGTGTATATTTTATTTAGCTAAAATGCTTTTATTTACTTTTTTAACTTTCCTCTTTGCAAATTGCATTTAACAAGTGGAAGAATATACCTGAAGTCATTTTTATTACTGGATACATACCACAGATGCATCAAGATAGTCATGTTAAGCTTCAGAAAAAGCATTTCTATTAGCCTTTAATCTTCATATATACATGTAAACAAAGAAGTAATCAGTCAGGTGCCTAACTAACTGATTCATTTTTCTTTATTTTGAGGAATCCAAACAATTCTTTTGAAGGATATTTATCTTTGGGAAGATTTTAGGGATTTTCTTAAATGTTTGTTTCAGATACTACACTTCGGAGAGGCAGCAGGGGACACTGTTGTCTTCCCTATGCCATCACTTCAGCTCCTAATGGGACAGAATTACTCCAACTTTTGCCATGTTTCCATCTGCTGCTTCTGCTTTCCTGTTTCTTGCCAGCAGCCACCTCACTGGAATGGGTTCAATCAGTTCCACACCAGTGTAAAGCTAGTTTAATTTGTCACTTAGGGACTTCCTAGGCCTAAGAGAATCTCTAATTTCAGCTCCAATAGCCAGCAAATTTCATTTACTTGATCTCCGGATTGCTACTGGCATTCAAAATAAGTAAGAACAATTTTCACACCAAGATGAGCTTGAAGATGGCTCAAGAAGAAAAGAAAGACAAACATCTGTTTTTATTTTTATGGGAAATAATTTTGAAAGACATCTTACTTGATGTACATTTAAGAGATATAATAAAACATGAACTTCTTACTGGGTCTTTTTTGGATATAATGTACATTTTTCTTCAATTCTACAAATACCTAACCAGTCATTCAAATGAAAAATTCACTTTACATGGACAGACTGTACGGTGTGATTTGTGAAAAATGTTGAGCTACTTAAAAAAGCAAACATTTAGGGGTTTTGCTCAAAGGTACCTTACATATGTTCTGAAGATCTTACTCAGGGCTGTTCCTGGATGTGCTAATGACCAAACTGTAGCCCAAGATAAACATGAAATCCTCAGTACTTGGTAGGTGAACTTTTTATTTTGAGCCAAACAGCTGCACTGCTCAGCTGAAGCTGGAAAGTGTCATGATAATTAAAAGTCTCCCCGAATCCTTTAGGAGTAGAGAATTTGATTTTTCCTTTGTCATGAAACTGAACTTTCCCTTCTGACTGATGGAAAATTTAAATCTTTCGTAGTACTAATATGGAAAAAAACAAACCACAAAATCCTACACACATAATGAAACCCAACAACATCAAGTACTGTTGCTTGTAAACCCTTTGAAAAAGCACAGTCAGTGAGACATCGAAAACTCTACAGAAAAGCAAAAGTTTGCGTGTTTGTGCCCCCCTGTATCCTTCACATTATACTAATCTGTTCCTACTCAATCTACGTAAGGTCAGCAGGATGTTTCCTTGAGATTCTTTCTGTAAGGTTAAAGCAAGAAATGGCTTTGTTTCCTTGAGGTGTGAGACTCTATGGTCCAGAAAAAGCCACCTCCTACCCCTCTCAGGACCTAGACATCTCCCCACAACAGGAATGCTGCAGTGTTTTTCCACATAATGAGAATTGCAGCTAAGCAGGAAAGAGACTTGAACCAGCTCCTTTACTGCCCCACTGCCAGACAGGCCATGCAGATAGCACCCATATAGCTTCAGAACTGCTGAGCTGAACAGGCATAAGTGGAGGAATCTGGAGATCCAGAGACACGGCAGGCCCAGGGGACAGAAAACAGATTTGGCAAAAGTACTCACAGCAAGCCAGAAATATTACCCGTACTTTGACAGTTTTGGTCAATAACAAATTTCTTATCACTTTGTTCCTCACATATCTATAGTGGTAAAATCAATTACAGCAATGATGAATGAACTACCATTATCCCATGTGATCAGATGGTAATTCTGACATACATACCTTTGCTGAGAAGAAAAGCAGAGGGCCTTTCCAGTTGCTTGCATCATTTTTCCTGCTCTCGTTTTATCCTGAGAACCCTGTGACCGAAGAAATTTCCCCAATTCATTTTCTTCCTGAGACAGAACTAATGAAAAATAAACGAGTGATCAAACATGTAATTTAAAACATTACTAACAGCTTTTAAACTGGCCTAACATCAAATAGGTTAAGTCACTCCAAATCCAAGCAGCACAGAAAAATTAATTTCATGGACTTTCTGAATTTATAAATCAGAATATTTGAGGAGTTTCCTGTATTTAACAAGAACCACTATTTTGTCAGTGCCAAGAGTCAAAAGAAAAAGACATGCTACTTAGTTCTTGAACAAAAATAAATAAATAAATAAAAAATCAAGGTTGGATTACATGGAGGTCCCAAAAGTGGCATAACTGTAGTATCTAATCTGGTCTTTGTTTTTCAAGCTTGATTACTGACTTTTTTTACTACGAAAAGTCTAGTAACTTATGTTAAACAGCATTTATTTTCAAATTACTTTGCAGGACCATTTTTAGAACTCTAGGATTTTTCACATTTTAAATAATACTCTTGAATTTGTTTTTTTAAATAAGAGGATAAACAAAAGTATATGGTTATATATTGACATGTTACTACTCCCAGGT
Organism: Lagopus leucura; assembly: GCF_019238085.1. NCBI lineage: Eukaryota > Metazoa > Chordata > Aves > Galliformes > Phasianidae > Lagopus > Lagopus leucura. The sequence continues at coordinate 26,313,110 of NW_024962334.1, read as the reverse complement.
TGGAACTGTAAGTTTTTACGATCTCAAATCCTTATAATAACATTTAATGGTGGCCTCATCTAACAGTCTTTCAAAGTGGCTGTCTTCAATAGCACCTATTTCTTTCAGGCTCAATGAGAAGAATGCTCCAATATATTGAAAGATGTTTTGAAGTTCTCTTGTCACTCTGGTAAACACTGACAATCATATTGCAGACTCATAGCATACTACAACAGAGTGTGCTGCATGCACATCTTTGTCAAGGAAATTTCACCTGCTATTGTGGAATACATCTGAACTCCAATACACTACTAGTCTGCATTACAATTTTACTCAATATCCTGAAATATCTTGTCATCTCTCAACCTCTTCTTTGGATAGGCAAAAGAAAAAGGAAAAAGTGGAGAAAATATGTATAAAACTGAACCACAAAAAAGTAAATTTAAAGGTGTTTCCAAAGTTGATTCACTTTTCTAGGCCAGAAACCACAGCAGCAGAAAGTCAAAAATGTTAACGGAAGAAAACTTCTTAGGTCTTTTAATACAACCTGCTGTTTGAAACTTCCCAATGAACTTCCTGTCTCTCACTAATGACTACTAATAATTGATGTCCACCTGTTGAAGCCAAGTCAGCATAATCAAATTCATCATAATAGCATGAATCAGTTAATTATAAAACTAGTAATAAGACCAATGTTCTTCATAGTCAATCTTGATAAAAACACAAGAATTCAGAACAGAGTTAGAATTTCTAATGCAAAACAGTTCTGAATTTAGATGGTCCATGTAATGTAATAGAAAAAAAAAAACTCAAAAATCAAGCTATCCCACATAACTGTTGCTTTGTATCACTGTAATATCAAATATAAAACTTAACATGAACTTGGAGATTTATTAACAATTAAGCAAATCTACATTTAGGTGACCACAAGGAATGTTATCTTTAACTAGGGATTAAAGCAGCAGTTCCCCATTTCCATTTTCACTTTTTCACTTGTTAGATGATTCCATATTGCAGATCTCTTTATCATTTTAACTACAGTATTTGATCATACTTACAACAAATCCTTTTTTGATAAAGTTCTATTGCTTTCAACAGCTCCATACATGTTCTCTGAATTGAATGGAACAGCTGGAATTAAAACAGAGTAAACAAAAAGATTTTTAAGCGTATGCAAGAAACACTGAAGATTAAAACACAAAAAAAGAGCTTATTTTAAATTTTGTTCAAATACTAGGAATTTGTATTTTCTTCTTAAATATTGAGTAACCTTTCCCTTTTGAAAGTATATTTGCCTTAATTGTGTATTTTTTCAATCACATTATCCATTGAAACTATATAGACAGATCAGTCAAAACATACAGAAGGAAAATAAAGACAAAAAACATTTTGGAAACAGACCAAACAGTTGATATTCAACCAAAGTACTAATGATTTGTTTTTAGTTAATACCTTTTGATACATATGAAGACATACTAATCATTGTTTTTGAACACCCTCCAACAAAATACAAGGTTAGCAAAATGCCTATCTGCAGTTTCACTGAGACATGTTAAGGGGCAACAAGTACACTAAATTTTTAATACCACAAAGGAAAGTGGAACAAATTCATATGATTATGCCAACAGTAAAATTTTTTATTTTAAAGTATACTTCTTACTGTCACAGCTCTGGTTTTCTAGACAAAATGATAAAGCAGCAGTTTCCCAAGAAAGTATAGAAAAAACATCATTCTTGATTAAGTTCTGAGAATTAACAGGAAAACAGAAATTACCACTCCTTTCTGTTCATCTAAAACCTGCAATTTCAACTTCAACTTTGTTATTTTAAGTACCATGCAAATAATAGCAAAATGGACTGTTGGCACAGTTACTGTCATCCTTTGGCACCTGCTTAACCTCCTTATGTATACTAGGACCTTGTCTTTTAAGCAGAGAGCATGACTTGCAGCTGAAAAGCTGCTTAAAACTTTTTTTTTTTTTTAATCTTGTAAACAAATTAACCTATTTATAATCCCACATGAGGTAACAAAGTGTCCTGTCTGATGAATCTGCAACACAATAACCACAAGAACTCAGGTGTCCATATTTATAAAATACTGTTTCAGCCCCTCTAGCTTGTTTCACAACAATACTTCCCACTTCAAACCTACCACGAAAGCCACATGCATGCCTAGAATCCTCTAAGATATGTCAGTTATCACTACCACAGTTAGTGTACAAATATTTAGGTGTTGTAAGTTTCTTGTACTTCATCATAAACACATAAAAAACCCAAAAATCCTAATTCAGTGATTTTCTAAGAACAATACAATTGAAATTTAGCTGGACAATAACCCAGTTATTACACTTCAGAAGTCCATTATCTATCTTTTTTTGATTTAGCCAAAGATGTTTAGGCTCTTCAGTTTGTAGAACCTTGGCTCTCTTCCAGCGTAGCTGAGGGTACTGACAGCAGGACTGTATTTGCCACTCATCAGGATTACATTTCCCAGTTACTCTTCAAAGACTCAGGAACTGCCTTTTCTCATGCTCACAAACAGTAATCTGTACAAAAACCTCAGAGAGCAGACTGCACTATGCACCAATTCCTGATAATAAACAAAGGATGATCTGCTGTTTCTCTTGACAACAGAAAAGAAAAAGCCTGCCACCAAAACCTGAAAATAAGATGAGAGATGTCAGATTTCAAATAAAATTTTGTCTTACAAAAATGCCACTGTATTCCTTGTGTCTCCCTAAGTACTTTTGTCCAAAATTGGAAAGGATACTGTACAAAAACAATGATAAAAATCTATATAGATTATCATACAGTATGTATAGGTACATATCTTAGAGACTTGATGGAAATTAAAACATCTTAGAAGTTGTGAGAGAATAGTTATTACTCAGACATTACAAACCTCTAGTTTTGCATCCAGATCTGCATCTGAAGCCACAACATGTTCATCTTCTTTTTTTCCTGTGACTTTTATAAGGGTTTGCTTTGTTTTCCAGTATTTCTGTTGCATTTTATTAACCACAGATTTTTCTTGGCTTTGAGCATATTGATCATAAAATTCCCTTGGATAATTGCTAAAATATTAAGAAACAAAATAACAGAACTTCAACATGATGCTGAAAAAGTAAATCTAACAAACTATATTAATAAATTTCATATAGAATATGTCACGTATATCTATGCATGTGTATTCTAATATGCATCTCCCCATTATGCATTAGTAACAAAGTTATTAAAGCAGTACAAGTTCCACCAATATTTCCTATCCTCCTTCGGAAAATAATACACTGCATTTAATCTGAACGCCTTGGACACGTAATATTGCCAAATAATCAATTGCTAAAAATCTTCCCAATGCATTATAGAATAATTTACAGTCCCTTAAACTAAAATTTGTTTTTATACAACGGGAAAGTTTCAAACAGCACTAGTAGAACTGCTATTTTCATGCAATTTAAGCTGTGTCAGGATTTCACAAACATCATTTAAAGAATATCATGTAAAGAATGAAGTTACACTCTTCATTGTCATTTTTAAAATTGCATAAATAAAAAAAGAATATTTGTCTCTTTTTCTTTCTCCCACCTATGGGGGGGGGAGGGGGGAGAATTTTTACTGGCAGATGATTCTGCATTGCATTACTCTAGCAAAACCAATAGAAAAGTATAACATAAACACAAACTGCATATTCTACAATATGTTTAAACCATATGAAGCATAGAAAATACAGTCTCTCAATGAAATCTTGATCTCTTTCAGTAACAGTTATTTCACTATTATTTTCTGCATTAGTATATGTCCTTTCCCTTATTGCATAAATTAAGATCTGCAAAATCACTGCAGCTCATGAGAAATAATTGGTTTGTAAAATGTAATACTAGGAAAATTAAAGTCTTTGGTGCATATATTCCTAAAAAGGGTGGCAGTGCTACCCTACACAGTTACTGTAACTTTAAAAGGAACTTTGTTTGACAGGGATATGCCACTTGGTTCAATTATTTCTAATCAGTGAATTAAGAGGCAGTCAATCACCAAATGGATGATAAGAAATTTAACTGGAAATGAGCAAAGACAACATTCAAAATGCATACATACACTGCATTTCTTGGCTTCGTCCTCAAATTCTCACAAAAAGAAAAAGGTGTCACTCATTTAATTTTGCCCAAGCACCAGCCCAAAGAGCTTCATTTATTTGAATAAAAGATTTAGCTTAGAATAAAAGACTTTGGTGCTACAGGACAAAATAAACAACGCATGCCAAACATGACATTTCATATGTAGTTCTGCACAATCAAATCATTACACGCACTCTGGCAACTTCAGCCTACCAAATTAGGTCAAATCTATACTGACCTGACTGATGTTGCACCTCTAAAAGACAGAATTTACAATATCTAATAAATGACAAAGACATTTAGACCCTTGCCAAATCCCCCTGCATTATGAGAAAGCTGAATATAATAGTTTAACTAGTAGTGTAATATTACCTTAAAGAAGAAAATAAATAAATAAATAAAGTAAAATTGAACCAATTATGTGGCAGTACTAAAGCCCTAGCTACGTGCCAGTTGTGTGTTTTAATCTATGCTGCAGCTGTGCAAATAACTGGTATCTCAGTTCACTGGTCAACTGAAGAAAACACCATAATTCATTTGATGTCAACCTCCCTTAATAGCTGCCTTGTTTGAGATCACTGGAAATTCTGATGATATGCAGGGAAGAATAAAAATGAGCTATTAATGCAAGATCACAAAAAAAAAAGTTCTGGGATTAATAGAGATTCCTGAATTAAACAGATAAAGAAATTGGAGAGAGATGAAGAACGCAATCATCTACCACAGACAAACTCAACTACTAATGTCATTTGGAGAAATATCTGGCTCCTGCTTATTCTTAATGTGATTATACAAGGCTTGCTCATAAATCAGTGCCTCCTATCAGTGCCTTTCAATATGTCAGCCTATGTCTTCAGAGGCGGATGCTGGTGGTATGGCAGTAGAGGTCGTACCTCCTCAGCAATACGCCGTTACATGTTGTTGCCATGAGACAGATGGCAGCAGAGAGGCAGTCTGACAAAATAGCATCTGATATGGAAGTGCATATGAAGCAATGGTTCATTGCTTAAAATGATAATTGCTTCAAAACACAATTCCTCCATGTGGAAAAATAATAACATTCAATAACATTCATTGGTCTATGCTGAATGTTCATGGAGACCAAATAGTGCCTGGTAGTACCGTGAAAGTTGGACTGCATGAGCAACATTTTCCTATCAGTAACACCGTCATAGCAGTAGTAAAATCTCTGCTGGGGCAGATTCTTAAGAGCATGGCATGCAGGTGCTTGTTCATCTCTGGTGAAAATGCATAGCTACTGGTGGTGACTGTGTTGAGATCTAGTGCTTTATAGCTGAGAATTTGCTCTATCAAATAGCGTTATTATGTTCTTTGTATCTGTTATTTCCATGGAAATAAACAGGAAGCATTACTTCCAGAGTGATCTACGTAAAGCTTTCATTATCTAATGAAATATTTGGTGGATAATTTTTATTGGTAGGCTTTTGTCAACATCTTTTAAAATTTTTATTTGGATTTCATGTCAAACAATCACAGGTATACTTAGGTTTCACTAAACAATGAGAAAAATAACTAAAAGAATGATCTAGTTTTATTTGGTTGTTGATAACAGATATATCTCTTGAAATAAGATGGCTTACATACTTCCTACCATTAGGTAGGACATTTTTAACGCACACAATTTTTAGCTTTGTAGTCAATTCACTTGTTTTTCCATTCTTCAGGAAGTTGGCAGTTTTTCACTTTCTGTTTTTATTCTTTTTAAATAAAATATCTACCAGCAATCATATAAATACTAGATGCCAGAACATAACGCACGATAGACTCAGGCAGTGACAGATCAGCACACCAAACACCATTACCTCTTCAGAATAATAAAAAATGATCAAGGCACTTACTACTTATGACCATCCATGCTTCTTATTTTCTTCAGACGCTAAATAAATAAGAAATTATCAGTTAATACAAATATCTTTAAAATATAATTCTCACGTTAGACAACAGAAACATTGCTTTTCCACACCATGTTGTAGCATCTTGCATATCATGTTATGACAGAAGATTTTTCCATTTGCAGACCAAATGCTTTCCTCATGTAACACGCAGTTCTCACCTGTATCTATGGCACACACATTTAAGTGGTGTTGCTGATTTTTATATTTTAGCAACCCTTCCAAACAAATAAGTTTACCTGGCATAAATTAAGCAATTTTTGACTCAGCAAGCCCAAAGTTTACATTAGGAATAATCCTCAGTAAACTTTTTTTTCCCCCTAGAATTTTAGTCACAATGCAGTTCAGCTACTTGTTTCACCAATGCCCCGCTGATCTACTTTTGAGAAAAACTAGCTTCGTCATGTCTTGAGCCATGGATGTGAAATCTAACCACCAGACAGTTTTTCTCAGAAGGGCACCATAACTCCAGTGAATGAAATATGATTTGCATGTGTTTAGATTTTAAATTTTAGAAGTTAGTATTTCCAGTTTGGATACTCAGTGAGCTGTCCAGATGGCATGCACATCATCAGTAATGGAGCACACTCCTCCTAGGCGAAATTTACAAATCAAGCCAGACACTTCTTATAAAAAAAAGAGAAAAAAAAAACCAACAAAAACACAACAGAAAACAGCACCTGGCATCTCCTCTGTTACTTCCAGAGAAGACTCTCTGGCACTAATCTGGGAGAGAATGAACAGGGACTACAATGGGGAATTATGATTGGCAATATAGCTAACAAGGTACTGCCTGAAGACAGTATGGCAAGCACTGAAATGAAATGGGACTGGCACAGATTGCAGGGATTCGGACATGGCTATGCAAACCTGAGAACTTCCTGCAACTGTGAAGCACATATACTCCCATTTGCAGCCAAACAGAGCCAAATCTCAGATTTTGGATTCTAGCCTCTCTGTTCTCTGTACCTGTGAAACTTCCTGGCGAAGTTCCATAAGATGCTGGAAGACTATAACAGAGCAGGATATTTTCCTGAAATTGAATTTTTGTGAAGTGCTCATAAGCTGCAGGAGAGATGGTGAGAAAATTCATAACCCCTGCCTTCCAAGCAGAGCCAAATGGTAAGGTCAATGACCAAAGAACAGAGAGGAAGAAAGAACTGCTTTGGATTACTGTTTGTCTTACAGCACTGTCATGTCAAACAACATGCAGAATGGACAGCAACAGGCATGTCTTTGCTTTAGTTTTTACAGAGTTACAAAGCATAGGCAATGTTAATTCCAGTTTTCTAATAGCTGTCTTGACTTTATTGTTTAAATACAGGTACTCCTTAAGTCAACATGTGCAAGAGATAGGAACACAGGATTTGGCTTGATTACACACCCATGACTCAGTTATTGAGCAGCATGCTTGGTTTAACAGGAAGCAAAGAACAATCTATCCAGGTAAAATGATGTGCACACAATATGGAACAAAGCGTAACTATCAACAAGGGGAACAGGTCTAAGGCACTGACCTTAAATACTGTACACACTCACCTTACTCTCCTAGAAACCAGCAACCTTAAAAAAAAAAAAAAAAAAAAAAAAAAAAAGAAGAGATAAGGTGACATTGAATTCTCATTTTGCAAGCACAGCTCACATTCTTTTTTCCTGAATATCTGACCTTATATTTGACTCTGAGGACTTTCCAGCTGCATTCCAAGTCCTACATCACACCTCTATGCCCTTTGTGCAGTATTTTTGTAGTTTCGAGTGCCTGAAAACAGTGTTAGTGGTATGAAAATGAAGGCATGTGCTTCTGGACCCACTGTGTGACATGAAGGCACATAAGAAGTTTGAAGCTTCAAGGCCTGATGAGACAGTTTCATATGGCTATGTAGGGTGGAGTCTTACCTATACTGGCTGCTATACTCCCGGCATGCAGTATCACTCAAATCACACTGAGAGAGAAGGGTCCCAGAGACCTCTAGGTGATATAGACATAAGCCTGCCAGAGAGATTGCAGCAGTTCAACAGCGGGAACCGAAAGCAGCACACTGCTGAAGCTCAGTCTTTGGGTCACTTTTATTTCCAATGCAGAATCAGCTTTTGGTATGAATGAGTATTGAGGTTGTAGGGACAGCTCAGTGAGTGCTGGCCTTGAGTGAAAACAGCTGTAGTTGCTCAGAAAGAATCACGTGATTTTTGACTGAGTTTGTGGTTTATCACCTATAATATCCATCACAAAGAGTTCCTTGATACCATTCATTTCAGATGTTGTTCAAGGAACTTTCATAAAGAAATAAGTTATGTTTCAGCTGAGTTTCACTTCTCTCACTGGCTGGAAAACCAGAACGTCTGCTACAATTCTGCAGTTCTTTTAGCTGTTAATCGAGACCACAAAACTGCACTCAGATTGGGCTCCATGTTCTTCACTTACACAGAGCTTGTTACTTGTAAGTTAGATACACTTCTGAGATATTTACAGGACTGCATACTAATTTCATTTCATGTTTTAGCATCACAGTTTAGCTTTACTGAGATGAGAACAGTATTAATTAACACATTAAAAGACATTAAAATAAACAAAAAGGAAAACAGGAATATTTACTAGTGCTGGACGTAGCTGGATGTAGTACTACAGGAATTCTTGTGTTTGTATCTGAGTGCAACTGCAAATGTACTTTCCCTGAAAACTGCAGTCAAAATTAACTTATGCCTTCATGTACTTTCAAATATAAAACGAACTTAATTTGCCACAGGAAAGTTGATGTGAGAGACTCTAAGACTAAAAAGCATTTTGGTAAACAATATTATGCTGACCTGGAAAAAAAATAGCATCCACCACCCCACTGGAAAACATTTCATTCAGAAAGTTTCCATTACCTTTAATGATAAAGAGCAGTGCAACATTCATTATCTCTGTGAAAGACATCTAACAAAAGATAGGGACACTCTGAATAATACGGAAAAAAACAGCAGCAAGCATAGGTGCTACGGATCTGATGTCTTCTTCACACTGTGCTCATTCTAGAAGTGCTACCCAGAGTTTTGAGACAGACAGATGCTACCACAGCTTCAGTTTTAAACCTAAGCCTGGCCTGATCCACAAGGAATCTACCTGGAAGACAAGGGATCACAGTGCTGGAACACCCATCTCTGTAGGAGCCGGGCCCTATTAGCCCTGCTGAACCCCTAAAGTTCCTCACTGGCCCTGAAAAACTACAGGAGGCCTCAACACTATGTTTTGCAGTCCCCTGCGTGTGGACTGGCACCAGAAAGGCTTGCATCCTGGCAGCTTGTGCCTGGCACAGTCACTGGCTTGGATGCTGAAATAGTACCCAGCTGTTTCTAAGTTCAGCCTGGCTTTGGGAGGAGCATAGCTGCGTTCACACTGCATGCTGCCAGAGCTAACAAGGCATGCTGGAACCCTGCATGCAGCCAGCCATGGCATCTCTGCATTTGTGGTGGTTTGTCTGGGCTGTGGGCTATTTACCCACAAAGTATTTACACAAGTAGCCAAAACGGTTGGAATGCACTAAGAACTTCATAATATTGCTGGCCTACTGCATCACACTGCTTTCCTACATGATATTTTAGTAGCCATGTTGCTGGAAGGAATTCACTTGCAAATGGTGCTTCTGTTCCACATGATAAATGGAAATCCATGGAAAATTCTGTTTCTTTCACCCTCTCAAACCATTTCAAATAGATCGCCAACACTCTTCTCTGCAAAAAGGAAACTGCTAGCTTGATGTTTCGAATAATTAAGTCTTTAGCATTCCCTAAGCTTCCCCTCCATTCCATGTTCTCTGTGTGACTGCCTTGCTTCTCTTTTTCAGTTTTATTATACTACCGTTTGCTGCATCATGGGTTATCTGGTTTCCCAAGAGCTGAACAATATTATCTATTATATTAACATTACTCAGAAACATTTAACATTCACTGAAAAAGAAAAATTAAGAAGCATCATGCGGCAAGGTGAAATTCAGATCTTAATGCTCTTTCAGTTACGTGGAACTTTAAATAAATCTTTTCTCCCCATTCAAACATCTGTTCTTTGCTGAGCATTGCTTACGTAGCTCTTACACTAATCCTCAGTCAACAGATTCTATAGGAGAAAGCAGGAAGCAACAAGAGACCACAAACAGGAATCTTTCAACCATGAAGACTGAATCTAAAACAGTGGGGATTCAATCACAACTTCTTAGAACTAAGAGATGACCTCAAATCCTTGCACAGCTGTTACAAGCGCTGATCTAAAGATGAAATTTAGCATTTAAAACTGACCTAACGTAGTTACATAGGATGGCAGTTAATTGAACAGTATATTCTTAGATCCATCTAGAAGCAAAGGAATGAAAGAACAGAATGAGAGGCAGAGCAGAATTCAGCAAGCCTGATACGATGTGCCCATGAGAAAGGACAGATGGGTTTGCACTTTTACTGATAATCAGCACTATGCTCTCAGTTTACTTTCCTCTCAATGCAGCTGAAGTGTTCTGAAGATTTTCTAGTTCCATCAAACTCTCCACACTTTAAAGTCCCCATGCCTTATAACTACAAACATGGAAGAAACATGCATTGCAGTTGATTCACTTAAGTGTTTGTATTAAAACAGTAATTTCTCAATAAACTTTTAATAACTGTAATTTGTACAGTACCACTAGACAACAACAAGAGAAAACAAAACCAAAAAACTGTTAGGAGTTCTACATGCAAAAGAGTGTTAGTTTCATGTATGTAAAATAACCCGATGAGAAGAAAATCTGTGATCTGCTTAGGTGAGGGAAGCAATATCATCTGTGCTCTTCAACAGCTATTGGCTGACAACCTGTCTCCTCTCCTCTGCTCCCTGAGAGCTGTGATTAAACCGAATCAAGGAAATGGGTCTTTCACTGCAAAAAGAAGCTTAGGCAGGTCCCAGTTCTATCTGTCTACAAACACACAGACCCAATGAGTCAGGAGCTTCAAACCATGCATCACTTTGCCTTTTGCAAGCAAAATCAAACAGAGTGGCCTATGGCTCTGAATTAGCCACATTGTCAACACATGGAAACAGCAAAAACTGGGGTCAGGGTCTATACAGGCACTCAGCATCAAGATTATACATAGCTAGACTTACAGTTATAATGATTTGTCTGACTGCATGACTAGCTGCCACTAGATAAACTCAGATAAAATGCAACTCAGATAAAATAAGTTAATGTTGATATGACAAATGACAAGATTTAATTTTTCCTCTAAAGCTCTTAACACTCACCACTGATGTTCTAATCCTGCAGAATCATCCACGCTTAGCTTTAAATCCGCACTTTCATTCTGTTAGTCTACTTACTGATGCATTTATTTACTACTTCAGAAAGTTTGCAGAACTGTTGTGCAAGTGTGGCACTAGAGTTTCTCCCATCCACTACAACTTTTTGCCTATTCCTTTGCCTTCAGACACATCTTATGTACTATCCCCAGCTTCTCAGAAGAATCTGCAGTCTTATGAGGGAGAAGATGTATAAATGCAATTACTCCTTCAATCCACTTCAGGAGCTGACATCTAAAAAGATGTTGAATGCATTTGTAACAGAAGCGCCAAGAAGCAGCATGCTTTACACAGAAAAGGACTGCTGATGTTTTCCAGCACCTGAGTGGTTATGAGAGTGAAAGAAATTCATGCTGTTTAACCCCCTTCACATAATTGGGGTACAGTATAACTCTAAACTTCTGCACAGACCGCTAACAGAATCTCCAAGGAGCAACTGGGAGCAATCAAACCAGAACCCTACTGCTCCCTGAGCAAACAGAAATGGTAGTTTCTGACCTGGCACGCAAACTACATGGCTAAGTCATACAGAAAGAATGCTGCTCTACTTGGCTTCTCTTAGAACTGGGGTTTCATGATGGTCAGTCAAACCATCAGGGAAACAGACTGACCAGCACACCGATTAACACTGTGCATGGGACATGGCACGTGATGCGAGTCCACTGGAACCAATTTTCTCTTTCACTGCAAACTCTTCTGAAACTAACACGTATTGATATGATTTACTCCATTTCCTCTTTCTCTCTATGAGGGTTACAAAAGACTGACAAAAACTTAACATTTCATTTATGTGTTTGTCTTGATCCTTTAAGATCTCAAGACAAGAAATACTACCAACACAACTAGACACGCAAAGCAAACCAACCAGCCAACAACAGCGAACTCAAAATAGAAACTGGAGCCCATTTTACATTTAGTTGGAGCCTACATAGCATTCTTTGCTGTCTTTTTCAGGCTGATCAATTGCAGGGAGAACAAGCCACAGTAATAAAAGTAGGCACAATAAATGACCATGATTCTGTGATTAAGGACTTGAACCATCAGAAGTCACACATAAGGTATGAAGAAATCTGGAGGTCTAGATCTTCATTTTTCAGCAATAGCTGGGGACCTATCTGCAAACAACAGACCCAGCAAAATTAGCAGAACTATTAACATTAAGTATGTAATGACCCACCTTTCACTGTGCATTAAGCTGATTGTTAATAATTTCTACACAAGGCAGATGACCAATAGGTACTTCACTGAGTACTCTAAGAGTTACTTTATTCTAAAAACAATTATTATGCTTCTAATATGGAATAATTACTGCAGAACGCACAATTAAAATAGGAAATTACTCTGCTTAGTTTCCTGATGCAGTCAAAATTGAGGATGACAGCCAGTGCCTCATTTCTTTTGTAATCATTTGAATTTTTTTATTTCTCTATTCTCAATACGTATAATTTACTAGAAGACAGTTGTGGATAAATACAGTAAATTTGCACGTTAGAAGTTTACCATGCACTTGTACCCTGAAACTGAGTATAAATATATCTGAGCTGCGCTGCTTTCTGGTATTAAGAGTTGCTAGAGGTAAGTTTCAGCTGACATGAAGATGTGAAAATGTGACAATATCACTGAGTTTTTTAAACCTATTTTTGCTCCCATGTGAGTGCAAGGACCAGATCAATTGCTATCATTCCTCCTTTTTTTTTTTTAAATATTGGTACTATGTGCCTGCAAACTATATCAAAGAGTATTAAGCCATAAATTTAGAGGCATGGGTAATCTCCATCTTCTCAGAGCACAACATATACAGAATTGAAAAACAGAGCTGCTTTTTTGGTTTTTTAACAACTGAAAAATAAATTCTTATAAACAGTGTTTTATCTCAAGAACATAAGAATGGTAACGTGTAGTCACAACATGGTACATGTAGTCTCAGAGCAAAATATTTCAAATAAGTGCTATTTGACTCACAGTTGCCTGATCAGCAAGTAAACAACAGTCCTTTCCAGATAAACCGCACAAATCTTTCACTGTTTATATATAGAAAGACATAGATATTTAGACACACGTAAAACTCATTTTAAACCACTTCTGATTACACTGGTTTTTCAGAAGCTGTTTGTGAAATAATACAAGAACAGCAAATAGTATCAGCTTGTCCTCAGGCAACAGCTTCCGCTTGACTACTAGTTTTCCATTTATATTTGTGAGAACACTGAGCAAAGAATGTCCTTAGGAAAGAGACGGGTAAGTACAGTAAATAAGTAATGTATGTATCTCATGGAAGAAGTTGAGTGGCGGGTCTAACATCACTCTGCAAATGAGCAAAACTGGGGATATATGCAGTCCAGTATTTAATCTCACTCTAAATGCAGATTCACTTCATTTCTCTGAAATTATTATCCAATTGTTTTGTAATATGCATTTGTTCTTCTAGCTTTAAAATGGTATTTTTAAATTTAGTGGCCAAATACTATTAAAGAAAGTGCCATATGGAACACCTGCTGTGCATAGTTTATAAAAGACAATATGAAGACAGTTTCTCTGACACGTTCTACCCATAACCAGTCTAGAGTGTTAATGTTAGGAACCCTTCCCTTCGTAGAACAGATGGAAAAAGCAGAGGATGTACAAAAACTCACGAAACCTTTTTCACACCTATGCTGTCACAAATATGGTTCTAAAGTTCAAACCAACACCTCTCTCATTTAGATGCCCTATTTGCTGACATCGTCAACACTCAAGAGTCTGCCTCTTTCTTTCCTTTTCATCAGTGCAGATGTCAGGAAGCAATGCTATTATACCTGAGGGGGAACAACGCAAGGGTAGAGAACAGGAAAAATAATCTTCTCTATAATTCCTCACGAGATCTTTTCACATCAGTGGGTAAGAAATTTGATTAACAAAACAGGTATAGCATGCACAGCAAAACAAGAAGAGGCGATCTTCTTTCACTACACTTTGAGTCAAGACCACGATCAATACAGTCTGTATATCCCTGGCAGATGCACAGCCCTCTCAAACTGTGCTTTATTGCTCTCAGAGCCTGGCACACTTGCTGAATGTTTCCCAAGCAGCAGTGATGCCTATGAAGCTACTCACAGGATGGACCTGGGCACTGTTTCAGTGACTGGGAACAGACAGTTCCCAAGTTGACGTAAAAGCTTGCATAACCGGTCAAAATGCCCCTCGTTTTCCATGCCTTACAATAGCCGCAGGAAAAGCTACTGTGAGACTACTGCTAGAAACATGCAAAAGGTCAAATGTCTCCACTGCTCTTGACTACACAGTTCTTTGTTTAACATTCTGCACTCTCCAGGCTTTTGTATTTTAATGCTTCTGCATCCCATGGCATAATTGTGTCTTTAAAGTGATTTTATAGTTAAGCAGCTGCAAAACATCCTGAAGAACCAACTTCAGAGCCATGCTGCTGGAGAAGACTTTGAAAAAAGTATTAAAGAGTCTTTGAGGATATTTCTTGATGTTTAGCATTAGCTGAGATACAAGCACATTTTTCTGCCAACTCATACCAAAAGCTTTCAACACCAGTTTAAGAGTGACAAGAGCTGTTATTATTCTGCTCTTCCAGAAAATGTTACTTGGGAAATCATTAGAACAATTTAGCAGCCTTGTAAAGGGTGCAGAACAGAAGAATGGGCAAGACAGGCATGCTTGAGACTACTAAAGGGGAAAAAAAAACCAAACAGCCCTGTAATATGGTTCAAATGGAATTTTACTTTGCAATATGTGACTCTCAGCCTCTACTTCCTACAGTGATATAATCTTATGCAAAAAAAAAAAAAAAAAAAAAAGTGTAAAGAACTAATTTTCCATATGGAGAACTGATTTTCTTGAATGTGCAAAACTTTAGTAGTATGTATATCTGAATCTCAGTTCTCATGAAGACAATGGAGGAAATCCCTTTCATCTAAAAACACTTCTTTCATTCTTAAGAAGCAGGCAAATTCCAGTTGCAAGCAACTGACTTTTCACTACGCTGTCTTTTGAACCCTTCTGGAAATAACTTTCACATACGAAGCTTAAACAGTAAGGTAGCTTTAAACAAGATTTGACAGCATTTAACTGCCACATCACCTTCAGATAAAACTTGCCATGGGAAAAACACAACTGGTTTTACCAGTTATGGCACCTCACTACACAAGAGATCCCCATAGCTTTACAGTGAGTTCCTTTTGTATCAGTATTAGCATAAATCTCAAATCATAAAGTCACTAAGGTTAAACCAGTAGGCTAATAGGGTATTCAAAATGTTAACGTCTAAATGAGACATTCCTAGACTTCATGCTAAATACTAGAATCAAAACTGCAGCTCCTCAGCTAGTGCCAGGAAGAAAACACTATCAGAAGGAACTTCCACTCCCTGGAACTCTGAATAGAATTGAAAAAGAGTAGATTAACAGGGAAATCAGGTGAAAGACCATAAACAAATCCAGCCTATTATTTTCTCTGCCCAACGCTTTGGAAAAGTGATCAAACACTTTCAACAACAGCTTTGTTGCACCAGAACAGCTTACTTCCAAGAAGTTTGCTGTGGAACAAGAGCAAGTCCAAATTAAACTAGATCCAATTAGCACAAAACTCAAGGAGGAAGATATATGAATAAAACATAAGGAAAACAAACAAACGAAAAACCTGAACAGGTGCTTCCCAGAAACAAATTATTGCCTTGCTTTACAGCAAGACTTGTGGATAAAAGAAAATGGTAGTTAACCAAACAGAAGAACTACACTCACACCAAGCTCCAGAATATCAACATGGTGTCATCTGGGACAGGGGACTCCACGGTGCACCTCTGAGATTGTCTTTCTCAGCTATAAATCAGAACTGGATGCACTGAGGCAAAACTGAACGCTCAAGGACTCGTACAGGCCCTGAGCCCACAGCACCAGGTGACAGGAGACTTACTTACACTTGGTGCTGAATGTGTACACAGTACTACAAGCTAAAAAAGACCACAGCACCCTTCATACTCTCCTCTTACTAAAAACTGATTAACTAATTTTCTTCTTTTTATTCTAACCCAATGTATGAGATTGACAGCACTCACACACCAGTGTGATGGATGCAGGTCTGGTTATCGAGATCAAACAAAACAAGCTCCGAATGAGAAGTATTCTGTTACAATTATTCCAGTGTCACCAGCTGTAGGTGCCCGCTGTGCACCTGACCCTGCGCAGGCACCAGAGGCACGGCCCCGGGGTCACAGTGGCGGGCAGCCCGAATTTTAACCCGGCAGCAAAGCCGGAAACCACGGAGCAGAAGCGGCCGTTTTCCTCCCCATCCTCCCCGCTTCCAGTGGGCACCGAGCCAGGGAGGATGTACGGGAGGAAGGGAGGCAGAAACGGATAAATGCAATAATCACGATGAGATAACCGCCTGGCGGGAGGCAGGGGGAAGATGCCATCTTGCACCTCGCCGATTTTAACCCGGAGGGCACCAGCGCCTCAGGCCCGGCCGCCGCGCCGCCTCCTTCCCCCCTGGGCGGGCAGGCAGCGGGGGGGGAGGCTGCCCGCCACCGGCTGCAGCCGGCGGAACCCGTTTCCCCAGCAGGTCCCAGCGCGGAGCCCGGCGGGGCCCCCTTCTCCGCACTCACCTTGCCCGCGGCCGAGGAGCTGAGGGCAGGGCCGAGCCGGAGGCACCGCCGCCACCCCTCCAGGTGTTCCAGCGCCGCCGGCGTCACGGCGCCGAACGGAGCCGCCTCTGCCAGCCCCGCAGCGGGGCGGAGTCGCGCCGCCACCCGCCCAGAGGCCGAGGCGGGAGGGCGGTGGCTGCCCGGTGCTGGCGCCTGGGCCGGCCGGCCGTTTCCTGGCGCTGGGCTCGGCCCGGCGCGCTCTTCCTCCTCCGTCCCGGCTGCGCCCGGAGGGAAGGCGGAGGGAGGGGCTCACGGGCTGGGTCCGTCGGGGACTCTTCACAGCGCCTCGGCTGAAAAGCGAGAGCCTCTCCTCGTCGCAGCCTTCTGGGGCTGTGGGTACCGCGCGAGGTACGACGAGGAAATAGTGAAAGGTGGTGACTGGCAAAGCCGCCAGTCATCAAGAGAGTGGGATGGTCCTCCGGGGGAGAAAACAGGTGGCAGCCTTGGGACGGAGAGTGTGGGTTGTGGGATGCGGTCGGAAATGGGCTAGTAGGGATTTTGGAGTGGGCTGCTTCAAGTGAACTGGGTTTGAAGCTGAAGTCTGAGCCTAACATGAGGGGAGAAGTTGAGGTGATGCTTGAAAACAGGCTGAATAGTTGGTAGGTAAAAGGGGAAACAAGGGAGCACCAAGAATGCAGGGGGGGAAATACCCCTCTGAAATGGGGCATCTTTAGCTGCCTTGAAGAGATCTGTGAGATCAGCGCAACAGCAGCAGTGGGAACAGGAGTGAGGAGGCAAGGTAGAATTGGTGGGGCCCGAGGAACGGGGTAAGGAGAGGATGAGAAGAGAAACCAAAAGGAATGGAAATAAGGACGCTGATGGGAGGGAATACCTGCTGAACCTTACAGTGGCCTGAAGCTTTTGTGTCAGCATCTTGGTGTTTCTGTGAGATGTAGCTGAACCACTGCTGGGAACCATATGTCTAGGTGTAGAAATGCAAAACCTACAGCAATAGAACTCACTGTCAGATAGTGATGGCTGTATAATCTGAGGAGTTCCAAGCCAGGCATGGAAGGTTGCAAGATTCCCTCCCTTACTCTGGTCAGAGCATGGACAGCAGATTATGCCTAAGTGAGGTGTACATAACAGTGTGCTGGCAAACTGGTGTACACAAAATAGTGTGCTGGAATGGATTTCTGACAGGAAATAATGTCGTTGCTTTCCAGAACTGCAGAAACCTCAGTTGAATAGCCTTTGTGTTTGTATCAGTAATACTGAGCAAATAATTTCATAGGAAGTGAGTTTTTTTCATGGCAGTCTCAGTCTTGAAGAAGAAGGTATACTTTTGGCATACTGTCTCGTAAACCTGCTTTCAGACATCTAACTTCTGTTTAGATTTTGTACAGTAGACAGTATTAGCTGTGCTGATCATCCAGAGCTTTTTAGATAAAATGCAGGAAAATAAGGCATTTTTTGAGGTGTAGTTTATCTGTCTTTAGTTAGATTAATTTAATCATTCTTTGGACTGGAATTCCCATGGGAATGATAAGGCAACAGGCTAAGGTGTATATACTTTCATTACGTGCATTACCTATTTAATCGTATTAATTCTTGTTATTACAGTTTAGGAGAAGAAACTATTCACAGAGTTACTAATGAGGGATGAAAAGTCTCTCTGCCATGGATGAGAATCTGAGATAACTTCAGCAGGATTTGGCATTGTTATTTAGTAATTTTTGCTCATCATCAAACACAAGAGAACTCTGTGTCTTTTAATGCAGTTTATGTGTGCAAACCACCCAGACTGTAAAAGGGTGGAAAAAATAAATCTCGCTGCATGTGAAGTAAGTAACTTGTTACTTACCAAAATTCAAAAGAAGATTTTATTTGGTAAATTTAAATGTAATATTTTTGTTAGGTGCACCAGAGTGAGGAAGGAAGGCAAGTAGTCCTGGAAAATCCTTGATTCTGAAAAACATACTTTTATAATTTAGGAACTATTTTATGCCAGCAGTTGTGTATGTGTATGAATATATCTAGAATGGGTGTTGTAGATTGGCTCATTTCTGTTTACATGAGGCTAGCATTTTGCAAGCTGCAGATACTTCTGGAATTATCTGTCTTAATCTTTTAAATTATTGTGTGAGATCACGTTATAAAATTAAACAATTAATTTTAAATCTGTTTTCTTTATGATGTAAGCATTTCATAGTCTTTTAGAATGTTTCATATGGTTTATCCCTAGACATGAATGTTATAAATGTAAGCAAGTGCCATCTGGTTGTTCTAGCACCTTTCTTATCTCCCATGGAGATATTTTTAGTGCAGCCGAAATACAGAAAAGAGTTACTGCAAATGATGCATGAAATAAGGTTTACCCACTAATTTTCACAAACTTTGTTCTTTAGCAAAGCTGAATGAATACATAAAAAACCCTGAAGCTCAGTGCTACGTGAATTCTGTTAACATTTTTTCCCATTGGAGCATCAAAACGCTCTTGTTGTTCACCTCAACTAAACAATTGATCCACTGACCTTAAAAAAAAAAGTCTGGACTCACCATTTTTGCTGATTTGTACAACACTATAGTCACTTGCAAACTGGTTCCCTGAGCAACACTGTAAAAATTATTGGAAGATGCAAGTAAAGTACAGCCCTCTAATATATCACTATTGGCCACACCAAAGTTGGAATGGTCGTGGTTCACTGGGAGACTGCCAACCCTTCCATCTTGCAAACCTAGAGCTTTTGTAAGGGTGAACTACAATAAATATTAACCCACTTCTTGTAGGATCTTTTCTATATCTAAGCCTTATGTTACACTGTGTCCCAGATCCATTTGATTTGTAAAAGGATAAATAAAGTTTGGAGTCATATGTTGAGTCAGTGACACTCACCTTCCTGTCCTTTTTACTGTATTTCTTTGCTACTAAAGCATACCATAAGGTCATGCTCATCACTTAATTTGTTATATTCTAACTGCATCTGCATTCAGTGTTATCTATACAGTGAAATCTTACAAACACGCAGGTTGTTTTTTCTCCAGATGATGACCTGAAAGATCCCTTCCAACTCAGACAATTCCATGAATTAGTTACTTATGAAATCTATGTTGAATCAGCTATCTAAGAAACGACAGTGGAAGTTGCTCATCTTTCCTGACCTAACATTATTAGCTGGTGGTTGAACTCTCACACTTGCCGTATTTTTAAATCTTTCTGTAACTCTTCATTTACCTTCTGGTTCTCATCCACACAAGGAAGAACAAACATTTCACGCTGCATTCTGTGAAACTATACTTCCCTTAAATTCCCTATGGTCCTTTATATGAATGTTTTTACTCTTTTCTGTGATCTCTGATCTGTCTAATAGTCTTTTGTCTTGACACACTGCTTGCAATGTCTGGAACATCATTGCTGTTTATAAACGGCATTTCAATCTCTAATCTGTTTTCAAATTTCTTAGTAAAATGTATCTATCCAGTTTAATCATGCTTAATTTTTCAGTTAGCCTTCTGCTTTTCTGTATTAATTTCTATAGTTAGATAATTTAGCTCTGTAGGGCATTTAATATGCATTTTTTGTGTGCCAGCCCTGTAGATAAAAGGCCAGAAAAAAAGTACAGCACATTCATTTGAGCAGTAGTATCATGAATGGTAGAAGCCAGCACATACAGGAAGAGCTTCTGGAAAGTATTAAGTTCCTACTTAGAAACAGAGGCAAATGTAGACCAATTCTAGTCATCAGTTGAAGAAATTATGTAAGGTAATGTAAAGACTACTTGACCACTTCTATCTGTGGCAAACAAGATTACAGCTTAGTTATCTGCTGAAAACCTTTATCCTATTGGCAGCTTCAGAGATCACATAATTATTTGTTCCCATTTCATAAACTGGAAAATACATACTAGGATACTGGTGTCCCAGAAATGATTTGGAATTAAAGGTTGGAGTGATGCCAGCATCTCTGAAGTTCAGAGTTGGACCCAAATTCTGACAAATAGAAGAGGGTCAGCCTGAATAGTACTTTTCACAGTGTTTAGTAAGCATTACTTTCCTCTACTTCTGCAGGCTTAACATGGAACAGGTGTGAGCACAGGGATTTGCCTGCATTTTTCTGCATGAAGGATTAGTTCCACACTAGGCACTGTCCAAAGTCCTAGCTTTTAATGTTGCTGAAATGGAGATTAACGTAGGTATTCTCTCATGTAATTCATGATCTCTGAGGTGTATAATATTTCTATTTCCTCTTGTCTGACAATGAGCATTGTTGTTATTGTACTTTATTACACTATCCTACACTGATACTTGTATAGTTGTCATTAACAAACTCCTTGAATCTCCTCGATGCATCCACGAGAATTTTTCCATTCAAAATAAAAACTCTTGAAACAATTAAATTATTGAAATATTTTTGTCTATTAAGAATATAAGTCACATCATTTTTGAAGACCTACTGGAGATGTTTCATATGTTAGGCGAATAGAAATCTATTAAAAAAACTCTAACAGCTGTTGTGCTAGGAGTTGTAGACACTGCATGCTTTAACAAGTATGAGAATAATTCTGTGTCAAAAAATAAATCTTGCGACAAACTATTGCATGCAGCACCAGAGTCTGATGTACTTTTAACTACTATCTTCTTCTATTATAAAATTCTACTATTTTAAAAGGTATACCAATTTAATTTTCTGAAGAGATATCTTTAAGAGATATTTGTTACCACTTAATACTGTGGCTTGTTATCTGAAATTCCTACTGAGAGCATCCTCAACAATCCAAACTGCTGTTCATTTGAAATATTTTATATCTTCCAAAATGTGTTAGTGTTCAATTTTGTAAAGTATTTTGAAATCTGCTTAAAAATGAATTAAAATGAAATCATTGTGTTTGAAAAGCTTTGCCACGTGTGACAAAGGATTCTTAGTGTTAAAACTGAAGTAAAACCAGACATCATGTAATCTCGGATTTGAACTGGTTGTATTATATTCTCCTGTGCTGTATAATCTCCGTGCCCTCCAAGGCAGTCTGATCTGGCTGGTCAAAGATAACCACATTGAGATAGATGTTTTTCAGTTACTAGAGGATAGATGACATACTTTATGTTATTTTTACAATCTTATAGAAAAAAAAATCTGTCATTGCCTCAAATTGAAGAGAAGAACATTACTGAAGTTTCATCTCTTAAAACCCTGAGATTTCCTATCTGAGGAAAATACCTTTAACAATCTTTTTTATTATTATTATTTCCTTATCTGAATAGCAGTTCCGGAGGTTGCTATTCTAAAGATGATGTTTAGTGTAGTATAATTTTTTTGTGAAGTGAGAAATATCAATTATTGAAAATTCTGTTTTCCAAAATTTTTCATACACCTTTGAAAATCACTTCTGGTTGCCATAGGAACAACATTAAATTAGACCAAAAAAAAAAAAAAAAAAAAAGAAAAGGAAAGTTTTATGTGTGCTTTTAAATAGAGAAAGTATTCTTCAAAATATTTCAGCATCTCTTACTGAGCAATGCAATGGTTTTTAATTTTTTTTTTCCTTCTCTTGGAAACATCATAGATTATTTGCCCCAGGAGACAAGCTGTACTCTCACATAGATCCAGTACCTTCTGTTTTGTGCTGCTCCTTTTTTCTACTGCATACATGTACATATTTACAACATAACTAAACATGAATAGATTTCTTGCATGTTATTGATGACATTGTCTTCAGTTTGATTCTGTGAGAAAGCTTTCAGTATCCTCAGAATGTTTAACAAAGCTGAAAATGTCACAGGTAATTAAACTATTTTGCTCACAGGGTTGATGTATCATAAATGAACTCATTCTTGCTAAATTAAAAAACAACATTGTTTGGGCTACATCTTAAAAAAATATTGAGATTCAGCTTCTATCTTAATGCAGGATTTCAAAAAGATTCTTGAACTTCTCAGGTATTGTTAGCAAAAAGGCTTAAAATGCCCGTACAATTTTAGAGAAATCACATTATCTGGTTTATTGTGGAAGCACACTAGATTGATTATTTGTCATTTTGAGTTAACAATAATGGGCATCACCTTATACTTTTGGAGATAAAGGCTGCTAAAATTTGCTGTTTTCTCAGCTCTGTGATATTTACTGCAACAGTTTACTGCTGTGGTGAAAGATGTCACCTTTTCCATTATCATGTCCCTTTTAGATTGCATCCCAAGTTATTCATTTCAATTCCCATTAGGATAAAACATAGCTTGTAATACCTATAGTTGGTAGTTAAAAGCACTTGGAAATGCTAAATATGTCATATTTTCACAGCTATGTTTGTAATCTATGTTGTAATCTAGTGTCTCTACAATTAAAGAATTCTTTAGTCTGAATTCTGAAAGGCATAGTCAGGGCTGGTTCCTTTCCGCACATTCTTCATCCGTGAATGATGCGTAATCTGCTCAGCACAGAAATTGGTCAGAGACTTGAGAACTATATTATATTTTTGCTTCCATGTGGTCCACACTAACAGCTCATTTTGACTTCTCCTTTACAGTTGTGTAAAGAAAAGAGAGCTCTGTCTATTCTCCTTCCCAATGAATCCGAGTGGTGAAAAATGTAACTGCTATTTACTGGATCTAAGCGTACAAGGTCTAAATAGCCTGCTCACTGATATAAAGGCAAATCTGATAGAGGAACACAACAGTGGAAATTGCAGTTAAACATTTTTCAGTTAGGGATTTTTTTTTTAACTGTCAGTATTTGTTATACTGATCAACAAGTAATAATGTTCTCTACAGCACGTTTTAACAAATGCATTTACTATGGTTAAGTAGAAGTTTAGTGCTTGAGCCATTTAAACATTACTTTTGGGAGCTACAGGTCCAATGCAAGTCTTTATTACTTCTCTGGCTACTGATTCAAGTTCCAGTAGTCTTTCTGTTTATTTAATCTTAGAATCACAGGCCCAGTGGGCCCACTTCAGTCCATTGGAAATGTGAATATATTTATTTGATTATTTTTTCAGGAGTTCCTTAAAACCAAAATGCAATCTAAATGGTCTAAAATAAACATTACTACTCTAACCCAAACTAAACCAAGATGCATTTAGGATATCTGTAAACTCATCTCTAATGTTAACAATTCTCTTTTGAACCAGGAAAAAAAAACAGAGCCAAATATTTAGGTTGAGTAATGCTGAAGACATTGAACTATTCAGCTGCACCAAACATGAATTATGAAATAAGGCTAATAATGTAAAAAATCAATTAAAACATCCTCCCTTCCTTCTGCTTTTATATCTCCCTATATGAATCTTTCTGAGAGCTACAGATGAGTGTGTATAATTGTGAATATCTTTATTAGTCATTGATTGCAGGCCTCCTAAGTTACTGTGTCTCGTGGCAGGGAAGGGAATTATGACCCATGGTAGAGAAAGGCTGAGTGAACACCCTTGGAGAAAAACTCACTGATTGTATGCAGATGCATTAGATTGGAACAGGTGCCTGGAGAAGCTCTGAAATCTCCTTCGATATATTCAATATTTGGCTGGAAAAAAACATATAATTTGTCTTCAAAATGCAATTTGAGTTTAAAATTATTTCTAACAATGAATTAGGCCCTAGTTTGTACTGGTGGGTTGATGCCTTTCAACATGTATTTCTTTCTGTGATTCCATGATTCCAAAAGTACTTATAACCAGCCATTAAAGATAGTTTGGTTAGATGTTGTAACCCATTTAGCTACAAATCCTATCAGTATTGGGTGAATATCAGCGTGCACATCCTCCCTCCAGGACTGCAGTTTACATAGGTGAGACACCAACTTGTATTTTCATGCCTGAACCTTTTTTTTTTTTTTAAATGATTCTAAGAAAACAACTGCTCTGGTTTTGTTTTGTTTTGGTTTGGTTTGGTTTTTTTGTTTGTTTTTGGGTTTTTTTCTTTTTCTTTTTGAAGGAGTTAGAAAATGGCAAAATAATTTTCTTTCAATTAAAAAAAAAAAAAAAAGCATTTGTGCTTACTATGGAACCTTGCCATGTAATTAGGGTTGATTTGCTGCTTAACATGCATGTATCTTAACTAGTAGATGTGCATTGACTTAGCTCAAGACAGTCATCATATAGGAAATGTCTGTTATCTATTCTGTAATATGATTTAATTATGATAAGTTAATTTAAGTGTAGAATTATTTGCATTTAATAGAATTATTAATCAGTGACATAGTTTAAATCTCAGAACAACAGTATGCCCTGTCTGAAGGAACAAGAGAGGAAGCAAAGCACATGACACATATTGTGTCCTGAAATGGTTGTGCTGTACCAAGATAGAAGTCAGATTTCATGGACAAGTTTCCAAAGAGCAACAAATGTCTTTGTCCTAATTTCAGTCATTCTAGAATTTTACTTCTAACAGTATGTCATGTCAATGGGATACAGCCTTTGGAGAAAATAAAGCAAATTTACCTTGTATCATGTTACTTGTTGGAAACAAACTTTATAATAAAAATGCATAAATTTCAGTGTTGTAGATATATATCTACATATGTGTAGGTAAACATACTTTCTTCCTGTCATCGTAGCAGGTCCAAATTCTTCTATTATATTGCCGTGAATGTGAAATGAAAATGAAAAAAAACTATCAAAAGACATTCAAAGGTCCTTAATGTACCAAGCATGTCTTGTCCGATATGGAGAATCACAAAGAGGCCAATAGGTCTTGCTTTTGTAGAATTTATACTCAGTGGGAATTCAGTGGAAGTCCTGATGTTTGACCTAGATAGGAGAGAGATTAGGTGCTGTATTGTGGCATTGCAACCACCATGTCCTTATAACGTGAATTTTTGTTTCCTCCATGTTAATATCTTGTGACTAAAAGGAGAGTCCATAAGGCCTTTGTTGCTGAGGGGAAATACTGCTATAATGTTGCAAGGAAACACTTGCATTTTATGACTTGTTCTCTCCACTGTTCTGGGAAAAAAAAAAAAAAAAAAAAGCCTATTCATTTACAACATATAAAAGTCCTCTTTTCTGTTTCAAGAAATGAGTGTGGACATGCTATTCTGTCTTCTGTCAAACTTATAATCTTTTATATTCTTTCAGGGAGTATAAAATTTTCTAACTCTATCGCTGGAAAGCAATAGTATATTAGAAGGAAAGAGTTATTCAATTTTCTTCATAATGGCTCTTTAAAAAATTGTAGGCTATGATTATTTTGCAATAATGCAGACTTAAATGATAGAAAACTTTCATCCATAATGACAAACATCTCATCTTAGGTATTTTCATGTAAGATTTAATAAATTTAATAAATCATAGTATTTCTCTTCCTGTGGTTGATATTCATTAAAGGAGCTCATAATTTCTAAACTCCAGTCTGCTAAAAATAATGAAATTAGATCAATAGAGTTATGTTTAATGGCTTGTGTTATGCAGCTCATCTGAAAAAGCTCTAAACGTACATTTTCATAAGGTCTGCATTACTCAACTCATTGACTATAGTGAGATGATGAGCTAATGCTGTTATTTTTAGTTCCTGCAGGTTTTATCCAAGGCATGTTGGAGATAAAGAGCTAGAAGGAATGACTGTGCTGAATATGGAAGTAGAATGCATTATGAATGATTGTAAGTTCTGGCTTTCGGGAATGAGAGTTAGGCAGTTCTGAGTAGTGTTGCAATTGCAACTTCCTCATTTTAAGGACTCCAGTTATTAGGTTTGGGAATGCTGCCCACGTTCACATTTTCTCAGAATATATTGATTGAAAGGAGCAGAGAAATTGCCCTGCTGATCTGGGCCTGTATGTTGTCCTGAATCTTGCCATAGCCAACATTAGGAGAACATGCAGAGAAATGTATGGGAGCTAGTTGGAGTTCGCATGTAGGTCTCAGAGTAAACTCTGATGCCTCACTTTAAGACTGTAACAATGAAGTTTTCTTCCTTCTACCAATTTGTTATTTACATTGACCACTGTAACACTGATAACCCTTAGGATTACAAGGAGGTAGAATGGAAGCTCATGTTACCGTCACATTTTGCTTATTTCCTTTCTAAGAAAATACCATTATTTTCAGACTCCCTCTGTTTTCTTTTGTCTTTTATTCTCTTTCACTCTCCTCAGAGACCCTGTAAATCTGCAGTGCTCTTCTCGAGACAATATGTGGGATCAGATGCACACCCAGAGCAGGGAGAAGGTCACTTCTGTGGTCATCTCACAACCTTCTAATACATGGTGGTTTTATCCAGCCCTTTCCTGTGCCAGCTGCCAGTTTATCCATTTTCATGAAAACAGATACACACTAAACAGAAGCTTACCTTTTTTCCCCCTTACTGTGAAGCCATTACTGACTTTATTAACATGGTGCTGTGAGAATACCCAGTCATCCACTTTGATCAGTATTCCTTACACTTCCCCACCACCTTCTTTGCACTTCATTAATTCTGTTTCCAAAATGTAAAACTCTTATAATTTTTAGGTTAGTCTTAGTGTCATCAAGGAGTAGTGAATTTAGTAAAGGGCTTTGAATTCCTATATGCAAGGTACTGTGCAGAGAAATTGGAAAATAATAACATTCTAAAATTAGTCAGATGGATTTTTTTTTTTCATTCAAAGGACATTGAGGCTGGGCCAAAGAAAGCCCTTTTCAGTGATGTTTCTTTACTCTTCCTATCTTTGTGTTTGTAAAGATGTTTGCAATTTATATGAAGAAACTGGTCAAGAGCTTCTTAAAGGACCTTGTTGGCTCAAGTCCAGAGTATTCTAAATAATTAGAAAAGTAAGTATGGGGATGTGCAGGATATTTTCCAAGGCACAAAGGACAGATAGGTAACCAACTCGCAGGACAAATCTAAGGCTCACTGCAATCTGTGCCACTTAAAAATCCCATACCTTTGTAACTTTAGGCACTCTGAAAAGTCTGAAAAATAATAATAAAAATTAACAGAGAGCTGGAGATGTAGATTGTGTCAAGATGTAAGACTCATAATTACAGCACAGGAAATGACAGCAGATTATGAAAGATCTTTGGCCTGAAATGATGTAGCAAAAATCTCTAAGCATCTGGTTAAAGATGCCTATTAACAAGTGCCTGAATTTCTGCAGGCTGGCTGTGTTATCTTACGTGGAACATTTTCAGCAGATGAGAGCAAGCAAGTGTAAGACAACAGCTTTGATTTTTCTTTTGATAAGTATTGGGAAATAAAAGACAGTTTGAATTTATTTAGCTGGTGCTCCATAGCAACTGCCCAGTAAAAGCATTTCTTGGGGTATGGCTAAAAAGGACGCTATGGCTTACTAGAACTGCCTGGTCTTGTGCTGGCCTGCATCTGTGTGTAAATGCTGTACAGAGCACAAAGGTGAGCAATGTTTGTTTTGTCTGTTTTGTTTTGCTATATTCAGGTAGGCATGGCCTTGCTTCCAGGTTATTAAAAGAAGGGTAGCTAATGCAGAGATAGAACATTTGGACACTGCTCTGGTTCCAGTGCTACCCAGGTCTCCTTGCTGCATCTGTGTTCTCAGCATCCCAACTGCATGGCATAAATGCCCAAAGTGTAGCTAAGATTTCTATGTTTACTCTTTAGTTCATTAGTGTGATTGCCAACGCACACAAATATATATATATATATATTCACCAGAATTGTCTATTTGATTTGATTCAACTTTATTCTAGTCTGCTCTTACATTCATATCAAATTATATATGTTCATAATAACTTGCACAAGAAATACGCATATGTTCTAGTGTTAATGAAATCAACTTTTTTCACTTCTAAGGTCCATAAATTTGGATATAGTGAAGCTAAATTGACATTAAAAATATGACAGAATTAATCAACTCCATTATTGCATTCTAACATACAAAGAGAAATTCCCTGTATGGAATGTCAGTATGCCTTTTTTGTGTGAGATCGTATCTTTAATAATAAAACTTATTTTTGCCTAGTTCTTTCATTATATAAAAGCCCAAAAAATTGCAATATAATATAATAATATAATATAATGTATTATATATAAAAAAAATCTATCAGTAAAGTCATAAATGGATGGCCTTATTTATATGACAAATGCAAATGTTGCAAAGCTATTTTCAGTGAGTTGACATTTGCCACACTATTTATAATTTATTAATAATGTTGTAATTGTTAGCAGCACAGCAGTATTGCTTGGGCACTCAGACATCCTGACAATATATGGTCCCTTCTGTATAAATATGATATAAATAAAATGAAAAGCAATCTCTGTCTCTAAATAATCTTAGCAGGCAAGGCAGAAAAGGATAGTAGAAAATGAATATTATTACAGAGAAATGAAGTGACTTATCCGCGGTCCCATCAGATGGGAGAAGCTGGAAATAGAAGACAAGTCTCTCGAGCCTCAGCCATCTGAGCCTCGGTCTAGTGGTTTGTTTGTTAGTCTAATCTGTCACTCACATACTCCTCTAACCCATACTCCTTTAATTGCAATCTGCACCAACCAAAATTTAACAGATACATTTTAAAGGCTATTTTTAAGTCCTGGGTTGCAGAGAAAATTCTCTGTATTCACAGGCCTGTGGTGATAAGAAAACACTAACAAAGTCTCATAGGAAAACAAATGTTTAGGAGGTCATGTAGATATATGCTGACACTGATTTACTTGTGACAGTAGGGAGCTTCATGTTAAGTGTGTGCTTACAATTGGTTTGCACATCTACTTTGACCATATCCTGTGGGACAGGGTGTTGCTCTGCTTGGTGGTGACACTGACTTCAAAAATGTTTATTGAGGAGCATTACTGCAATTATTTCTGCTTTAAGTGAGGAAGCCATTGAATTTCCTTGTCTTTCTAGTGTTAGGCTGGACGAGGACCAAGGAGAATTTTAGCTGGGCAGCAAAAGGGACTCGCCTCAAAATTGACCACAAATTCAGGGACTGATCCATCACTTAGTTGCAGTTGTCTTCCTGAAAATAAACAGGAATGTAAAATGAAAGAATCAAGGGAAACTGAATGTAGTCCTGAGTAGGAATGCTATGGGAACGGAGAAAGATAACTTTTGAGCAGATGATTTGCTGGAAAGACAGAATGGGAAATTTATAAGTGGGAAGCCCTTCCAATACATTTTTTAATTGATTTCCGAGATTTTTTAATTATTATTATTCTTTTATTATTATTATTATTATTGTTTTTTGTGTGTGTGTGTATTCATTTGTTATGAAAGGGATGAGTCGGGTACTACATTTCTTTTTTAAATGGAAACAAGATGGCTTGGATCTTAGCTGACATCTGGAGTTTTTGTCATTGGTGTAAATCAAAGGATTTTAAAATACAGGAGCCAATGGACACTTTCACATGAGGATAAGCCAGAAAGTGAGCTGGAGATCTGTGAAAAAATGGCTGCAAATCCCAGTTTTGAAGTATCACTGATCAGGAAGATGGGCAGCATCCCTGGGAACTCAGTGTGCTGGGAAAATTCCAGCAGAGCCTCGCAGAGATAAGGAGCCTTTCAGAAAGGATGGGGCTTCTTTTTTTTTTTTTTCTTTTTTTCTTTTTCCCATTAATTTATATTTGTATTTTGGCATACAGAGCATGTTACAGCGCTTTGTTTTTATAAAGCTGTACCCTAAAAAACATTCAGTGCATTTTCAGCAAAGGAAACACTACCATAAGATATTTTGTTTGCATGTTATGACACAGTGATAGGTGGCATTACAAAGCACTGTCTGTGTGCTGTGGGTGTGCTGCATGAAAGCCTGTACAGAATTCGGTGTGAAGAAAATGAATCCCTCAGAAGCAGGCATTGATAAAAGCATGGGGAAATCAAAAAGGTAATATGGACAATATTTCCCTCTTGGAGAAAAGCACTGTGAAATGCGGCTGCCAGCTCTGAGGAACCCTGGCTTAGCTTCTGCAGATACAAATGCTACAAATCCTGCCATACTAATTGGATTTCTCCCCGGGAAGTTGTTCCGTCCCTCATTCACCTAGTTACAATCCAGCTGATGCAGCAGTCGCCATGGCAACGGCTGCTCCAACATCTGAACCTGTGCAGATATTGCTGGGTACCGCCCCTCACGAGAGAGATGCTGTGGGTGGGAACTGCGCGACCCGACGTTCGCTGCGCTCGCTGCGAGGCGGGAGCGGCTCTGCGGGGTGAGGCTGACACCTGGCGGCCGCCTCTGCGCCGTTCGGGTCACGTCCGGCCTTGTCTGAAACGGGCGGTTCGGTTCCTCGAATCAGAGTACCTTGGGTTGGAAGGGTGCCATGAAGATCGTCGAGTCCAGCTCCCGGCTCCACACAGCGTCATCCCAAATCCGAACCATGTGTCCGATAGTGTTGTCCTAACGCTGCTTGAACTCCGGCAGCTCGGGGCCTTGCCCACCGCCCCAGAACCCTTTCCCCAACCACGTGCCCTGACACGGCTCCATGCCGCTCCCTCGGGCCCGGTCGCTGTCACACGGCTCGGCGCTGCCCTCCGCTCCCTGTGCGGAGCTGCTGCCGCCGTCAAGCCTCCTCTCAGTTCCTCTGCTCTGCGCTGAGCAAATCCAGGGACCTCAGCTGCTCCCTTTCGGATCCTTCACCATCTTTGTGCCTTTCCTTTGGACACTCTGATAGTTTTATATCCGTTTTGTACCGGAGTGCCGCAAACTGCATGCAGTACTTTTCCTGTACGTTATAATTGTTTCGTGGAGCTCATGGCTGATGTTGCACAATAAAAACATATCATTAGAAAATCAAACATGCTTCAAATTGGAGCTTTCGATTCTGACTTCCCAGCTAGCCCACGCATAAAGTCTGATGCATAGGAAAAATTCAGTGGTGAGCACTGGCCAGTTAGGCACGCTGCTGGACGCTGGACTCTGATTTTGGAGTGAATCGAGCTTTTTACATTTCTTTAA